>NC_069780.1:78906428-79247500 GCF_027406575.1 Nycticebus coucang | reverse complement strand
ACCTGCCACCCCTGGTGCACAGAGGCCAGTGCTCTAACCATTGAGCTATAGGCACCCAGCCAGGTATTTCTAATTACCTAAATTTTCAAGCATTTATGGGGATACCTTCCATCTTGTCATGTATGGCCTTTAGCAGAGACAACTTTAGTGTTGAGGATAGCATACCTCACACAAAACCCTTCCAAGGGTCTTCTAGAGTTCCTTTATTCAACAAAAAGTTCTTCCAGAAAATATTCCTCCTGTCATCCTTAATGTAAAACAGCTGTATAATCCGAGAAGCACTAAGGCCTTCCTATGCCTAGCTGCAACTGACAGAAGGCACCTAACCAATAGAGGAGCTTCTAGGTCAATTCTGATTCTGAAGAGTATTATCATTTTGATTATGGTCTGGCAGCTAAGTTCAACACAAAATGATTTGGGCTATGTGAGAGGAATGGATGACTTATGAGGTATCACTCAGGATTTTTTTTTTTTTTGAGACATTCTCAAGCTATCGCCTTGGGTAGAGTGCTGTGATGTCACAGCTCACAGCAACCCCAAACTTTTGGGCTTAAGCGATTCTCTTACCTCAGCCTCCCCAAGTAGCTGGGACTACAGGCGCCCACCACAACACCCGGCTGTTTTTTGTTGCAGTTATTGTTGTCAATGATATCCCAGCTGGCCCAGGCTGGGTTCGAACCCACCAGCCTCCGTGTATGTGGCTGGCGCCCTACCCAAAGAGCTACAGGTGCCCCAAACACTCAGGATTTTATAAGCTTCTTGACTGTTTTTATAAAATACTCATTCTCTAAGTAATATAATATTGTGTCATAGTTCACACAAATTTAAAGTGTACTTTCTTTACGTAACTCTCAAAAATTTTAAGTGTCTCATGTAAGGCTGTGCCTAGTTTAGCAATTTCTAAAGTATCTGCTACTGAACTTATTCCTATGTTTCAGAGACAATGAGTCCATCTGTAACCAATATAAAATCCTTAATTTGCATTTTTATGTTGCTGACGTTCAAGTCAAAGTTTAACACAGTGCAAGGCTGAGTTTAACAACTGGACAATAAAACAGAATAAACCTTAGTTAACATTCTATGCAAGCTACTAGGATAATGCTGGAGTGTAAATTTAGTACTTTCAAAAATATATTTTCAGGCCGGGTGCAGTAGCTCACACCTGTAATCCTAGCACACTTGGGAGGCCAAGGTGGGGGAATCACCTGAGCTCATGAGTTCGCGACTAGGCTCAGCAAAAGTGAGATGCGGTCTCTGCTAAAAATGGAAAACTGAGGCAAGAGGATCGTTTGAGCCTAAGAGTTGGAGGTTGCTATCTATGACATCACAGCCCTCTACCAAGGGTGACAAAGTGAGACTCTGTCTCAAAATAAAATAAATATAACCTTTTCTTTGTTGTTATGTTTACATTTCCAGTAAAAAAATACATATATATAAAATAAGCTAAAATAAAATATAATGTTCATTAGCAAAAGCTCTAAAGTTTCATGTATATTTTAAGCACTTTTCAAAGATTCAAAGTAATATTTGTAGTAATAATGTTGGTAAAGCTGTGAAAAGGAGCTGATTTTAAATCAAAATAATTTGCCTCTATTTGCATATTTTAACAGATTAGGATAAAAATGACCTTGAAAACATAAATTTAGAACTTAAAATTTAGCGTAGTTATCTACTTTTGAAGAACTAAAGTTAATGCAAAACCAACACATAAAGAACACAAAATGTTCAGCAAATTTGCTTTAAAATACACGTCCTTAATAAGATGCACAACACTGGACTATATAGAAGTAGAACTCTTTAAATTAGGGTTAAGAGGGCTTATTTTGATAATTATAAATATTTGGAGAATTCTAGACATTACACAACCTCTCCAATATTTCATAAATTACACAAACTCTCTTCTCCCCTACTTTTCTTACCCTACTTTTATCCCAGTTTCCCTTTTAAGTACATCTTTAAGAATATGATGGTCTTCTTTATTGATTTTAGTTTCTCTACCTGAAAAAGTCTTAAGTCTTACTTTTCTTCTTCCCCTGGAGATCTAACTTGTTTCCCTTTTCTCTAGTCCTATCAACTCTGCAATTGATTCTTCAAACTGTAGCCAGAGACAACTTTCTAAAATGCAAATCTGATTAAGACACTCCTATTTTTTGTTTCACTACTAAGTGGGTCTCCACTACATTTTGGGTAAAGTCTAAGGTCCTCAAAAAAAAAAAAGTCTAAGGTCCTCAACAAGGATCTAGTCCCTAAGTATTTCTCTAGCCTCCTTTCTATTTTTTTTTTTTTTTTTAAGCAGGCCCAGGCTGGGTTTGAACATGCCAGCCACAATGCATGGGGCAGGCACTCTGACCACTGAACTACGGGCGCCCAGCCTCTAGCCTCATTTCTCATACATTCACCCCCACATTCTCCACTCCAACTCCGTGGTCTCATTCCTCCTTCTGGTCTTTACAGTTACCTCTGATGGGGAATATTCTTCACCTTTCTTCATTGGGCTACCCCAGTCTTCAGATCTCAGCCTGGATAACAATTCCTCAGGTAATCTTTCCATACTCCTCCTACCAGTTCTCAGATCATGCTACACTTGACTAGTATATTGCTTTTCACATACTAGTAAAATTAATTTGTCTGTATTTTCTCTCCACATTCCCAAGACCATCCTCTAAGATCAGGGAGTTTATCAATCTTGTTCCCCCTTTACACTCCTAACATCTTAGCAGAGTGCCTATTACTTCATTTATTAAGAAATTTTCTCAATTTAAACATCTCATCCTGTAAAACAGACAAAACCTTCCAAAGCATCTATACAATTTTTTTTTTGAGACAGAGTCTGAAGCTATTGCCCTGGGTAGAGTGCCGTGACACCACAGCTCATAGCAACCTCCAACTCCTGGACTCAAGCAATTCTCCTGCCTCCACCTCCCAAGCAGCTGGGACTACAGGTGCCCGCCACAATGCCCGGCTATTTTTTGGTTGTAGCCGTCATTGCTGTTTGGCAGGCTCGGGCTGGATTTGAACCCGCCAGCTCACGTGTATGTGGCTGGTGCCTTAGCCGCTTGAGCCACTGGTGCTGAGCCAGCATCTATACAATTTTTAAAGAAACAAATTGGAAACTTATGTTAATGTTTGGTGACTTTGGTAATTTCCTCTTTGTTGTTTTAACCAGTCTTTAAGGAATATCTGCCAGAAGCAAAGCTATTCTGAACAGGCCTCCACATCCCCAGCTCTGCAACACCATTAACCTCCCCACAGAGGCCTCTCTGCCTCTCTATAAATTACTTGAGTCAAAGCTGATCGTCCTCCAGCACTCTACTGCTAGAAGGCAGAGTGAGCATTTCCTCAGCTCTCCACAGGTACTTCTAAACAACCAGTTCTCAAATTTTAGTTTCAGTTAGAATCACCAGAAGAACCTGTTAAAAATGCAGATTCCTTTCCACTGTTCTCTGTGATTCTCCTTAAGTTGAAGTGTGGAGCCCAGGAATGGTGATTCTGATGCAAGTGAGGCTTTGGTCTATTTTGAGGAACCTGTTGTACAGAACTGCTTTCCCATCCTTGTGTAACACTGACCCCCCTTCGCCCCCGTTCCTGTGTGCCACTCTACCTCACTGTCTTCCTGCCACCTCAGGACTATCATCTGCCTGCTTTCCAGTCAATCCCAAATATTTACTGAGGGCTTTAGCACATCTAGGGCTTGAGTTCTACCCCTAACTCTCACCATTATCCTGGGTGTTTCTGACCTTTTGCATGTCACTGGGCACATTTTCAGGGAATGATTACATGTTCTATCAGCAATTCCTTCCAAGCTGATATATAGTCTGTCTAAGCTGAAAGTTTTCATAGATCATCAACAATACAGTCTACTATTGAGGGCAATATTTTACTGCTAGCTTGCAAAATTATAAGAATTTGAAAAATAAAATATGTAAAAATATTTAAAGCTGGGCGGTGCCTGTAGCTCAAGGAGTAGGGCGCCGGTCCCATATGCCGGAGGTGCAGGGTTCAAACCGAGCCCCGGCCAAAAACCACAAAAAAAAAAAAAAAAAAAAAATTTAAAGCTAAAAAATATAGTCTGTTAACAATATATAGTATGTTGCTATGTTTTAAACTATAAATTGGAAAACACTAACATCAAAATAAAATGTATTGCAATGAGGCTACCTATGTTGATGCAAAATGATGGGGTATAGTAATAACAAAATATAAAGGTTTGCAGGTGTCCTCAAACTTCTTAAACAGGGGGCCAGTGCACTATTCCTCAGACCATTGGAGGGCCAGACTATAGTTTAAAAAAAAAAAAAAAACTATGAACAAATTCCTATGCGCACTGCACATATCTTATTTTGAAGTAAAAAAACAAAACGGCAACAAATACAATCACACCGCCTCATGTGGCCCGCGGACTGCAATTTGAGGACCCCTGGTATAGGATTTTCTTTTCCTCAGTATACTCGCAGAAATGTCTAAAACTGGTATAGTAATTTGAATCAGGTTTGGAAATTTTTAGTTGGACAAAGCAGCAAAAAGTGTGAGGGCAGATAAGGGATACATAAGACTTAAAACATTTCCTACTAAGTCTTATACACATGTATCTCTGTGGAAGCCGTACAGAGATACCTCAAAGAACTAAAAGTAGACCTACCATTTGATCCAGCATCCCACTACTGGGTATTTTACCCAAAGGGTAAAAAGACATTATAAAAAAGACACTTGTACTCAAATGTTTATAGTAGCACAATTCACAACTGCAAAGACAGGGAAACATCCCTAGTGCCCATCAATACAGGAGTGGATTAATAAAATGTGGTATATGTCTACCAGGGAGTACTACCCAGCCATAAAAATACGGTGATCTAGTATCTTTTGCAGTAACCTGGATGGAAATGGAGAACATCTTCTAAGTGAAGTACTGCAAGAGTGGAAAAACAAACACCACATGTACTCAATACTAAACTGGAACTGTTTTTCAAGACATAAGTGCACATGTGGAAGTAAAACTCAAAGGAAATTAAGTAGGTTAGGAGATGGGGAGGAGGGGATGGGTAAATTTCTACCTAACAGATATAATGCATACTTTCTCCATGAAGGGCTCACTTACCACTTTGACTAAAAAAAAAAAAGAGAAAAGAAAAGAGTGTGACTCAACTTATGCCTTAGTCTCAGATTTGATTAACTTCTTCATCCCTAATGTCCTTCATCATTTATACCCCATTCCACTCAGGCAACCTTGTCATCACTCAGGAGGCAACACTTCTGGAATCTCACTTTAAGTAAGTCTAGTAACTCACTTTATGATCACAGTCTCCTCCTATATCTGTTATTCCGCCTGATCAAAAGAGTAAATCTCCTGATTTAACTATTTCTCTCATTTTATTCTCTCCTTACACATACACATAGACAAACATACATATGTACACACACTTTATCCCAGTCTCCCTATCTCATTCAATCATTCAACAAACATTTAACAAGAATTTATAGTACCACAACCTTTTGGTGGTTCACTTGCGTACCCTCTTGGACTCAACCATTCCCACCCCTTAAGTCTAGATTGTAAACAGATCACAAGTTTAGTAAGAAATCACATACTAACCTGCATCAAAGAAATACTAAATTCATTCAGAAACTATCACTGTGAAAATACCTATATGTCTCTAAATTCAAAAGAATTCCTCCTAGAGATCAAAAAAACTTATTCATGATTGATTTTATTTACAAATTAAGGAAACAGTCTATAGATTATAATTAACATAGATAAGGCTTAAGCCTTCATTATGAATATTTGAATCTCAATCCAGACTTTACGTAAGTGTATACAATAAACCCATATACTTAAAATTTTAATTTGTGGTAATAGTAGTAAGAGTATAGTCTATGAATCTAGATTTGCATGGGTTAAAGAATCCTTAAAAAACATTTGCCATATCTTCTAAAAGAGTCCAAGATAAACATTTGGTAAAAACTGGCCTTCTGAAAAAGGCCCTATCAAATCAATGTTGTCATTGACTGAGCTACAAAATTATTTAGATGTGAGTAATGTGGAAACATTATATTGTATTAACACATGGTATGGAGACAAAGTGTCATCATGTGCTATTCAAACTCTAGGATAGGATGGCTGAAGTAGAAAAAATGTCAAATTTTAAGTTATTATAATTTATTCTTTTATTGAGCAACTACTGTGAACTATAAACTGTGCTGTGTACACACTCTGACCTAAGGATGATTCCAATCTCTTGGGAAAAGCAGATAAAGAAATGATAAATGAATGACATTAATGAATAATAAATAAAAAGCAGACGAATAATTTATTGCATTAGTTTGGTGAGTGTTGGGGTTAGAGAGTAGAAGTATGTCTAAAAGTGTCTTATGACAATTTCATATACAGTTTCATAAACCTCCATAAGTTAAACACCCAAGGGACTGTAACAAGCTGGTTAACATACAGAGTTGGTCGACTTAAGGAACTAGGCCTACTGTACTGATACATACATGTGGTACATGTCTGGTCTATGAAAATTAGGTCAGTTTAAGGAGGTGGACAACGTAGGGAGGTGAGCAACGACAGACATTCTATTACTCTAGTCTATTTCCTTTCCAAATCTTCTCTTGACTGGCAGAGTATGTTATTTCAGAATGCTAAGTATGGGAGAATGAAGAAACAACTTAGTTCAACAAAACCTTTAAAATTAAAACAACAATAACAACAAACACACAAACTCAGAACAACACATGCAGGAAAACTGGAAACAAGATGTACCAAATGTAAGATTACAATATCTCTTCTCTGTTTTTCCACAGAAGCCTAGAAACATGAATGAACATTCACTCGCCAAAAATTTATCAAAAGCCTATATATCTCTTATGTGCCAGGCACTGTTGGCAAGCTCTAGAAACAAGGTAATGAATCACAGAGTTCTTGCCCTCACGGTACTTCTATCAAATCACATAAGCTCGGTACAGCAATTTAATACTGGGTAATTCTATCACAACCTCAAGGGCCCTTTCATCTACTCTAAAATAGGCAGACTCAGAGATCTCTGAGGTACTCACAATGAACTAATTCAAAATTTATAGACTGAAAGTTCTTTAGATTCAGAAATTCTAAGAACCCATTTGCAGGACTTAAGGGGGTCTAAACTCACTAACTTTGAACACATAATTTGCAAGTTTTGTGTATATGTACTTTTTTTTTTTTTAAAGAGAAGGTTCATAAACAGAAAAACCCTAAATTATAGATTTTTATCGTGGGCCTTCCACAGGAAAAGTTCCATTTCAGCTACATTTAAGAAGATAATGTTTCTAAATTTGCTAACTATTAATTAGTTTACAAGACTTTCAACCATGTGGAGCTAATATTTGCTTCCTCTGGTATGTGTTACAAATTTCTTTCTTTTTTTTTTTTTGAGACACAGTCTCACTATGTCACCTTGGTAGGTGCCATGGTTTTACAGCTCAGAGCAACCTCAAACTCTTGGGCTTAAGCGATTCTCTTGCCTCAGCCTCCTCAAGTAGCTGGGACTATAGGTGCCTGCCACAATGCCCAGCTGTTTTTTGTTGCCGTTGTCATTGTTGTCTAGCTGGCCCAGGCTGGGTTCGAATCCACCAGCCTTGGTGTATGTGGCTGACGCCATAACCACAGCACTACAGGCTCCGAACCATGTTATAAATTTCTAACCTAACATTTTGCCCATCACTATAATAGCATCCATTATAAATATTATGCAGTTTACAACTCAAAGAGTAATTTGAATTTTTTAGAGATTAAATGTTACTAATCTTTAAAAAATTATTTTTTATTCAGAAGTAGAAATATTTTTGTTGTAAAAAAGCTGGGCTAATACTATTATTATCCTCTCCACATCTAGCCATTGCCCCATCTTAATAAAAAGAGTAACAAACCTAGAAACATTAACATATAAGATAATGACTGAACTGCTGGCAAGGAAACTTCTAGGTTTACAAAAATGTGAATACTGAGTATGAGCTTAACTATGGCTTCTCTTAGGACAGACTAAGAAGTCAAATGAAAAATCAAACACCTGCAATGAACAAAACCAAAAAATTGACTACTTCATTGCCTGTGCCACAGTGACACCAGCTGGCCAACTAAGGTATGACAACTTAATAAGCTACCAGTTGATAATAATATGCAGTATGTGTTAAATAAATCCCCCCGTAAGATTTTTAAACGACAAACAGGTTAAAAAAAAAAGGACCTGTATGTAAGTACCTCAGAAAACTTTGGTATGATCCAATTTTACAAATGAATACATTCCAATATTAAGCTATCATTTAACTTATTTTCTTTAAAAAATTATATTTATATTAAAATAGAAAAATAGACTTAAAGTTAAAAGTAACTTCCTGTTTATTATCATCCCACTGATATGTAGTTCAGGAACAGTCAAAAGCAATCCAGGAAGACGAAGTTAAGTTAATAATGGTTACTCTGGGATGAGGGGAGATGTATTGTCTGGGAGAGGGTGTGAGAGCTTTCTGAGGTCCTGGAAATATTCTGGGTGGTGGTTCACTTAACATTTGTATCTTTGGTGTTTTGGGTTTTTTTTGAAACAGGGTCTCATTCTGTCACCTGGGCTAGAGTACAGTGGTATCATCATAGTTCACCACAAGCTCAAACTCCCAGGTGGGTTCAAGCAAGCCCCCTTAATCTCAACCTCCTGAGTAGCTAGGACTACAGGTACACCCTATTGTGCCCAGCTGATTTTCCTATTTGTAGAGATGGGGTCTTGTTCTTGCTCAGGCTAGTACGGAACTCCTGGCCTCAAACAATTCTTCTACCTCAACTTCCCAAAGTGCTAGGATTACAGGCATGAGCCCCCCACCCTGGCCACTTATGCTTTTTACTGGGAAGAAGAACAAGAAAAATAATAGGCTTTAGGTGGCAAAGGAATTCCCCACCAATGAATGCAACACTTTGTATATATTGCATTTTTCTTAAATAAAGGTTCTTTATTTAAGGTTCTCTTATCAGCTCCCTGATGCAGAATTTTGTTCACTGCTGTATCTTGCAGATAATAAGTATTTACCAAATCAGTTTATGAATACCAAAAATAATAGCAGATACTCAATAAATATTTACCAAATCAGTTTATAAATACCAAAAATAATAAGAAGAAATCATTATCTAAAATCTTGATATTGTGAGTTATCAAGATGGGTATTCAAGATGAGTATAAACTAAAAGAAGTTGTATAAGGATTTTGGTAGAGTCTAATGATGATAACTTAAGTTTCCTTATTATGCAGTCATGTCTTAAAAATGCTAAAACATGAAGTGAAAATTTCTTCTGTGTGTTCAGAATTTAAGAGTCTCTTGCTTCTGAGTCACTCTATACTGGTCCACTGATGTTCAGAAAACAAATTAAAGTACGTGCAATTGAAATAATAAGCCTCAAATTTGAAAGCACGTCAGTTCCTTTCAAAAGATAGTTGAGGCAGAAAAATAAACAAACTTCAATAGAATTTTCTAATATCCAATTAAACTGATGCATCTATAACAGTGGTCTTTAACCAAGGATGAGTTTCTCTCCAGCACTAGAGACACTTAGCAATATTTCTGCTTGATGCAACTAGAGGGTGCTACTGGTATCAGGTAGGAGAGGCCAGAAATGTGCTAACCATCCCCCAGGACACAGGTCTACATTCCCCAACAAAGAATTATTAATATCTAGCCCAAAATGTCAATAGTACTGAGACTGAGAAATCCTGATCTAAATTATCATCTTTTGTTAACGGAATGATTCAAGTACACTTCAATGGTGACTTTTTCCAAACTATGCAAACTATTTTTAAAATTAAAGTTGTACACTTACACCAAATGTCATAAAAAGGGATGTTTAATGTAAATATCTCCAGGAATAATACCCACTACTATTTCTTTTTTTTTTAATTTCAAAAAGTTTATTTTAATTATGAATTGTACTGCATTTCTGTAGTAATGGTCATTCTAAAACAATACATCAACAGACATGACCAATCTGTAAACATGTAATGATCCTGGCAAAAAGTATCTCTTGCTGGTTAAGCAGAAAATTTTTTTACAATTGTTTTGTGGAATAATACTTAAAACTATACAAGAATCGAAAATATAATCTTTTTTTTTTTTTTTGTAGAGACAGAGTCTCACTTTATGGCCCTCGGTAGAGTGCCATGGCCTCACACAGCTCACAGCAACCTCCAACTCCTGGGCTTAAGCGATTCTCTTGCCTCAGCCTCCCAAGTAGCTGGGACTACAGGCGCCCGCCACAACGCCCGGCTATTTTTTGGTTGCAGTTTGGCCGGGGCCGGGTTTGTACCTGCCACCCTCGGTATATGGGGCCGGCGCCCTACCGACTGAGCCACAGGCGCCGCCCCGAGAAAATAATCTTAATACAATTTACATGAAAAGGGGGAAGCCCAGTATTCTCCCTTTACCAAAGCTAGTAAAAGTTTTTAGGCTTTCTTTCAAATGGTATCCTTATAACTTCCCAACTGTAAGAGAATGAAACATTTTTTGTAGGAGATAGCAAGTGATTGCAAATATGTCTCCTACATTGCTTTACATATCAGAGTCGCGTGCAGATCCTAGTCTGCTGTCATCTGGCCCATCACTTTCCTTGTCCCAGTCTTTCATAGATGCTCCCATCATGAAATCATCACGTAGGATAGTCCAACTTGGGCCCTCTTCTGATTTCCCTTCAGTCTGTTTGGCTTTTGAGCTCTTCCTAGTTGAACTCGTCTCATTTGTACTTCCATCCATTCCTCTCAAAACACTGATGAAATCTTTCTTGGAAACAGCTGATACCAACTTAGCACGCCGCCTAACAGAGCCTCCAGCTTCTTTAACCTTTTCATCAACATTTTTTTGATGTTTCTGAGCAGCATTAAATAATTGCACCACACCCCTTGTTGCAATTCTCTGAAGATTTCTCTCAGTTTCTTTGTCTTTGACAACATCTGGCTTTACTCTGCACATCATTTCCCACTCCAGCCTCTTATCATGCTGTTTTATTTTCTCTAGTCTTTCTTGTTTTAACTTTTCTTTTTCCTTTTCCAGCTCTTTGTTTTTGAACAAAATGGTGGGTTTACTTTTAGGAATTTTTTTGTTAAGGATTTTAGCCATGGCATTTGCCCAGCCCATATTAGTCCCAACACTGGATTCTGCAGTATTTTCATTTTCATTATAGGGTTCAACATCATCCTCATTGTCAGCTTCTCTTGCTTCATCATCAGAAGAAAAGCAATCCTTTTCCAATCCACAGCTTCCTTTGCTGTCGGAAGCGTCTTTGATCTTGTCTTCCAGTTTGGCTCTGGCTTCCAATTTCCTCTTCTTTGGATTCTTTTTCAGCTTTTTGCCCGCACTCACACTTGAGTTCTGAACGGCCGCAGACATCTTTCAACGACGGAAGCGTTACCTGCCACCACTATCATTTCTAAGACTAAATTAGACATATTTTTTTATCTCATTTAATATTAATGTCCTCATGAAAGTAAATAAGATTTTCATTATAAGGATTAGAAAACAAACACCTGAAGAGATTAAATAAATACCTGCTCAAGGTCATACCACTAGAAATGGCATAGCTACAATTTGAACCTAGATTATCTTCAAACCCATAATATTTCCATTAAAATGCATTAAATTTCAAAGGTAGATGAAAATTAAAGGGACCCCAAATTTTATTTCTCACAGAGTCAAGTATGCCACTTTATGATAGCAAGTGATTAGCAAAATCAGAAGGAGTTATTTAGGAATTATGCACTAAAAGACATATAGAAAAGAGATTAGACAGCGCCACTTTTTACAAGGATAATCCATAGTTAAAGTTTTCATACCACTAATAAAGTTATAAAGCTGTATGTCAAAATCACTGGACATACTCTTGTTCTGGTCAATTACTGAAAATAATACCAAAGCCTAATAGTTTGCTGGCCTGCAACTTAATCTCAACAAATTGCTAAGATAACCTACCTTATATAATAACATTAGACCACTGCCTGAAGCCGATTTATGAAAATATTCCTATATTAAATTTTGTCTATTACTTGAACTTAATATTCAAAAGTTTATTGTGATTCTTTGCATTAAGAAAAAGAAGTGTTCTTACCCTTTTAAAGCTATGTTCATGAGTGTCATCAACTTCTCCATTACTAGTCACTGGAATTTCTGCTGCTGAATTCTTGGGAGATTCTTGATCCATGGCAGACTCCTAGAAAAATAAAAGGGAAAAAAAAAAGCCATAACTAACACCCAATCACAAAAGGCAAATATTCAAAAGACCACATATATTCATGTTTATAGCACTTCCTAGGCATAATTTTTAAATTTTTTATAATTACAACCTACCTAGTCCTTACATAATAATGTAATTTAAAAATGCATCTGATTGTTTTAACTGTACTTGATCTAAATTTCTTAATTAAAAACAATTACATATTTGTTTTTGCCAGGATGCACTATCTTTGCTCTTAAATAGCATTATGATAGACCACCACTTAAAACTGGAAAACTATTACAGAATGCCAAGCATGGTTGTTAATTTAGCTACAGCAGCTCTATTTTTCAACTGAGATACTGCAAAGAGAAATGAGAACAGAAGAGTAAAAATTTCCCAAATGTTGGGAACAGATTACTAGCTTAAAAGTCTATAAACCCTAATTGACAAGTTTTATCAAAATAATTCCATGTCTATTATAGTACCAGAACTATAGACTTGCTATAAAGCTATAGTAATCAAGACAATGTGGTATTGGTGTAAGAACAGACAACTAGATCAATGGAAGATAACAGGCAGTCCAGAAACAGATTCCACAATAACATAGTCAACTCAACTTTGACAAAGAGCAAAGGTAATACAATGGAGAAAAGATCTGACTTTCCACAATGATGCTGGAACACCTGGACATCTACACGTAATGAATCTAAACACAAACTTTACAACTTTCATAAAAAGTAAATCAAAGTAGAACTCATCATAGACCTAACTGTAAAATACAAAACTATAAAGCTCCTAGAAGAAAAAGGAGAAAATCTAGACGACGTTGGGTATGGTGATGACTTTCTAGATGATAACAACAAATTAAATGATAAGTTAGATTTCATTAAAATTAAAAATCTCTGGGCCAGGCACAGTAAGCTCACACTTGTAATCCTCGCACTCTGGGAGTCTAAAGCAGGTAGATTACTTGAGCTCAGGAGTTTGGGACCAGCCTGTTCAAGAGTGAGAACCTATCTCAACTAAAAACAGAAAAACTAGCTGGGTGTCATGGCAGGCATCTATAGTCACAGCTACTTGGAAAAGGCAAGAGGATCTCTTGAGGACAGGAGTTTGAAGTTGCTGTAAGTATGATAATGCCACAGCACTCTACCCAGGGCAATAGAGTGAGACTCTCTCTCTCTCTCAAAAAAAAAAAAAAAAAAAAAATTTTTTTTTAAATTAAATAAAAATTTTCTGCTTTGTAAGAGACAATGTCAAGAGAATGGAAAGACAAGGCACAGACTGGGAGAAAATATTTGCAAAGGACACATTTGATAAATAACTGTCAAGAGTATCCAACCCTTTTTTTCCTGCCACACACTGGAAGAAGAGCTGTCTTGGGCCACATTAAAAACACGAACATGGCCCAGTGCAGTGGCTCATGCCCATAATCCTACCACTCTGCAAAGCCAAGGCAGGAAGATCTCTTGAGCTCGGGAGTTCGAGAGCAGTCTGAGTAAGAGTAATATGTGCTCTCTATTAAAAATAGAAAAATTAGGGCGGCGCCCGTGGCTCAGTTGGTAAGGCGCCGGCCCCATATACCGAGGGCGGCAGGTTCAAACCCGGCCCCGGCTGAACTGCAACCAAAAAAAAAAAAAAAAAAAAAACTTTAAAAACAGAAAAATTAGCCAGGCATTGTGGTAGGGTCTGTAGTCCCAGCTAATTGGGAGGCTGAGGCAGGAAAATGGCTTGAACCCAGGAGTTTGAGGTTGCTGTGAGCTAGGCTGACCTCATGGCACTCTAGCTTGGACAACAGAGTGAGACTCTGTCCCAAAAAATTAGTAAAAAGTTAAGTAAAAGTAAAGTAAAGTAAAATAAAATAACAGACACTAATAAAAGATGGTGAGCCAGGCGGCACCTGTGGCTCAGTCGGTAAGGTGCCGGCCCCATATACCGAGGGTGGTGGGTTCAAACCCGGCCCCGGCCAAACTGCAACAAAAAGATAGCCGGGTGTTGTGGCGGGCACCTGTAGTCCCAGCTACTTGGGAGGTTGAGGCAAGAGAATCACTTAAGCCCAGGTTGGAGCCCTGGGCTCAAGCCCGGTTGGAGGTTGCTGTGAGCTATGTGATGCCATGGCACTCTACCTAGGGCCATAAAGTGAAACTCTGTCTCAAAAAAAAAAAAAAAAGATGGTGAGCCAAAAAATAGTCAGTGCATAATTTTCATGACATCCAACAACACAGACAAGCAAAACAAACCTCAAATAATCTGCATGTGGCCTGTGAGCCTCAGGTTGGACACCCCTGAAAATATATAAAGAACTCAATACTGAACAATAAGAAAACAAATAACCCAAATAAAAAAATGGGCAAAAGACCTAAACAGATATTTCATCAAAGACAATATACAGATGGCAAGTAAGCATATGAAAAGATGTTCAGGTGGTGCCTGTGGTTCAAAGGGGTAGGGTGCAGGTCCCATATGCCGGAGGTGGCAGGTTCAAGCCCAGCCCTGGCCAAAAACTGCAAAAAAAAAAAAGTGAAAAGATGTCCAACATCCTAAACCATTATATACATATTAAAATGTTGTTTTTTTTTTTTTTTTTGGTTGAGGGGAGATATATTTTGGGTTTTGTATTAAGAGAAAAAGAGGACAAGGATGTGAAGCCACAGGAACTCTCACTCATGTCTGGTTGAGAATACAACATGGTACAGCCACTGTGAAAGACAGTTTGGCAGTTAATTACAAAATTAAACATTCTCTTACCATTCAATTTAGCAATCATTCATTTGGTATGTTCCCAAATGAACTGAAAACTTATAGAAAAATCTGCACACTGATGTTTATAGTGGGTTTATTTATAGTTACCAAAATTTAGAAGAAAACACTATGTCCTTCAGTAGGTGAATGGATAAACTGTGGTACATCCATAAATAGTATTCAGCACTAAATATAAAGGAAATATCAAACCATGAGACGAAAGCCACCTGACAGTTTTGAACAATGGAGGGAAACAATCTGACTTATGTTTAAAAAACATTGTTCTTTTGCTGCTCTGCTGAATTAATAAGCAGAAGCAAGAAGAACAATTAGGAGCCTTCTGGAATAACCTAGGCAAGAAAGGATGGTGGCTTAGAGCAGAGTGACGGGACTTTGGACATAAGAAGTGGTTGGATTCCAAATATATTCTGAAGGTAAAGCCAACAGGAAGTCCTTATAAACAGATGTGAGATATGAAAAAGGGGAGGTCAAGGATAAGAGTTTTGGCCTGAATAGCTGAGAAGATGAAATTCCCATTAATAGACCAGGGAAAGAGTGGGAGAGGAGCACAATCTAGGGGAAACACCAAGAATTTTGTTTAGAACATATTAACACACTCAAGCGGAGAAAGCGGGTGTATTGGATATATAAGCCGGAACTCCAGAGAAAAGCTTGAATAGTCTGTTCCTTCCTTTCAGTTTAACCTCCCACAAGCTGTTTTCTAAAATGCAGTTGTCCTTCCATATCTGTGGGTTCCCCATCTGTTGCCACTGCTCAATTTTGCTATTGTAGCCTAAAAGCAGCCATAGGGCCCTGCACAGTGGCTTACACCTGTCACTGGCACTCTGGGAGGCAGAGACAGGTGGACTACTTGAGTGCCCGAGTTTAGGGCCAAGCAAGAGAGAGACCCCATCTCTACTAAAACTAGTCAGGTGTGGGGGCTGGTACCTGTAGTCCGAGCTGCTTGGAAGGCTGAGGCAAAGGGACTGCTTGAGCCCCAGAGTTTGAGGTTGCTATTAGCTATGATTTTTTTTTATTATTAAATCATAACTGTATACATTGATATGATCATGGAGCATCATACACTCGCTTCATAGACCATTTGACACATTTTCATCACAATGGTTAACATAGCCTTCCTGGCATTATCTCAGTTACTGTGCCAAAACATTTACATTCTACATTTACCAAGTTTCGCAAATACCCCTGTAAGATGCACCACAGGTATGATCCCACCAATCCCCCTCCCTCTACCCACCACCCCCCTCCCTCCCCTCCCTTTCCCACTTCCCCCTATTGTTAGGTTGTAACTGGGTTATAGCTTTCATGTGAGAGCCCCAAATTAGTTTCATAGTAGGGCTGAGTACATTGGGTACTTTTTCTTCCATTCTTGAGATACTTTACTAAGAAGAATATGTTCCAGCTCCATCCATGTAAACATGAAAGAGGTAAAGTCTCCATCTTTCTTTAAGGCTGCGTAATATTCCATGGTGTACATATACCACAGTTTATTAATCCATTCGTGGATCGATGGGCACTTGGGCTTTTTCCATGACTTAGCAATTATGAATTGGGCTGCAATAAACATTCTGGTACAAATATCTTTATTATGTTCTGATTTTTGGTCTTCTGGGTATATGCCCAGCAGAGGAATTACAGGATTAAATGGCAGATCTATTTTTAGATCTGAGTGTTCTCCATATATCTTTCCAAAAGGAATGTATTAATTTTCATTCCCACCAGCAGTGCAGAAGTGTTCCCTTTTCTCCACATCCACGCCAACATCTCTGATCTTGAGATTTTGTGATATAGGCTAGTCTCACTGGAGTTAGATGATATCTCAAAGTAGTTTTGATTTGCATTTCTCTGATGATTAAAGATGATGAGCATTTTTTCATATGTCTGAAGGCCGTGCACCTGTCTTTTTCAGAGAAGTTTCTCTTCAAATCCCTTGCACAGCTTGCGATGGGATCCCTTGTTTTTTTCTTGCTGATGCATTTGAGTTCTCTGTGGATTCTGGTTATTAAACCTTTGTCAGAGATATACCCTGCAAATACCTTCTCCCATTCTGAGGGCTGTTTGCTTGCTTTACTTACTGTGTTCTTGGCTGTGCAGAAGCTTTTTAGTTTGATCAAGTCCTAGTAGTGTATTTTTAAAGTTGCTTCAATTGCCCGGGGGGTCCTTCTCATAAAATACTCACCCAGACCAATTTCTTCAAGGGTTTTCCCTACACTCTCCTCTAGTATTTTTATAGTTTCATGTCTTAAGTTTAAGTCTTTAATCCAATGAGAGTCTATCTTAGTTAATGGTGAAAGGTGTGGGTCCAATTTCAGTCTTCTGCAGGTTGCTAGCCAGTTCTCCCAGCACCATTTGTTAAATAGGGAATCTTTTCCCCACTGAATGTTTTTAATTGGCTTGTCAAAGATCAAATAACGGTAAGTAGCTGGATTCATCTCTTGGTTCTCTATTCTGTTCCAGATATCTACTTCTCTGTTTTTGTGCCAATACCATGCTGTTTTGATCACTATCGATTTGTAGTAAAGTCTGAGGTCTGGTAGTGTGATTCCTCCTGTTTTGTTTGTATTTCTGAGTAATGTCTTGGCTATTTGAGGTTTTTTTCTGATTCCATATAAAACGAAGTATTGTTTTTTCAAGATCTTTAAAATATGACAGTGGAGCTTTAATAGGGAGTGCGTTGAAATTATATATTGCTTTGGGTAGTATGGACATTTTAATAATGTTGATTCTTCCGAGCCATGAGCATGGTTATGTTTTTCCATTTGTTAACATTTTCAGCTATTTCTTTTCTTAGAGTTTCATAGTTCTCTTTATAGAGATCTTTCACGTCTTTTGTTAGGTAAATTCCCAAATATTTCATCTTCTTTGGCACTACTGTGAATGGGATAGAGTCCTTAACTGCTTTTTCAACTTGACTGTTGTTGGTGTATATAAAGGCTACCGATTTATGGATGTTGATTTTGTAACCTGAGACACTGCTGTATTCCTTGATCACTTCTAGGAGTTTTGTAGTAGAGTCCTTAGTGTTTTCCAGATACACAATCATATCATCTGCGAAGAGCGAAAGTTTGATCTCTTCTGACCCTATATGGATACCCTTGATCGCCTTTTCTTCCCTAATTGCGGTGGCCAAAACTTCCATTACAATGTTGAAAAGCAATGGAGACAATGGGCAGCCTTGTCTGGTTACTGATCTGAGTGGAAATGATTCCAATTTAACTCCATTCAATATGATATTGGCTGTGGGTTTGCTGTAGATGGCCTCTATCAGTTTAAGAAAAGTCCCTTCTAGACCGATTTTCTTGAGTGTTCTGATCATGCAGGGATGCTGGATATTATCAAAAGCTTTTTCTGCATCGACTGAATCATATGGTCTTTGTTTTTTAATTTGTTTATGTGCTGAATTACATTTATAGATTTACGTATATTGAACCAGCCTTGAGACCCTGGGATAAAACCAACTTGGTCATGATGTATAATTTGTTTGATGTGTTGCTGGATTCTGTTTGTTAGGATCTTGTTGAATATTTTTGCATCTATATTCATTAGTGATATTGGTCTATAATTTTCTTTTCTTGTTGGGTCTTTTCCTGGTTTGGGGATCAGGGTGATGTTTGCTTCATAGAACGTGTGGGGTAGTCTTCCTTCTTTCTCTACCTTTTGGAACAGGTTGAGTAATACAGGTACTGGTTCCTCTTTAAAGGTTTGGTAGAATTCTGACGTGAAACCATCTGGTCCCGGGCTTTTCTTTTTAGGGAGGTTTTGTATAGTTGATGCTATTTCTGAACTTGATATGGGTCTGTTCAACATTTCCACTTGATTCTGGCTAAGTCTTGGAAGGTGGCGTGCTTCCAAGTATCGGTCAATTTCCTTCAGATTTTCATATTTCTGAGAATAAAGTTTCTTGTAATATTCATTAAGGATTTTTTGGATTTCTGATGAGTCTGTTGTTATTTCGTCTTTGTTGTTTCTGATTGATGATATTAGAGATTTTACTCTTTTTTTTCTGATTAGGTTGGCCAAAGGTTTATCTATTTTATTGACCTTTTCAAAAAACCAGCTTTTTGATTTATTGATCTGTTGTATTATTCTTTTGTTTTCAATTTCATATAATTCTGCTCTAATTTTGGTTATTTCTTTTCTTCTACTGGGTTTGGGGTTGGAATGTTCTTCCTTTTCCAGTTGCGTGAGATGTCCCATTAAGTTGTTAACTTCCTCTCTTTCCGTTCTCTTGAGGAAGGCTTGCAGTGCTATAAATTTCCCTCTTAGAACTGCCTTTGCGGTGTGCCAGAGGTTCTGATAGTTTGTGTCTTCATTGTCGTTTTGTTCCAAAAAATTGGCGATTTCTTTCTTAATCTCATCTCTGACCCAGCTATCATTCAGCATCAGGTTATTTAACTTCCATGTTTTTGTATGAGTATGCAGATTCCTGTTGTTACTCAATTCAAGTTTTATTCCATGATGGTCCGAGAAGATGCAAGGAATAATTTCTATTCCTTTAAATTTACTGAGGTTAGACTTGTGACCTAAAATGTGGTCAATTTTGGAATAAGTTCTGTGGGCTGATGAGAAGTATGTGTATTCAGTTTTGTTGGGATGAAATGTTCTGTAGATGTCTGCTAAATCTAAATATTGGATGGTTAGGTTTAAATCTAAGATTTCTTTGCTCAGCTTCTTGCTGGAGGATCGATCCAACACTGCCAAAGGAGTGCTGAAATCTCCAACGATTATGGAGCTGGAGGAAATCAAGTTACTCATGTCTGTTAAAGAGTTTCTCTTATAAATTGAGGTGCATTCTGGTTGGGTGCATAGATATTAATAATTGAGATCTCATCATATTGAGTATTACCCTTAACAAATATGAAGTGACCGTTCTTGTCCTTCCTTACTTTTGATGGTTCAAAGCCTACTGTATCTGCAAATAAAATTGCAACACCTGCTTTTTTCTGATTACCATTTGCCTGAAATATGGATGACCATCCTTTCACCCTCAGTCTGTATTTGTCTTTTAAGTTAAGATGTGACTCTTGTATGCAACAGATATCTGGCCTGAGTTTTTGTATCCAGTCAGCTAACCTGTGCCTCTTTAGAGGACAGTTAAAGCCATTCACATTAATGGAGAGTATTGATAAGTCTGGTGGAATTTTGGGTATCGAGTTTTTCAAAGGTCCAGTGGACATTTTTAATCCTTTCGCCAGTGTGGAAGTTGGAGTTTGATCCGAAGTTTCTGAGTGAGTTTACTTTTGTGGTATAGGATTGGGTTGGTCACTGTGGAGGATAGGTCTGAGAATATCCTGAAGAGCTGGTTTACTTATGGCAAATTTTTTCAACATATGAATGTCATTGAAGTATTTAATTTCTCCATCATAAATGAAACTCAGTATCAGTTTAGCTGGATACAAGATCCTAGGTTGAAAGTTATTTTGCTTTAGGAGATTAAAAGTCGATGACCACCCTCTTCTGGCTTGAAAAGTTTCAGCGGAGAGATCTGCAGTTATTCTAATATTCTTTCCTTTGTACGTAATGGTTTTCTTTCGCCGGGCTGCTTTGAGAATCTTCTCTTTCATATTAACTTTAGTGAAGCTAATTATGATATGCCTGGGGGATGACTTATTGGGGTTGAATCGTGCTGGGGTTCTGAAGCTGTCTGCTATCTGAATTTCAGATTCACTAGGCATGTCTGAAAATTTTCTTTCATAATTTCATGCAGAAGGGCCTCTGTGCCCTTCAAGGCCACTTCATCATTCTCTGAAATCCCAATTATTCGTATATTGCTTTTTTTTAAATTATCCGAGAGTTCTCTGAGTGAATGATCCGTTTTTGCTCTCCATTTCTCTTCCTCTTTGAGAGATTGGGAGCGTTCAAAGACTTTATCTTCAATGTCAGAAATCCTTTCTTCTGCTTGCTCCATTCTGTTGCTGAGGGATTCTACTATATTTTTAATATCTTTGAGGGCTGTAAATTCTTGCTTCAGTGTGTCTAAGTCTTTGGTGGTTTTGTCTTTAAATTCGTTAAATTCTTGAGACAACTTTTGAATTTCTCCTCAAATTCCTAATTCCATTTTATTAATCTTGTCTGCAATCCAAATTCTGAATTCGATTTCTGACATCTCAGCCAGTTGTTTATGAATGGGGTCTTCAATCACATCTGCCATATCTTTTCTTGGGGGGGGTTGATCTATTCTGGTTATTCATGTTACCAGAGTTTTCCCGCTGATTCCGCCCCATGGTTATTTTACTCCCTTTGATTTTTCCCCTGGGGCTTTATCGAGGGCCCGTACAGTGTTGTGGCCTGAGAAACTGGGGCCCTGTCTTGTGTGGTGGGGCGAAGTGGTTCTGTCTTGTTTTCAGTTGGTTTCTGTTCGATCCTATTGTAACATTTACTCTGGCTTGAAGTCTCAGCTGTGTGGAAAAACCAGCAATTAAGTCACCCCACCTGCCCACCTCTGGCACCAATTTGAAAAGGAAAAGGAAAATCAAACCTTCCTACAACCGCATACCCAGGGCACCACCTGAAAAGTCCTCAGTCTATTAGTTCAGTTCAAAAGGTCCAAATCGATTGTCTCAATCAGCACCTGTCTCGGGTGGGAGAGTTCAAGAGGTCTCTGGGAACTGGATCACAGGGGTCTGGTGACTCCTCTGATATGGCTTACTCCAGTGTTGCGTGGAGTCAGGAGGAGCCACCTAGCAAATAGATCAGTCTGGGAAGGTTGATGTCTCCTTCCCCACTTTGCCCCTCTGTCGGACCCAGTCACTGGTATCTCTGCAGATGGCTAACCCAGTTGCCTGTAGTGAACAGATACTCCAGGGGTTTGCACCTGCCTGAATTGCAAGGAAGTCTGCCAGGCCCCTGCAGTCTGCCGCTATCTAGCAGGAGGAGATGGGGCCTGACATCTTTGAGTGCTTGATGCAGGTGGTGGGAGGGAGGTGTTCACTCAGGCTTAGCCCAGTCCCTGATTGATGTTGCTAACAGAACAGAACAGAACAGACAACTTTGCGGGGTTCTGTCTCTGTCTCTGCTAAAATCGCCTACAGAGGACAGGCTGTTCTGAGTTCAAACATCTTTGCTGCTGGAGGTTTGTGTCCGATTACCTCTCTGAATTGGCCCTGCCCTGGAAGCTTCCCGGGTTTGTGAGCAGTGTCAGGCAAATCCTTTGCTCACTGGTGGCCTCCTCTGGTTGCCCAGGGATACAGGGGGTGTGGCTTCAGAATATCCAGAAGTGAGCCGTTTTACTGTTAAAGAAAAAAGGGCTGTTGATTTGCCTCCAGGAACTGCCACTCTGGTGTGGGCACCCAGCCGACCCTTTTCTCCTCTGTCTCGCGCCCCAGAGTCAGCACTGAGTGGCTGTAGTTTATGCTCTGTCCACACCCCTCGAGAGATCTCCCAAGAATCTGGACTCCTGGGGGGCAGGCTCCCAGACCCCGGAGTGAGAGTGGGGGGAAGCTAGAGTTTAATTCAGTTTTATGCCTGGCTGCATTGTTGCCTGGGGAGGGCTGCTGTACCGCACCACAGGGAAGTGCTGCCAAGGCGTGACTTCCCCTCAGCCGAGTGCCCTCTCCTCACTCGCGTGTCTCAGAGTCAGCGCTGACCAGTTGCGGCTTGGGCACTGTGCACTCCCCTCGAGAAATCACACAAGGATCCGAACTCCTGAGGGACAGGCCCCCAGACCCCCAGTGAGAGTGGGGGGAAGCTAGAGTTTCATTCAGTTTTATGCCTGGCCGTATTGATGCACGGGGAGGGCTGCTGCACCACACTGCAGGGAAGTGCCGCCGAGGCGTGACTCCCCCTTAGCCGGGTGCCCTCTCCACACTCGTGTGCCTCAGAGTCAGCGCTGACCAGTTGCAGCTCGGGGACTGTCCACTGCCCTTAAGAAATCACCCAAGAATCCGAACTCCTGGGGGACAGGCTTCCAGACCTCAGTGAGTGGGAGGGGAGTGTTGGGGGTTCAGGGTTGCTGGCAAAGGATTTTTAAAGTTTTATACAGTTTTATGCCTGGCAGGAGAACACCATGGCACCCTAGTAGGGGAGATAGGTCCAGTTTTTAGAAGGTCTCTCCCGTGGAGTGTAGTGGGAGGGCCTTTAATTTCTGCCCGTTTGTTTAATTGTGGGGCTCTTGAGCCGGTCTCATGGGGGAGGGGGACTCCCGTCACTTGGTGGTGGATTTTGTACCTTTTGTTTGCGTCCTTGTGATCACAGCTTGCCTCAGTGGTGTTGATGTGCGTTCTTCAACCTTCTCTCTTGGTGCGGCTCAAATCCACCAGGATACTTACTAAATTCCTGTCCCTTAACTCTCCTTCTGGACGGGAGCCTCTGTTGAAAGCTGGCTTCAGTCCACCATCTTGTCTCTCCCCCCCTTGCTATTAGTTATGATACCATAGCACGCTACCCAGGGCGACAGAGTGAGATTCTGTCTCCAAATAAATAAAACAAATAAAAACAGCCACAGATACTAAATAAATAAAAGAGCATGGATTTGGCCTGACCCCTGCCCTAGAAAGTCTGTATAAATTTTTTTAAAAAGGTGTCTGAAGAGTATATTCTGAGAAACCCCAACATCTGAGGCATGACATCTTATAAGGAATGGCATGGATAAGAGAACTGAAACAGGCTTGTGAGACTGACAGAATGAAGGTAGAAAGCTAATTGTAAGGCTATTTTACAGTCCAGGCAAGAAATCATAAAGATCAGAATTCAAGTTCTGTGAATAGAAAAAGGTAGATTCAAGAGATATTAAGGAGGCAGAAGTAAGAGACTTATAGAATGACTGTAGAGTGGGAGGTGAAAATGGAGGAAGAATCTAGAAGGACCTACCTCCTCTATTGCTCCCTAATTGTGGCTTGGGCAACTAGAAAGATGAATGTGTCACTCACCAAAGTGGGAAAAGCAGGAGGTTCAGAGAATGAGTTCAGTTGTAGACATTCTGAATTTGAAAATGTCTCTAGGGTATCCAAATCCACCAATACACTAAGACTTTTGAAATGCAGGTCTAGAGCTCCAGGCTGAAGACATAAATCTGGAAGTTATAACGGCAGGGATGTGGATGGCATGAACTGAAAAGAGTGACAAGAAGAAAACACAAGTGAAACAGCCTGTGGAACTTTAAAAAGCAGAGGATACTGCAAAAAAGATTCCAGGGCACAGGGAGTACATGGTTCATGATGCAGACACAGCAGAGAAAATTACAGCAATGGAACTATGTATTGCCCTAGTTTGTGACTTTATGTAAAAACAGACGCTCCGAAATAAAAAATATAATGATAAACCAATACCACTCTGTACCATAAAGCAGATAATGAGAATACCCATTTGCAAAAGATACACAAACATTCCTACTATTATCTTCACTTTCTCTTTCCCACTAAGAATGACCCACTTTGGGGAACATCGTTTACTAACCATTAATTACAGTACTGAAAATTAATGGCCAACACACAAATCAGCAAAATGGGGCCTCAACCCCAAACTCCATGATACTTCATGCATTCTTTAGATTGAAATTGAATTTAAATTTAAGCTGGACACCCAAAGGCTTTGGGGGAATAATTATGTCCTTTAGAAATAAAAATAGTATCTCTTTTGTACTAAGATTCATGTTACTTAAGGTCCCTCACAATGGAGTCCAATCAACTTTCTGAGGTTTACCTCTCTTTACTGTTCTACAGATCTCTTAATACTACATTTACTACTCGTCATTTCTGGAACATGAAAAGCACTTTAGTATCTGTGAACATTTGTTACATTGTTCCCAATGTATAAAATATTCTCCTATCTTTAGAAGCTAATAAGAACCTGCCCATAACTTAAAGCTCAATTCAAATGGTCTCTTCTCTATAAAATTTATTCCCAAGCCTCAGAGAGACCACATAAGTATAATGAGAACGGTAGGGACTTTGCAGTACAATAGACCTGGGTTAAAATCCCAGTTGTACATTGTAACAGCTGCTTTGTGATCTTCATTAGTTAATCTTATTTTCTCATCTATAAAATTCAGAAAATAATACACATCTCAAATAACACTTCAGGAAATTAAATAAAGATGTATTTAAAGCACTTATAAAGAGTAGCCGCAACACAACAGGCATTCACTGAATAAAAATGATGCTTCCAGCTGTATGCTAGTAAATGTTTAGTATACAGTTCTCCAAATTCCAAAAACTAAAATAAAAAAAAAATTTAAAAAGGCAGCACCCGTAGCTCAGTGGGTAGGGCGCCAGCCACATACACTGAGGGTGGCGGGTTCAAGCCCAGCCCAGGCCAGCTAAACAACGACAACTGCAAAAAAAAAAAAAAAATAGCTAGGTGTTGTGGCAGGCGCCTGTAGTCCCAGCTACTTGGGAGGCTGAGTCAAGAGAATCTCTTAAGCCTTAAGTTTTAGACTGCTGTGAGCTGTGACACCACTGCACTCTACCGAGGGCAATACAGTGAGACTCTGGCTCAAAAAAAAAAAAAGCCCTTACTTTAGTGTTTGCCCATTTTGTGGTATCAGTACTCCTCCTATGTCCATTTTTGAGCTTCCAAGATGACCTCACTGAATCCAAAAGTAGGGATAGCTAAGCAGCAGTACATCAACGTATGGTATTTCTACCACGGAAACAACGTAAGATACAAATAACCTCAAGAGCACAAGTAACAATAAAAGACAGTGAAGTATTTCAGAATTAGTTTTCAGTATGTATTATCTTTGTTTTTAATATATATATATCTAATTAGAAGTTTATGTAATTTTATTCTTTTTTTTTTTTTTTTTGAGACAGAGTCTCACTTTGTTGCCCTTGGTATAGTGGGTAGACGGCTGTGGTGTCATAGCTCGCAGCAATCTCAAACTCTTGGGCTCAAGGGATTCTCTTGCCTCAGCCTCCCAAGTAGCTGGAAGGTGTCCACCATGACACCCGGGTATTTTCAGAGACAGAATCTTTTTTTTTTCTTTTTTTTTTTTGAGACAGATCCTCAGACCCTTTTTGAGACAGACCCAAAAGCTGTCTCCCTGGGTAGAGTGCTATAGCATCACAGCTCACAGCAACTTCCAACTCTTGGGCTCAAGGGAGTCTCCTGCCTCTGCCTCCCAAGTAGCTGGGACTATAGGTGCCTGCCACAACACCCGGCTATTTTTTGGTTGCAGACATCATTGTTGTTTGGCAGGCCCGGGCTGGATTGGAACCCACCAGCTCAGGTGTACGTGGCTGGCGCCTTAGCCACTTGGGCCACAGGTGCCGAGCCTAGAAACAGAATCTTAATTATTGCTCAGGCTGGTCTTCAACTCCTTAGCTCAAGAAATCTACTGCCTCCCAGAGTGCTAGGATTACAGGTGTGGGCCACTGTTCCCAGCCTAAATTTATGTAATTTTAAAAATAATGGCTGTGTTTAACAAGCTGGCTTACAAATTCTTGAAATTTTAATAATCAGCTTTTGCAAGTTAGTACAAACAAGCTCTAGCCACCACTGAATTATTTCTAAGTTAGAAAGTATATATTCTACAATAGTTTAATCTTTGGAAACAATCTTTGAAAATCCAATATATGGGGATATCACATTCCAGGTAATGATGATACGGATTTGGAGATGATCTAAAAACATTCTCATGTGGCAAATCTACATACCAATAGGAAGTTGGATTTACTATTATATTCATAAACAAAATGCTAAACACATTTTATTCACTTTTTATAAAGCAATAACAAAATTACAGGTCTTTTCTTTTGTTCCTTGTTAATTTCAAATACATTCTAAAACCATAATCATGCTTGAGAAGATCAAAACTGAGCAAATACTTCTATGTAACTACAATACTGCTTTATGTACTAACAGAAAAAGTACATTTATTTTATAATAAGTGATTTTCTTGACTCATATGTGGTAGAATGTACTTTAAAAGTAGAATTAGGGCCAGGTGCATTGGCTCACATCTGTAATCCCAGCACTCTGAGAGGCTGAGGCAGGCAGACTGCCTGAGCTCACAAGTTGAAGACCAGCCTGAGCTAGCTAGAGCAAGACCTCACCTCTAAAAATAGCTGGGCGTTGTGGTGGGTGCTTGTAGTCCCAGCTACTTGGGAGGCTGAGGCAAGAGGCTCAGTTAAACCCAAGTGTTTGAAGTTGCTGTGAGCTATGACACTACAGCACTCTACTAGGGGGACAAAGTGAGACTATTTCAAGAAAAAATAAAAATAAAAAGTAGAATTAGCCTTGTAACATGAAGAAAAATGCAAAATCAAAAAACACGAGTGTGGAACTGACATAGAGAATTAGTCTATTGTACAACCAAAATAGTGAAAGCTGGAAACTAGCTTCTTAAAACCTTTCAATGGGTCAAAGGTGAGAATCAATTAACACAGCATATCCCTAATAAAGATTTTTACAGTTGGCGCTTCATTCCTAAAAGGTACAACAAGTCCTCTGGAGAGGCAATGGAATGTTTCATTCATACATGCCAATGATTCTCAACCCTCTGTGAGATAGTCTGGATATTTGGCCCCTCCAAAGTTCATGTTGAATTTGATTCCCAGTGTTGAATCTGGAAGGCGGCTGGGCGATGGGGTGCATTCCTCACGAACAGGTTGGTGCTGGCCCTGAGATAATGAATGAGTTCTTACTTTATTAGTTCATGTGAGAACTGACTTACTTAAAAGAACATGGGCTCTCCCCTACTCCTTCTCTTGCCATGTGACACGTCTGATACCTCTTGCTTTCCACCTTGATTGGAAGCTCCTTAAAGCTCTTACCAGAAGCAGAACTGGTGGCCATCTCCCTGAATAGTCTGCTAAGTCGTGAGCCAAATAAACCTCTTTTCTTTATAGCAATATAGAAACAGACTAACACATTCTGCATCTTACAACTATCCAGGGAGCTTTTTAACCTCTCTTCAGAGATCATGATTTAATGATGGGCCCCAGTAAATTCCTATACAACAGACAAGTGATTCTTATGTGCAGCCAAGTGAGAACCAATGCTGTCAGCATGTCCTAGAAAAGACGGGAAGGTTAACACAGAAAAATCAGCTATACAAATATTCATTGTATTTACATAAAAACTCAAGAACACTGACTATTATTTAAGGCCTTGTGTTACTGACAGCCATAATCTTTGCCACTTTGAAAAACAAACAGAAAACCTTAGTATGGGATAGGTCTACAAAGTCATTCAGCTCAACTTGTCATGAAGATTAAAACTACAAATAAGAACCACATACACCCATTAGAATGGCCAAAATTAGAAGAACTGACAAAACCATGGGGTGGAAGTAAAACTTGGTAAAATCACTATTTCCTGGTACTATTAAACATATACCTATAACCTAACAATTTCACTCCTAAGAAACACACCCAAGAAAAACAAATGTACATGCCCTTCAAAAGATAACTAAGAGTAATCACAGCAGCTTTATTCAAAATAGCCCCAAACTAGAAACAATCCTAATGTCCTTCAAATAAATTGTGGTAGAGTTAAGAAATGGAATACCACACAACAATAAAACAGAACTTCTGCATCAAAAAACATGGACAGGGTGGGCACAGTGGCTCATGCCTGTAATCCTAACACTCAGGAAAGCCGAGGCAGGAGGATTGCTTGAGCTCAGGATTTTGAGACCAACCTGAGTAAGAGCAAGACACCATCTCTACTAAAAATAGAAAACTTAGCTGAGCATTGTGGCAGGTGCCACTTGAATCAAGGAGTTTGAGGTTCTTATGAGTTAGGCAGATGCTACAGCATTCTAGCCTGGGCAACAAAGTAAGAGTCTGTCTCACAAACAAACAAATAAACAAAAAACATGGACATGCTGAACATTGAGATATAATGTTCAGCAAATGAAGCCAGAACCAAAGAGTTCATAGTGTATCATTTAACTCAAAAAGAAAACCAGTAAATAATGATGACAGTAGGCAGATGAGTGGTTACCTTAGGAGGGATAATACTGAGTCATAACCTTCTAGTAGAAAACTATTTCTCTAGTCAGAAAGAATGTGCAAAAACAGTAAAGAAAAAACTGATATACGTCATCAAAATTAAAACTTCTTTTCAAAAGATGTCATTAAAAAAATGAAAAGGCAAGCCACAGACAGTAAGAAATATCTATATCTGATAAATGACTGACATTCAAACTTTATAAGTAACTCTTGCAATTCAATAATAAGAACATGAACAAAAATTGGCCAAAATTTTAACGGACACTTCAGAAAATATATGAATAGCAAATAATTACATGAAAAGATGCTCAACATCATGAGTCACCAAGAAAATACAAATTAAAACCACTATAAGAACCACTACATATCTACAACAATGACTCAAAAGGAAAAAAAAATCTTTTGTTTTGCTAATTTACTTATTTTTTGAGACAGCTTCACTTTGTCATCCTGGGCAAAAGCGATTCACTTGCCTCAGCCTCCCGAGTAGCTGGTACTTGCAACGATTCTCAACCTGGGGGTCGAACGACCCTTTCCCAGGGGTGGCCTAAATACATCCTGCATATCAGATATTTACATTATGATTCATAACAGTAGCAAAATTACAGTTATAAAGTAGCAACGAAAATAATTTTATAGTTGGGGGTCACCACAACACGAGGAACTGTATGTATTAAAGGGTGACGGCATAAGGAAGGTTGAGAACCACTGGACTACAGGCCCCCACCACAATGCCTAGCTATTTTTTAGAGATGGGGGTCTTGCTTTTCCTCAGGCTGGTGTTGAACTCAAGCAATCCACCCACCTCAGCCTCCCAGAGTGCCAGGATTACAGGCGTGAGCCACCAGGCCTGGCCCATGTTTTAATTTTTTAATTCAAATTTTTATTTGTTTATATTTAGGTGCTTGTTTTTTGTATTATAAAGGAATTTAAGCATTTATTCTTTAACACATCATGATACAAGGAATTTTATGTAAAATAAAGGTGGTCCAAAGTACCTCTTGGCAGGTCTGGTGCCAGGCTCCTTATCATGTTTAGTAACTGTTAGCTTAAAGTATGCAGTGTTACGAAAACCAGTTCAACATTTTTCAAGGGATTTTTCAATAATTTTTGTAGATTGCTAGCTCCCATCTAAAGTGTACAAAGAGAAGTATGTCACTCTTTGTTGGCTGAACATGCTTTTGTCATAGTTCATGGTTAAGTTCAACAAAACCAATTACCATATCCCAGGGTTTTATTTTGCATAAAGATATTGTTATTATTATCTAGAGTTATACTTTTAACATATAAGCATAAATACAAGAATTAAAAACATTTATATAGATATGGAATTAGTACTACCCAAAATTTGGGCAAAAATGTATGCATTATACACAGCAAAACACAGTTCTTCATTTTGGAGAACTCCTCAGCAATTTCTTATAAAAGTAAATATGTACACTTGACCATATGACTTTGCCACACTACACATAAGCATTTACCAAAGAGCAATTTCCTGACTTATATATATGTATTCATAGCAGCTGTATTCATCAGAGCCTAAAACGAGAAAAAAAGTCCATAAAAGGTTAATGAGTAAATACATTGTGTAGACCTGCACAATGAAATAATCCTCAGCAATAAAAAGGAATGAACTACTAACTCATGCAACAACTCTTACTTTCAAAACACTATGCTGAGTCAAAAAAGCCAGACACAAAAGAATATATATTATATGATTTCATTTATACAGAATTCTAACATACAAAACTAATCTGTTACAACAGATCAATGGCTGCCTGGGGAAGGAGGTGGTATAGGATAGAACTGATTGCAGAGGGGCACAAGAAACTTTAGGGTGATGGAAATACTCTGCATTTTGATTGTGATTATAGTTTCCCAAGTTTATTCACTTGTTAAAATTCATTGGACTATATATCTAAAATGAGTTTATTTATATTATATATAAATTTACCTCAATAAACTGTTGATGTTGAAAAAAGGTAAAATTCCATTTTATCATCTCTAATAGCAGTGGACCTATTTTTCCTGCAAGCCCAAAATCTAATCATATAGCAACCACATCAGTCTGGTAGGGGGAGAACTGATCACAGTACCCAACTACAAGGAGGGACTGACTTGCAGCCCCAAAAACCCCACCAAAAAAAAAGTGTGTCATTTTCCAAAATATGTCTTACCCACAAAATATAAATATTACCAACACTCTTTCACTACAAAAATTACTGCATAGTGCTAAGTATCGTTTACAAACATATATTCCCTATTTGAGCCAGAGTCTGAAAATCAGAAATACTGCCTCTAGGAGAGTATTTAAAAGAATGGAGAATATCTAAAGAATGGCAAAGCATAAAATGCAATCTGGAAGAAAAAAAAAAGTCCCTCTGTTCCGCATCATAGATCTTTTATAACAGCAATAGAGACATAATTGGTTTGCCAAGTCAGAGATTAGCCAAGAATTACGTATATCTCATTCTTTTTGGCTGCCCAACCCCGTACCCAACCAAGGAAAGCCTCCACATTGTGAGGCTTGGGGGAAGGAAGAGCCTGCCTTGTATTATTTACAATCTCAAGATACTGACAAACAAGCAAATATCTGGAGTCAGATTGCTTTGGTTCAATTCATGGCTCAACTCCTGAGTAGCTATGAACCTCAGGCATGTTCCTAAAGCTCTCTTTTCTCTTCTGTAAAATGATTATAGTACCTACTAAATAGCATTGCTATTACCACAAAATAAAATATATAAAAAATTCTTAGAAAGGTGCCTGGAATACAATTATTACTATCTATGTAAATATTATGTTTTCCAAGCTCTAAGGCACTACCATTCCGACCTAAACTCTGCCAAACCAAAAGCGCTTGCCACAAGACTTAGAAACTAGTGCTAAGAATTATCAAGAAGGGTTATCACTCATGGGTAACATTAACTGCAGCAAGATCAAATTCCTGGGTTAGCAGTGGCCATAGCACTAGTGGCAGCAGCTGGTCAGTCACCAGAGCCGGAGGTACTAACTGTGCAAGGTACATCTGTTGCTAAACATTCTTGGCATCCTCACTGGATCATAGTGAATAATGATTTGGATCAATATTCATAGATGAATGGCCTGGATCCTGTTTTTTCAACTCTCCTAACAATTCTATATGCTATCCCATATCCTCTTAATAAATCCTTTTTCTGAGTAAATGAGCTGGACCTGATTTCTTAATTGCTTGCAACATAAGACTTTAAAATCAGACTTACAGTCAGTAAGTAGATAAATGGAAAATGGTCTTCTAATATCTTTATAAATGCTTTTCAGCTTTTCAGAATGTCAGAATGCTGTGAAACTTGTTCAGTAGCTACATGGTTTCCTACTCTAACACTAAGAGTAATCATTAAAAAGGCGGCCTTTACTGAGTTTTTATTAAACACCAGGCACTGTGCTAATCACATTGCAGAAATGATTTCATTTAACCCTCATAAGGGCCCTGTGAGGTAAATATGATTTTCCCAATTTTAACAGATGAGAAGACTGAGGCCTGGAAAGATAAAGGAATTAACTAATTTAAATAATGCATCCTCTTGCAAACAAAGCCCTACTGTTGTGCCCAGGAGTTCCACAAAGACTACACTGCCAAACAAGTTAAATTTAAAGAGGAGTCCTTTTATTGAAGAGCTGGTCTGCGACTGCCTCAGTGTCCCAAGGTGGGGTTTCTGACAGCAGCCCCGAGTGCTTAAGGGGTCGGGTTTTTAAGGCTTGGTCTGTATCCTGGGTGGCACACAGGCTTTCCAGGTGCATCGGGTAAGGTAGCAAGCAAGCATTGTACAGAAGCAGAATTTTGTGGTTAGTTAGTACACATCATACATCTTTGTTTTAATATTTCCCCCATACATCTTAGTTTCAGTACTTTCTCCCATTACATCTTAGTTTCAGTACTTTCTCCCCATACATCTTAGTTTCAATACTTTCCCCACCTGGTATTGTTTAGAGGTCAGTTCAGGGCCAGCTGGTGCCTCCCGGATCGCTTCCCAGGGAGTTAGCCAAGCAAGAAACTGGGAGTGAACTAGAAGCAAGAAATCATTTAGTATATTTCATTTATCTTGGGAGTAAACTACACTTATTTTATTTATTTATTTGAAAGCTTGATGTCCGGAAATTTGCCAGGAGTTAACTGGCATTTTTCCATTATAGCCTAGGCCCACTAGGCCTAACACTACCACAGTAAGAGTATACACTTAATGAGTGCTTACTATGTGTCAGGCATTGTTCTATGAGTTTTTCACATATTAACTGATTTAATTCTACTTGCTTTATGTGTGTTATCTCAATTAACCTCACAACTACCTAGGACCCAAGTACCTTTCAAAAGAAAACAGAAAGATTAGGAAATTTGCTTAATAGTACACAGCCAGAAAGTGATGAACTGGTGATTCAAACCTGGTAAAATGGTTTGAGTTTTTACCCCCTACATTATGCTGCCCCTCTAAAAGTGACTGAAATACATGAATGGGACTTTCCAACCAATCCTATATACTATGTATCAAACCCACTGCTTTCTTGATGTTGACAATTTGTACTACTGTTTCTTCTATTTCCAGATCATCCTCCACAGTTAAAGAGTGGCACCTGTCTTAATTTACTCTGTCCATTCACTTCCACAATTCAAGATTGAAGCATCATCTCCATTTATCTCATTAGGGCTTTCTGCTAATTCCAGAGCCCTAGACACAGCTACATACAGGAAACTCCTCCTCCTAGCAGTTGGCAGTTGAAAAATTAAACCAGCATACCTGGGAATCAGAAGTTCCAGAGTAACAAGCCTGTTGCTGAAAACAGCATCAATTCTTGGAAAATATGCACGCATTACCATCAAACCTGATAGCTCAGTGGTTCTCAAATAGGGGATGTAAGGGGTAGTTTTTGGACAACCTTCTGCCCCCAAACATTTAGCAGTGTCTGCTTGCTGTGGCTGGGGGATAGCATGCTACTGGCATTTTGAAGGTAGAGGACAGGGATTCTATAATGTTGTACGGAACAATTCCCCCAATAAAAAATCCAACCAAATATGTTAGTTATGTCAAGTTGAGAAACTGTAAATAGCCTGATGTGATATTGTTTCTCAGACTAACTGGCCTCATGGGTCTCAATATTTACTCAAAATATCATAAATACAACCCTATCAATTGCGTTAGAGGAGAACAGCTCCCCCTGCCTTCTTTTGGTGGATCAAATAGCATTCCAGCAACCTTTCTCAGCATTACAATAGTGATAACCTGGCCCATAAAACTGCTTACAGTCTAACCCCCACCTGCTTCTCTAGCTACTTCTCATATCATGCTCTTCCTTCACGCTGGCCAATTTGGACAGTAGATAAATCTTCACTATCTTAATCCTCAGGATACACAGTTACTCCTCTGTAACAACTCAACTCCTGTCTAAAGTCCTTTCTATACCTGTTCAAGACCTAGGGCTAAAACAAAAATGTTCATATAATCTTTTTCTTGTGCTACTTATACCATAATTTGACAGTTTAGCACTTATAGGTGAATACCACATGGAAAATAAAAGAGACATCATTAACAAAGGCTCAACCAAAGACCAAAAACTATCTTAATAATGCAAAAGAAAGGTATGCTAAAAAGAAGGTTCTTGCTGTTACCAATATACTAGATTATTTGTAGTGAAACTTAATTTCTAAAATGTTTAAAACAATGCAGAAACTTTCTAGAAAGAATATAAAAGAACTTGTCTTAGCCTTTTTTAGACATGTGGAACTAAAAACAGAAGGCATTATATCTTCTAAAACACACACATTTAACACTGTTGTTTAATCCAATTTACCACTAAGCAAGCAAAACCAAAGTAGTATAATGAGATTAAAGTTTTTACAGTTGTTTCTTAAATTATTTTTTTAAGTTTTTTTTTTCTTTTTTTGAGATAGAATCTCACTTTGTCACCCTCAGTAGAGTGTCATAGCATCATAGCTCACAGCAACCTCAAACTCCTAGGCTCAAGCGATTCTCTTTGTCTCAGCCTCCCGAGTAGCTGGGACTACAGGTGCCTGCCACAACACCCAGCTATTTTTAGAGATGGGGTCTTGCTCAAGCTGGTCTCAAACCCTTGAGCACAGGCAATCCACCCACCTCAGCCTCCCAGAATACTAGGATTACAGGCGTGAGCCACTGCACCCGGCCTTTAAAAGTTATTTTAAAATGTAATAAAAAGTATTGTGAAACATTTGTAATGTTCTGGGTAATGACTGTATATGTTCAGTAGGTATTTTGTCCTGCTACCAACTCTTCTAACTTAAAAGACTAAATTCTTAATTTCAGTCAATTCTACACACAAGGCAGTGAAAAAAAGTGAATAGTGAAAGAATAAAGAAGAGAAGCCAATTCAACCTAACTGTTCCAGTTATGCCTTCAAACAATGAAGTTCGTAGTGTTTTGTGGACTAATTATGCATCTCAACAGAGACCATATTTTGTTCCAATACAAAAAAGCACAAATGCCCTCTGTGTTCAGATGAAATTCTTCAGATTTTTACCTATAAAAAAGTAAGAATTATATTGAAACACATAATTCAAAGTCTTTGAAATTTCCTTCTGCATCAGTAAAACTGTGACCTTTAAAAAGTGTCAGTGTATTTATTACAAAGTGTTAATTCGACATAGTTCAAAGTATTAGGTGAATAAGCCTACTGCAGGTAGCTGCAGGAGAACTAACCAAGGTATTAGCGACATGGATTTAAGGTCCACCTTTGCCCCTTTTTATACTTTACAGAGTCAATTTCTATTTGTTCATTTATAAAATGGAATTTTTAACCTAATTTATATATCATACACCTATTACAACAATCTACCCTGTAACACGAAAACACCATATATTATAATTATAGCATATTGTCTTCAGTACAAGACCAGAAAAAATACTGGAGTAGCTCCAGTAACACTAGTATTTATTAGCACAGCTACTCTTCATAAATTTATCACTATGGGTACCCTAACTACATTTTTCTAAAACCGATCATGATTGAGAGAGTTGAAACATGCTGTAAATGCTAATTGTTTTTAGCCTTGATTTTTTTCTTTGTTCCATCTATCTTGGCAATTTCGTGGCTTTAATAGAAAGATGATTCTCAAAACTATTATCATAAATGGATGGAGAAAGCAAATGTAGTAAAATCTGGATAATTACTGAACTTAGATGATGACTATATGGAAATTTATTTCATATTCTATTCTTTTTTTGCATATGCTATAAACATTTCTTAAGCAATGTTTTAATGTATTATTATCAATCTCAAACCTGTCTACATTTTCAGGTACCTGATACATGAATACTCCATTTCAAATCTTCTTGTAACTTTCTCATCTCTGTCTGTCATTCTCAAGCCAATCACAGCTGCTAGCTATCTCCTGAACCACATGCCTCCTACTCTTTCCTCGTTGACACTCACTTCCAGCCACAGAGTCCTCTCCACTGTTTCTCAAACACACCAATCTTATTTTCACTCTTGATGTTCCCTCTGTTTGGAAGGTATTTATTTCCTCCCAGATTTTCACATGCCTCTCTCCCTCTCCTCGTTCAGGTTTCTTTTCACACACTATCTCCTCAGAAGGGCCTTCCTTGACCAACCTATGTAAATCAGCACTCTTTACTCCTTTCATGCTTTATTAGCAGTAAGCACTATTTTACATTATATTGTAAAATAACATGTATATCTCTAACATGACTCCCTCCGCAATATGTCTACAACATAAAAACCAACTCTTTAACTTGACATTCAAAATCCTTCCACAGGGCGGCGCCTAAGGCTCAGTGAGTAGGGTGCCGGCCCCATATACAGAGGGTGGTGGGTTTGAACCCTGCACCGGCCAAACTGCAACAAAAAAATAGACAGGTGTTGTAGCAGGCACCTGTAGTCCCAACTACTTGGGAGGCTGAGGCAAGAGAATCGCCTAAGCCCAAGAGCTGGAGGTTGCTGTCAGCTGTGACACCATGGGCACTCTACCGAGGGTGACAAAGTGAAACTCTGTCTCCAAAAAAAAAAAAAAAAAATCTTTCCATAATTGGAACCATTTTCTTTTCACCATTTATGCTTCTTTAGATACCTTATGTAATCAAACTTACTTACTCTTTCCTCGGTGTTTCTCAATTTCTTTTCTCTATGCCTTTGCTCAAGTACTGACCATCATCATTCATGTGCTCAAATAAGGCTCAGTATAAATGCCACCTTCACTGATATTCCTGGCTGATACTCCTCTGAATCGCCACAGTGCTTAATCTACAATACTCGAAAGGCATTATTATTCTTCATTCTATCTTAAAATTTCCTCTAGTAATCAATAGGCACCTTGAATGCAGCATCTGTACTCAATTTACTTTTTAGATGTCTGAGTTACACAAAAGAGGAAGGCAAATATTTGTATATTTTTCTTGAATATGAGAAATTGGTGTGTTCTAGTGTTAAAATATTGAAGGGCAGACAGAAGAATTCATACTATAATCTCAAAATAAACTAATAAACATCTAGCATAACTTCTTTGCTTGTTTTGTTGCCATTGTTATTAAAAATATACTATTTGGGGCGGCACCTGTGGCTCAGTCAGTAGGGCGCCGGCCCCATATACCAAGGGTCGCGGGTTCAAGCCCGGCCCCGGCCAAACTGCAACCAAAAAATAGCCGGGCGTTGTGGCGGGCGCCTGTAGTCCCAGCTACTCGAGAGGCTGAGGCAAGAGAATCGCTTGAGCCCAGGAGTTGGAGGTTGCTGTGAGCTGTGTGAGGCCACGGCACTCTACCGAGGGCCATAAAGTGAGACTCTGTCTCTACAAAAAAAAAAAAATATACTATTTGTTTCCCCAATTTCTCACTTCAACTTTTAAATATTATTTTTTCTATTTAGTCTCTTAAATTTACTCTTTTCCATAGATCCTTAACAGCTATGTCAATCCTTCCAAGTTTCAGATGCCTAATGTATAAAATGAAGAGAAGAATTCCACAGGATTTTTGGAGTATTAAATGAGATTATATATGCAAAACCAATACAATGCCTGGCACCTCATATGCCCTCAATGAATGGCTAGTATAAATAAAACTTGCCCATAAATTTTGAAAAAGCAGATTTAAATTAGTAGCATATTAATAAGTGAGGAGTTTAAAGTGACAAAATACTCTACTTTGGATAACTATAAATTCATATAAGCTTTTAAAATGGGACATAAATTCAGTTTATGTTCAAGCACCTGGCCTTTCTTTTTTAAATTACAATATTCCCTATGGATGTGACACATTTCAGTGTGGCTAAAAACAAAGGGAATACCAAACATGAATTTTAATGTTAATTTACAGACAAACCTGAATGATCAATTACTTGGCATTGGTTTCCTTCAGATCACTGTCATCCAGGCTTAACTCTCTATTGAACAGGAAATTTCTAGTTTAGTATCTGTAAGAGTGACATTCATATAGACAAAACTCACAGTGGTAAATCAATAACAGAATATTTTCATTTACTTATTATTATGAATCCCATCATTGGCTGGGTTGTACCAAACTTCCTGTAATCATCTCTCAACAGTATAGATTCAGAAAACTAATCACAAAAAAAATGAAATCCATAAACTAAGTACAGTTTCTTACTAGAAACATAACTATCTAGTTTCTTAGGACTACATAGAACTACAACACTGCTTTGCCACATGATAAACAGCCAAGCTATTTTAGATCACAAAGAATCCTGAATCCTCTACAAATAACACCTATATTGCTAGCAGGGAATTCCAACTACAGCAGAACCTCTGTAGTTGACCATCTCCCTACATTGACCACCTCCTTAAACTGACCTAATTTTCATAGACCTGGCATGCACCATATGTACATATCAGTACAGTAGGCCTAGTTCCTTATGTTGATTACCTTTGTATTTTGACCAGTTTGTTACAGTCCCTTTGGGTGGTCAACTTATAGAGGTTCTATTGTATAAAGAAATTTATTGAAATGACAGAAATGGAATTCAAAATCTGGATGGCAAAAAAATGAATGGAATTGAAGATAAAGAAGCCCAAGAAATGTTTTAGTAAATTAATGAAAATGTTACCAAAGAACTGGACAATATTAGGAAAGATATAATGGAGCCTAATTAAAGAATTAAAAGAGGCATTCAGGCAATTTCAAAATATAGAGGAAAGTTTCAGCAACAGACTAAACTGTGAAGAAAGAATCTCGTACCTTGAAGGCAAGACTCTCTAACTAGCCCAGTCATTTAAACAGGCAGAAGAGAGCAAAAGCAGAACACTCCCTCAGGGAGATTTGGGACTATGCAAAGCATATAACATACGAATTACACAGGTATGCCCAAGGAAGAAGAAGTGCTAAAGGCATGGGAACTGTAGTTGACGATATTATTGTAAAAAATTTCCCAAACATCACCAGGGCTTTGGACATCCAGATACTAGATGGTCGTTGAACTCCAGAAAGACTCACTGCAAATACACCATCTCCAAGACACAGAGTAATGTGGTCAAAGTCAAAATGAAAGAAAAAATTCTACAAGCAACTACATGTAAACAACATCTGACCTACAAAGGAAAATCCAGGATAACAGCAGATTTATTAGTAGAAACCTTACAAGCCAGAAAGGAATACGGATCTTCAAAATAAGGATGTTCAGTCTTCTTAAACAGAAGAATTGTCAGCCTAAAATTTTGTGTCCCAAAAAGTTTCAGATGTGATGGAGAAATTAAATTAGCCTTGAGGAAATCTGTCAAACCAAATTTGCCCTGCAAGAAGTACTCAGATCTGTGGGATACACAGAGCAGCATGATAGACTCTTACCAGCATAAAACTACCCAGAAACTAAAGGTCAAAGCCTAGATACCACAACAGCCTAATGTAAAACAAAGCAATAGAGTCCTATGTATAACTTGACAAACAGAAATCCACCCAATTAACAAGTCTCTCAGCAAATCTGATGGCTTGAACTCTCCACTGAAGAAATATGGGCTGGCTGAATGGATTTAAAAAATACAAGCCAAATATCTACTGTTCCCAGGAAACACACCTAACTCACAGGACACATCCAGACTCAGGGTTAAAACAATATCCCATGCAAATGGAAACCAAAAGAAAGTGGGTATAGCAATTCTCATCACAAAAAGTATTGACTTCTAGGCTGGGCATGGTGACTCTCACCTGTAATCCAAGCACTCTGGGAGGCACTCAGGCAGGTGGATTGCCTGAGCTCACAGGTTTGAGACCAGCCTGAGCCAGAGCAAGACCTCGTCTCTAAAAATAGCTGGGTGTTGTGGTGGGGTACCTGTAGTCCCAGCTACTTTGGAGGCTGAGGCACGAGAATCAATTGAGCTCAAGAGTTTGAGGTTTTTCTAAGCCATGATGCCACAACACTCTACTAAGGCCAACAAAATGAAACTGTCTTAAAAAAAAGAATTGACTTCAAAGCAACAAAAGTAAAGAAAGATAAAGATGATCATTGTATATTGGTAAAGGGAACAATTCAACAAGAAGACATATCGATCCTAAATATTTATGCACCTAACACAGGTACTTCCAGATTTATAAAGCAAATCCTACTTGATCTAAATAAAATGGTAAAGAACAGCTTTGCAATAGATGGTGACTTCAACACTCTGCTGACAGAACTGGACAGATCTTCTAAGCAGAAAATAAACAAAGAAACACTAGACTTACACATGACTCTGGAACAAATGGGCTTAACAGACATTTACAGAATATTTCATCCCAATACTACTAAATATATGTTTTTCTCATCAGGTCATGTATTATTCTCCAAGATTGATCATATCCTAGGCCACAAAAACATGCCTCAACAAATTAAGAAAAATACCTGATAAGAAAACTCGTTGCCTTAAATTCCCACATGCAAAAGTCAGAAAGGTTGCAAATCAACAATCTAATAAATTACCTTAAGGAACTGAAAAAAGAGCAAACTAATCCTAAACCCAGCAGAAGAAAAGAAAAAACAAAGATCAGAGCAGAACTAAATGAAATCATACAGAAGATTAATAAAGCAAAAAGTCGGTTCTTTGAGAAGATAAACAAAATTGACAAGCCTTTGGCCACATTAACCACAAACCAAAAAGGACTCTAATAAGCTCAATCAAAAATGAACAAAGAGAAACAACATACACAGAAATACAAAGCATTACCACTGAATACTATAAAACTCTCTACGCAGGGCGGCGCCTGTGGCTCAAGGGGTAGGGTGCCGGTCCCATATGCCGGAGGTGGCAGGTTCAAACCCAGCCCCGGCCAAAAAAAAAAAAAAAAAAAAAAAAAAACTCTCTATGCTCATAAACTTGAAAATGTGAAGGAAATGTACAAATTCTCGGAATCATACTACCTCCCTAGACTCAACCAGAAGTAAATAGAATTTCTGAACAGACCAATATAAGCATCCAAATTGAAGCAACAATAACAAATCCTCTAATAAAAAAAATCCTGGACCAGTCGGTCTCACACTTGAATTTCACCAAACCTACAAAGAATTTGTACTTATATTACAGAAATTATTACATAGCATTTGAAAAGGAAGGAACCCTCCCCAACTCTACAAAGCAAATATCACCTGGATACCAAAGCTAGGAAAGGACATAAAAAAAAAAAAGAAAATTATAGACCAATATCTCTTATGAATATAGATACAAATATGCTCAATAAAAAGTATTCAACAAAATATATCACCCTTTTTTGATAAGAACACTCAAGAATATAGGAATAGACAGAACATCTCAAAAATGATAAAAGCCAGTGCTCGCTTCGGCAGCACATATACTAAAATTGGAACGATACAGAGAAAATTAGCATGGCCCCTGCGCAAGGATGACACGCAAATTCGTGAAGCGTTCCATATCTTAAAAAAAAAAAAAAAAAAAAAAAATGATAAAAGCCATCTATGACAGATCCACAACCAATATCATATTGAATGGAGAAAAATGAGAGGATTCCTGCTTAGAACTGGAACCAGACAAGGCTGCCTGGTTCTCTATTTCCACTTTTATTCAACATAGTGCTAAAGTCCTGCTCAGAGAAATCAGACAAGATAAGGAAATCAAGGGCATCCATATGGTGAAAGAAGAGGTCAAACTATTACCCTCTGTTGACAACATGATTTTATACACAGAAAACTCCAAAGACTCAACCAAGAGACACCTGGAAATGATAAATAAATACAGTAATGCTTCCGGTTATAAAATCAATGTGCAGAAATCAGTAGCTGAGAACCAAATCAAAGTCACAATACCCTTCACAGTAGCATCAAAGAAAATGAAATACTTAGGAATATATTTAACAAAGGAGGTAAGACTTCTATAAAGAAAATTCTAAAACACTCAGAAATCACAGAGGATGTAAACAGATGGAAAAACATACCATATTCATGATATCAACACTGTTTAAATGTCTATACTACCCAAAGTGATTTACAGGTTCAATGTAATCCCCATTAAAATACCAACGTCATTTTTCACAGATCTTAATGTAATCTTACATAATAAGAACACATCTGGAGGCATCGCTTTACCAGACTTCGGGCTATAAACAGCATGGTATTGGCATAAAAATAGAGATGTAAACCTATGAATCAGGACAGATATGAAACCATTCTCCTATTGCCATCTATCTTTGACAAAACAGTCAAAAACATACACTGGGGAAATTAATCCCTATCTAATAAATGGTGTCTGGAAAATGAGATAGACTGGAAAAGACTAAAACACAACTTGCACCTCTCATCACTTATAAAAAAGTAATTCATAATAGACAACAGACTTAAACCTAAGACATGAAACTATAAGAAGAAACAGAAGAAAAGGTTGGAAAATCTCTTACAGATATTAGCCTAGGCAAATAATTTATGAAGACCCTGATGGCAATCACAGCAATAACAAAAATAAACAAATGGAAGTTGATCGAGGTAAAAAGTTACTACAAAGCCAACGACCACAATCAACTGAGCAAACAGACAACCTACAGAATGGGAGAAAATATTTGCATGATACATATCCAGAGTTGATAACCAGAATCTACAAAGAACTCAAACAAATGAACAAGAGAAGATCACAGCATCCCATTAAAAAATGGGCAGAAGACATGAATAGAAACTTTTCAATGAAGATAGACTAATGGCCAATGAACACATGCAAAAAACACTCAACATCTCTAATCAATAGGGAAATGCAAATCAAAACCATACTGAGAGGCTCAGCACCCGTTGCTCAGAGTAGGGCACCAGCCACATGCACCGAGGCTGGCGAGTTTAAGCCCAGCCCAGGCTTGCTAAACAATGTCAACTGCAACCAAAAAATAGCCGGGCGTTGTAGCAGGCGCCTGTAGTCCCAGCCCCTTGGGAGGCTGAGGCAAGAGAATCGCTTAAGCCCAAGAGTTGGAGGATGCTGTGAGCTGTGATGCCATAGCACTCTACCCAGGGTGACATAGTGAGACTCTGTCTCAAAACAAACAAACAAACAAAAAACCATGATGAGATATCACCTAACCCCAGTGAAAATGGCTCATATTATAAAGTCTCAAAGCAACAGATGCTGGTGTGGATACAGAGAGAAAGGAACTCCCACTGTTGGTGGGACTGCAAACTAGTACAACCTCTATGGAAAGTAGTATGAAGACACCTCAAAGAATTAAAAGTAGAACTACCATTTGATCCTGTAATCTCACTACTAGCCATTTACCCAAAGGATAAAAAGACATTTTATAAAAGAGATGCTTGTACCTGAAATGTTTATAGCAGCACAAGCACAAATATGTGGCAACAATCCAAATGCTCCTCAATACATGAACGGATTAATAAACTGTGGTATATGTATACCATGAAATTCTTCAGTCATAAATTAAGATGATGATCTGGTATCTTTGGTAACAACCTGGATGGAATTGGAGACCATTCTCCTAAGTGAAGTATTATAAGAATGGAAAAATAAGCACCACACGTACTCAACACTAAATTGGAACTAGGGGATCAACACTTTAAGTGCTCATATGGGAGCAAAACTCAATGGAATTGAAATAGGTGGGAGGGGGGAAGAAAGGGATAAATTCACACCTAACGGGTACATCACAAACTTTCTGGGTGAAGGGCACATTTATAACTTTGACTTAAAATATATAAAAGTAAACTATGTAACCAAAACATGTGTACCCCCATAATATTCTTAAATAAATAATAAAAAAATATATATCTGCTAGGCTTTCTCTAATAGAATACTCTGCAACTAATAAAAATAATAACATACATATATACATTTACATAGGAAAATATAAATGAATCGTAAAATAAAAATATAAATGGGAAATGTGTAAAAAAAATGTATACACAAAAGTCCACGTTAGAACCTAAACTGAAAACTAAGTCTCTTGATAGCTTGGAGTTTAAGCCTCTTTCTTCTAAGCCTTTTTTTTTTTTTTTAAATATATTTAGGAAGGGTGCTATATATATTTTAATATATTTAGGAAGGCAGACACTGATGGTTGAAATTGACTTTGAGATTTCTGAGTTGAGAGTGTGACAACACACAGCTAAAATGTAAATATTTAGATATAACACATTATTCTTTTACTAGACATAATGCACATACTGCAAGGGAACAAAAGTGAGGCATCTGTCAATGAGGAAAATGAAAATGAGATCTTTTCCTTAAACTACAAATCAGTAAACAATGGAATCACAGTGGAAATTTACACAATTGTCTTAAAGAGTATGATCACAAATCAAAAAAGACTTACTTGACTGTAAAACTAAATAACAGGTATTATTAACATACCCAAAGAAAGAGTGTACCAGTCAGAAAAGATGTTGGTTTACTATAGAAAGATAGGCAAGGTTGAATCACAGGTAAAGTTTGCCTTTGTCTACTTAAACATGGTATACTTCAGTGGTTCTCAAACTTTAGTATGCTTCAAAATTAGCTGGAAGGCTTGTTAAAATACAGAGCAGGAGGCCTTACCCTCAGATTCTTATGGCCCAAGAATTTACATTTCTGATAAGTTCCTAGATAATACTGCTGCCAGCTGGGGAACATTTTGAGAATCACTGGTCTATACGAGCCATAGTTTTCTACTGCTGTGTAACCACAAACTTAGCAGCTTAAAATAACATCCGTTTATTAGTTCACAGTTCTATAGGTCAGAAGTCTGGAACAGCATGGCTGAGTTCTCCATTAAGACTGAAATCAAGGGGTTGGCAATGTTCTTATCTGGAGCACAGCGTCCTCTTTTCAAGCCTCTTTTTATTGGCAAGATTCATTTCCTTGTAGCTATAGGACTGAAGCCCTGTTTTCTTGGTATCAGCCAGGGACTATTCTCAACTCACGCAGGTTTTTCACAGGTCCAGAGAGGCTGCCTTCAGGGAACACACTAGTCTGGGTGACTCAAATGTTTTTAGTCTATGAAACAAATGAATTTCTTTCAGGAGATTAATAAATCAGCATTCTAGTTACATACAACAGCCTCTGTGAACTTATTTAATGTGGGTCTCTGGCTGCGTATTGATCAGATTGGGTTATTAGCTGGGATCCAGATCCTGAAATGAAGATAAATTCACAAACATGAAAACTAATTTTGAGGACCAGACTAGGCAGCTAGCCCCCCAACTCCGCCCCCTAGGCATCATGTCTCTATTCCTTTACTACTGTACTTGTTTTTCAGACTTCTCATTATATAGCATATCCTGGATTAAAGCCACAGTTAAAATTAAAATGGAAAAGATCTCAGAAATTAAAAAAAATAAGTTTCAAAATAAGTCTTTCAAAGCATTAACTCAGGGCCTACTATGTGCAAAAACCCACTATAAATGTGTTTATGTGTGTAGTCTCCTTTAACCCTCATGACAGCACTATAAAGTCTATACATAACTCTATTTTACAAAGAAAGAAGACTTGTGCAAATGAAAAGATATCCCCTACTCTTAGATAAGATGACAACATTATAAGATGCTAATTTCTCCATTAGTTAATTTATAAATTCAATGCAAGGCATAAAAATACAAGCAAATTGTTTTATAAAATTTGGCAAGATGACACTAAAGTTGATAACGAAACTCAAACATGAGGAATAGCCAAGAAAACACTAAAAAAGGAAAACTACAAGGGAGACTACCTTTATCAGACATTAAAACATAAATATCAATAATCATCTATAATTAAAGCAGTGTGGGAGTAACAAAGAGAAAGAGGAACAAAGAGATAAGTGGAACACAATAAACTCTAGAATTAAACCCAAATATACACAGAAATTTAGAATATAATAGAAGTGCCATCACTTATCACCAAAGTACAGATGGACTTTTTAATAAATGGTGCCAAGAAAAGTAGATAGCCATTGGAAAAAATATAAAATTAGTCCTATATCTCACACCATGCATAAAAAACTACAAATAGACTAGGAATTTGGATGTAAAAAATGAAACCATAAAAAGCACTAGAAAAAAACACAAGTGAACTGTGCTTTAAAGTCAGTATAGGGAAAAGTTTTCTAATTCTGATTCAGAATACAGAAACAATAAAAGAAAGTACTAATAATTTGACTACATAAAAATTCTTTTTTTTTTTTTGAGACAGAGCCTCAAGCTGTCGCCCTGGGTAGAGTGCTGTGGCATTACTACTGCTCACAGCAACCTCCAACTCTTGGGCTCAAGCGATTCTCCTGCCTCTGCCTCCCAAGTAGCTGGGATTACAGGCACCCGCCACAACGCCCGGCTATTTTTGGGTTGCAGCCATCATTGTTGTTTGGCGGGCCCAGGCTGGATTCGAATCCGCCAGCTCAAGTGTATGTGGCTGGCGCCTTAGCCACTTGAGCCACAGGCGCCAAGCCAACTACATAAAAATTCCTTAAATTGTACAACAAAGAGTATACTCAAAGCCAAAAACAAACAAACAAAAAAAAACTATGATGAAATAAATATTTACAACAATATCAAAACAGGCTAATATCCCTAATATATACAAAAGTCTCAAAAACAAAGGGGAAACGGTTCCCATATCTCAGTGAGTAGGGCACCGGCCACATACACCAGGGCTGGCAGGTCCAAACTCAGCCCAGCTGGGCCTGCTAAAACAACAATGACAACTGCAACAACAACAACAACAAAAATAGCCGGGCGTTGTGTTAGGTGTCTGTAGTCCCAGCTATTTGGGAGGCTAAGGCAAGAGAATCACTTAAGCCCCACAGTCTAAAATTGCTATGTCATAACATAGAGAGCTATGACACCATAGCACTCTACCCAGGGCCACAAAGTGAGACTCTGTCTCAAACACAAACAAACAAAATAAAAACAAAAGGGGGAAGGGGCCAAAATAAGAGAGAGGGAAAAAGCCTGAACTCAGTTTACAAAAAAAGATACTAAAAGGGTACTCAAATATATAAAAAGTGCTCAAACTTAAAATTAGAAAAATGCTAATTAAAACAACACTGAAACACCATTTCTCACCTATTAGAGTGGCAAAAAGTTTAAAGTATGACAAAACATTCTGTTAAGGAGGATTTCAGGGAAACAGGCCCTCTCATACACTGTTGATCAAATAGGCACAACCATTTTTAAAGGAACTTTAATAATGCCTAACAAAATCACATATACATTTATGTTTGGCCATAGAAATTCTACTTCTAGGAATCTACCCTGGGAATACATCTCCAACTATACAAAAACATATACACATTGCAGCGTTCTTTGCAAATGTAAAATGGTGGAAACACGGGAAAGTTACCAAATAAACTGCGGTCAATCCAAACTACAACAGTGAGGTAAAAAACAGGAGGAGGAAGATCCCTAACAAAGTCCAAAAAGTCTTCAGCCAAGATCCACTCAACAGATGGTAAAATCAGAGGGCAAAAGTTTGAGGAAAAACAAGTACTTCCCACAAGGTATGCATCTATTAAAAAAGGGAAAGATATTAGCTTCACAGTGGAAAAACTCAGCACCCAAGTGATCAAGTAATCACAAGTTAATAAGACATATCAACATCATGCACCCCTTAATACAGTGCACTAAGAAAGACTTAACATCATTTTTGCAGCAAGTTCAGTAAAATCATAAGAAAACATTGGACACACTCAAACTGACAGACACTAAGAAGTAACTGATCAGTACTCTTCAACAGTCCTACTCATGAAAGACAAGGAAAGTGTGCAAAACTTACAGATTGTAAGAGACTACAGAAGAATAACTAAACTCAGTGTAGGGTCCTAGATAGGATCCTGGAACCAAAAAAGAACAGCAGTTGCAAATTTAGTTTAATTCAAATGAAGTCTGAAGTTTAATTAATAATAGTAAACCAACATTAATTTCCTTCTCTTATTTTTTATGGTTATGTAAAATGTTAACATTAGGGGAAATGAGGTGAGGAATGTAAGGGAACTCTCAGTGTGCACTATTTTTCTTCTTCAAGTCTAAAATTAGATTAAAATATGAGTTTTTAAAAAACAGTATGAAATTCTGAGCAAAGGTAGAGGAATTACCCTTTAGACAGAAGAAAGAATACCACAACAGGCTAATATCCCTAATATATACAGAAGTCTTCATACTGAGGCCAGAATGAAAGGAAGAAGGAACCTGTAGAGATAGTGACGAGTGAAATGAAAAATGGAAGTAATCTAAGGCAGTTCATTTTTGCTACCTTTTACTATGTTGTGAAATAGGAGTTATCATTTGCTTGCCTGTGCTGAACAGCAGCATAAACTAAGAAAATACTAGTAACCCTTTCACCCCTGCTGTCCACAATTTAGCTTTACAGTTTCAGTTACCCACTGTCAACAGTGGTCCAAAAATATCAAATGCAAAGCAACTCACAGGTTTTAAATTCTGTGCCCTTCTAAGTAGCATAATGAAATCTCACACTATCCAGCTCCATCCAATACATATACAGCATAATGACCATCACCCTTAGTCACTTAGCAGCCATCTCAATGAACAGATCAAGAGATCACAAGAAAAAGAATAGGCTCGGCGCCTGTGGCTCAAGTGGCTAAGGCACCAGCCACATACACCTGAGCTGCCAGGTTCAAATCCAGCCCAGCTTGCCAAAAAACAATGACGGCTGCAACCAAAAAATAGCTGGGTGTTGTGGCAGGCACCTGTAGTCCCAGCTGCTTGGGAGGCGGAGGCAGATCGCTTGAGCCCAGGAGTGGGAGGTTGCTATTAGCTGTGATGCCACAGTACTCTACTCAGGGCAACAGATTGAGGCTCAGTCTCAAAAAAAAAAAAAGAAAAGAAAGAAAGAAAGAAAAGAGTAAGTGCAGTATAATAAAATATTCTGAGAGAAAGAGATAGACTACATTCACATAACTTTTATCACAGTGTTGGTATGGTTTGGATATGTGACCCCCTCCAAACCTCGTGTTAAAATTTGATCCCAGCGTTGGAGGTGGGTCCAATAGGAGGTTTTTGGATCATTAAGGCAGATTCCTCATGAATGGTTTTGTGCCCTTGAGGTGAGTGAGTCTCTATTATTTCCCAGCAGAGCTGGCTGTTAAAATCTCCTTTGCCATCTCTCCCTCCCCGTCCATGTGATGTCTGCACATACTGTCTTCCCTGAGCTCACCAGAAGCCAAGCGGATGCTGGCACCATGCTTCTTGTACTGCCTATGGAATTCATGAGCCAACAAACCTCTTTTCTTTAATAAATTACCCAGCCTCAGGTATTCCTTTAAATTAGAAAAACAAAAATGGACTCAGACAAGTATATTCTTATAATTGTTCTATTTTATTACTAGTCGTGGTTAATCCTTTACTGTATACATAGGGCTAGGTACTATCCAGGATTTCAGGCAGGGACTACTATAAATCATTATCATTCAGCTCTAGAAAAGACCAAATACTAAAGGCAGATAGAGAAACATGAAATCAAATATCTGAGAATTACATATATAGGGACCAAAACTATGTTATTCACATTCTTTTTTTTTTTTTTTTTTACATCACAACATTGTTTATTATGTGAATTTTTTACAATACAAACAAAAAATACAGAAATGCAATATATGAATACAGCTAAATGCAGAATGGTGACTTTTTTTCTCTTCAAGAGGCCATGATTCCCATTTCTAGTAAAATAAAGAGACGGCATATAGGTAGAAACAGGTTGGTCGTTAGCTTCACAATTTTGCCTAGAAATGATCTATAAATGCATTTTTCCCCCTGCTACTTACCATAAAGTGTAAAAAGGGAGTTAAAGGAAAGTTTCCTTGTTGGTTCCTACCATATGAAAGATGCTATATTCTATTTTAGCAGGGCCAATATATAGAAAATATCTAAATTAAATGTTATTACAGAAAAATGAAGCAGTAATGAGATTCTGGCTAAAGAGGGCACTAAATGAGAATAATGTATATTTAAAGTATCCAAAAACAAACAACAAACAAACAAAAAATGGTTGTTATAAAAAAGCTCTAGGTGCACTGTAAGCATATAGGGTTTTTTTTCCATGTGTATTTTTAAACAATGGAAGTGTCAAAAATAGGGTCAACTGTGTTAGACTAAATTACATTATTGTATATGCTGCACTGAATGGAACCTTTGTATTATAATTATCATAGAGAAGCATAGTTTGCATCATATTATGGCAATTTATCCTCAACGAAAACCTTCCAGAGTCCTTTTATTTTGGAATATCCTGTAAACAATCAAACCACCAGAACATGATTGTACAACAGTAAAATGTTCTCTTGCATTAAATTGAAGATATCTGTTTAATAAAAAAAGGAAAAGAATATGTAGGAAAGGTACTTAGAGGTGTTACTTTCTAAGTACACAACACCCTAGACAATTCAAGGCATCTTAATCTCCATCAAGAACAACAACAAAAAAATAATTTTTGTCATGCTGTTAAATCCATCATTATGGATAAAACTGGTGCAAATTGGTCAAACGGATCCAACAAACACTGATGTCCAAGCTGGCATATTGGCAACTAATACGTTAACTGGTGGTCAATAGAGAATTTAAAAGATCTTCCCTTTCTTCTTGTTCTTTTCCAAGGTTCTTGAAGAGTTCTGTTGTTCTAAAATACGTTGCTGAGCTTCCCAGTTTGCTTTCTCATCCTCAAACTGACGACGTTTTTCCTCTAATTCTTTGTGCTGTGCTTCCAAATTCTTTTTCATTTGCTCATGGCGCCGCTGAAGCTCAGCTTCAGAGTCCTTCAGTTTCTGAACTTTTTCTTTGACCTTCATCTCAAACACCTGCTCCATCTCCATTTCCATTTTCTTCATCTTAGCTACATGTTCCCTTCTTTCTTCTTCCATTTGTGCCAGAGGGCTCTTGGTAAGCTGCCCTTTATTCTTGTTGTTATCAACTCCATTATAAGTCACAGCTGCCAGTTTTCTGCTTCTGTAGTTCTCATAGTGTACATTATTAGTAACATCTTTCAAATCCTGCATATGTGTTCTTATCAACATATTTCTTAGAATTGTGAAATCACAATGTTCACCATTTTCAACTTCAGCAACACCCCAAGGATACTGCCGTCCTCTGACCCTTTTGCCATTAACTTCAATGATAGTATTACTACCTACCACTGCAAGAGGTAAACGGTCCTTTATCTTTTTAACAAGCTTATTTTCTTCTTCATCATCTGTTTCTGGAAATTCATATATTTTAACTTTATGTTCCTGGATTTCTTTCATTATCTGTTTTTTAAACTGTTGGCATTCCTCTGGTGTGAGCGTGTCTGCTTTGGCAATAAGTGGAATGATATTCACTTTTTCATGCAAACGCTTCATAAACTCAATATCCAATGGTTTAAGTCCATGTCCAGAAGGAGCTATGAAGTATAAACAACACTGCACCCTGCTATCAGGCATCTGACGTCTGTTTACTTGAGATTCTGCATTTAGGTAGTCCTCAAATTTACTATCAATGTAGTCGATAACAGGCTGCCAGCAATTACTATTATCCACGGCATCTCCAAATCCTGGGGTATCAACTATTGTGAGCAGCAACTGAACACCACCTTCTTTGATTAAAACTTTGGACTGTTCCACCTGTACAGTCTTTTTAATTCTATGGGAAGGACCAGGATACTCTGGAGAATACAAATCTGTGAGGAATAATGAGTTGATTAACGTCGACTTTCCCAATCCAGATTCACCTACTACCATAAGTGTGAATTCAAACTCCCTCTTCACTGATTTTCTGTATACTTGATTTGGGAGATTGGCAAATCCCACATAGCCTTCAAGGTTCTTCTGTTGAGCTACCATGGTGCTGCTGTTGACGCTCCTCTCCTCAGCAGCAGCGGATCTCGCCTGTTATTCACATTCTTAAGGTGCTATGATCTACTTCATTTTTGGGGAAGGGGAAAGGTCTGCTTGCTTATAACTTTGATAACTTAAAATACATGGGCGTGACAAGATTTAAAACACTATAACTTGTGCTGTTTAAGATATACATTTTCTGACCTTTACATGAATTCAATTATCATTAAAAAGTGTCTTTAAGAAAGAATGATAAATTACTACTACAAAACTACCAATAATGTTCAGACTTCACGGGCCAGTTATATTGGAGGCCAAAATTGCCTCAAGGCATCTCTGGGGTTCATAAATCTGCCAAAGGTATTCATTAACTAATATGTGTAAGAATCAAAGTCCTATAATGTTAATTACTAATTAGCATTTATTAAAATGCATAAATAATATCATCTAAAGTATAATTCATCCAACTGTGGCAGATTTTATTATAGAAATTACACTCTGACCTCTATAAACTAAATAGATAATATATACAGAAGGAAACCACTTAAGAACTTTTGCCAGATTTAATGAGGGAGAATTTCATACTCTACAATTCTACGTGAACTCAGGAGAGGGTAGGAAGTTTGCCAGGCTTCCTAACGATAAGAGGGAACAAAAGACTCCACGAACACCAGAAGAAAATTAAAAACACCTTCACAACGACACCTTTCTAACAACACTGTTTAAAGACTCAGAGTCTAATACTAAAGGACCTATGGGAGGAGTGCTGTTGAACACAAATCATAACTTGACTTTTCCAAATTAAGGTACTCATTTAACATAGAAGGCGTGCCCAAGACACAGGAAGGCAGATATAAACAGGACAGACATAAACAGGATGAACAGGACACAGCATACTGAAAGATGAATTTATACTTTTTAATTAAAATAGAAATGATATGATGGACTCTAAAGCAAAATTTGTTTAACTAAAATAATACACATAAACTTTAAGAGAAATTTACTGAATTTTTATAAAATATGAGTCTTCAATGAAATGTCCAAAGAGTTACTATCCTTTCTACAGGTACGCCAGCAAAAGAAATTTGAGATGTACTAAAATAATATATGGAAACAAGGCGTTCTGACTGGTGAGCCAAGGATGACAGTAAAGAGGCAAACAGAGAACATTAAGACCAAAAATTAGGAAACTTGGGCTTGCTTTGATGTGATCTTTCTTAAACTGTTAAGTTGTTGGTAATCCTAGAGACTGGTTACCATGGTAAGGATTAAAGAAAATGGCTCTATTCTTTCATTTTGAGTGAAAGCCATTGGAATTTGCCCATCTTGTCATGTTCACTGGTATACAGTAAGAGACTGGTACATCTTAGTATTTTTATTTTACCATAATAACATACTTATTTTGAAATTAATTTTTAATTTTCTTTAGCCAAAATTTCCCCACATTTTTATATCACCATATCTTTTTTCCATGCTATTTAAACATTAAATACAGAATTTGTTAGAAGTTAAAAGAAAAAAATACATTCTTTCTGTTGAATAATGGCACATTTTATTTAACTTAAAGATTATTAACCTTTTGATGGCTTGGCGCCCGTAGCTTAGTGGTTAGGGTGCCAGCCACATGCACCTATGCTGGTGGGTTCAAACCCAGCCAGGGCCTGCTAAACAATAACAATAACGAAACAATAAATAAAAAAACGATAAACAAACAATAACAATGAAACAATAATAAAACAATACATTAAAAAACAATAACAAAAAAACAAAAGAAATAGCCAGGTGTTGTGGTGGGCACCTACTTGGGAGGCTGAAGCATGAGAATTGCTTAAGCCCAAGAATTTGAGGTTGCTGTGAGCTGTGACACTACAGCACTCTACCAAGTGCTACATAGTAAGACTCTGTCTCAAAAAAAAAAAAAAAAGATTGTTAACCTTTTGAACACCAAGAATTGATGTTGCTGGGGGGTCAGTTTATTTGTAGGTCCTAAAAAAGCCCTGAGTTCTGAATAGAAAAATATATTTTATAAACTATAATAAAGCTCTCACTTAATCTGAAACTTATACATCTAATTCAACATCTTTATGACATCCAGAAAGCTACTGGATTTTGAAAGACAGCCAATAAAAATAGGCTTACTTATATTCAGAAAATAGTGCTTATCAAGATAACTTGAAATTTGTCAAAGACTTCTTTTAATTTCATAATTCAACATTAATTTTCAAGTTGAACTGACCTGTTTACAATAAAAATTGAGTTAAAATACAAGGTGTTGGCTTGGTGCCTGTGGCTCAAGTGGCTAAGGCGCCAGCCACATACAGCTGAGCTGGAAGGTTCAAATCCAGCCTGGGCCCGCCAAACAACAATGATGGCTGCAACCAAAAAACAGCCAGGCTTTGTGGCGGGCGCCTGTGGTCCCAGCTACTTAGGAGGCAGAGGCAAGAGAATCACTTGAGCCCAGGAGTTGAAGGTTGCTGTGAGCTGTGATGCCACAGCACTCTACCCAGGACGACAGCTTGAGGCTCTGTCTCAAAAAAAAAAAGAAAAAAAAAAAAAGAAAATACAAGGTGTCCATAAAGGTCATGTGCAATTTAAAATTATGGACACCCTGTATATAATGACTCCATTAAATAACTCCATGTTTAGAGCTAAAAATAATATAAATATAATGAAACAACTAATATAAAATAATAAAACAATTTTGTGTTCTATAATAGTTTTCCTAACAGAAAAAAAATTATTTTCTCTACTGTGTAATGCAAATGATATTGAACTGAAAATGGCTTACCACAGTATGTTCAAAGCATATCACATTTTTCATAAACAGAAAAACAAAATAAAAAGACCTAATATAATACAGAATGATTCATATTATATTTCTGTCTTTATGTTAACAGCTACCTGGTATATATAAAAGCTATTTTGCTATAGACCTACAAGTCTTTTTAGGTATTGATAAACTCAGTTCAAGTTACTCATTAAGATGAACACATCAGTCTACAAAATTCACAAAGTAGAACGCCCTGACAAAATATAGTTAATTCTTAATCATATGTGGTAATGAGAAACAATTTAAAAGTCAACTTAACAGATATTCAACTGTGGCTATGCCTAGCCCTGCCACCAGAATCAACTCTTCACCAAGAAAAAGAAATTAACTGTTTGGAAAAGTCTGTTTAATTTCCCCATTCACAGTGTGATACAGAGAAATCAATGAAAAGTAAAATGATATGACCCTCAAAACTAAATTACTCTCTGAAAGGAAAACTACCAGTAAATAAACTCTAAGTTATTCAGTGTACTATGGCCTAATTCATCATAGATTGCTAGCTGAGCTCCAGAATATAAGCAATGAAGTCAACCAAAAACCATCCGAGGTGGCTATCTGTTTTTAAGTTTGTTGTCATTGATTTCATTCTAAGATCAAACAGGTTATCTGCAATTGGTATTAACTGGAGAATTACTTTAATTCTATTACTAAATTCCTAAAATCATATAAAATAAACCTCTCAAGGGCGGCGCCTGTGGCTCAGTGAGTAGGGCGCTGGCCCCATATACCAAGGGTGGTGGGTTCAAACCCAGCCCCTGCCAAACTATAACATAAGATAGCTGGGCGTTGTGGCGGGCGCTTGTAGTCCCAGCTACTTGGGAGGCTGAGGCAAGAGAATCGGCTAAGCCCAGAAGCTGGAGGTTGCTGTGAGCTGTGCGACGCCATAGCACTCTACTGAGGGCGATAAAGTGAGACTCTATCTCTAAAAAAAATAAATTAGGGCGGCGCCTGTGGCTCAGTCGGTAGGGCGCCGGCCCCATATACCGAGGGTGGCGGGTTCAAACCGGGCCCTGGCCAAACTGCAACCAAAAAAAAAAAAAAAATAGCCGGGCGTTGTGGCGGGTGCCTGTAGTCCCAGCTACTCGGGAGACTGAGGCAAGAGAATCGCTTAAGCCCAGGAGTTGGAGGTTGCTGTGAGCTGGGTGAGGCCACGGCACTCTACCGAGGGCCATAAAGTGAGACTCTGTCTCTACAAAAAAAATAAATAAATAAAAATACATTACTCAATCTAATCATGACAAAAATATCAGACAAGTCCCAACTGAGGGACAGTCTAGAAAATCCTTTGACCAGAAATTTTTTTTTTTTTTTTTTTGAGACAGAGTCCCACTCAGTCGCCCTGGGGTTGAGTGCCATAGTGTTATTGCTTACAGCAACCTCAAACTCTTGGACTCAAGTGATCTACTTGCGTCAGCTTCCCAAGTAGCTGGGACTACAGGTGCCCGCCACAAAACCCTGACTCTAGACCTGGAGCAGGGAACATATAAGATGAACCTATTTTTAGAGACAAGGTCTCACTCTTGCTCAGGCTGATCTCGAACTTGTGAGCTCAAGCGATCTGTCCATTTTGGGCTCCCAGTGCTAGGATTAAATCAGTGAGCCACTGTACCCGGCCTTGACCAGTAATCTTCAAAACTATTAACTTGTAATCAAAAACAAGGAAATATGAGATACTGTCAAAACCAAGAAGACATATGACCACTAAATGTAACATGGTATCCTGGAACAGAAAAAGGGATATTTGGGGAAACTGAGGTAATTTGAATAAAACATTTATATAATATTTAAAATAATTTTTTGTATGAAACAAAATTTATGTACATTGAATCATCTGAAAGCAAAGGTGTCACTATCACAGCCACTCGGGGACAGTCTGTGACTGTATGGCATCACTGCTATTCCCGACTCTGAATTTATACGCTAGCAATAACTGACTATTTTCTTACATACAGAGACATGCCATTTTATTATGGATGTGCATGTAGGGGATAATTTGAGAGTGTGCATAAAAGATATAATGAGGCTGAAGGGGATTGGGAGGGTCTTTTTTCTCTTTGGAATGCTGAAGAAAACTGTATGTTGTACATTTTGGCCTTGACCCATATTATGTGAGGTCAGGTGTGGAACTTTCCACATATACCATCACTGCAAGCTTTAAAAAGTTTCAGATTTTGTAGCACTTCAAATTTCAGATTTTTTGATTAGTTTTATTGGATTACTATTTTAACTACATTTCGATAAAAATTCATGTTCAAAATCTTTTAACAAAGCTCCATGAACTGAAATCTTTAATACCATCAACTTGGAAATTCATTGAGTCAATATTTAGGTGTTAGCACTGAGCTAGAGCCTAAGGATTCAATAATGAGCTAAAAATGAAAAGAAGATGTGGTCCTACCATCATGGTGTTTGTAGGCCATTGAAGAGAAAAATAACTTTATAATCCCACAAGAAAATATAAATTGCAACTATGGAAAATGTATGATGCTACGTTAGTCTGGTCAAGGTATTCCTAAAGGATGTAAAACTTCAGCTGAGGTATGAAGGATAATTAGGAGCTAACAAGTAAAGTGAAGGTAGAGAAAGATAGTCCAGACGAAAAAGCATGTGCAAAAGCCCAGCAAAAATGGCAGGTAGTGAGGCAAGTACAAAGGACTAAAGAAGGCCAGCAGATGAGGCTGGAGAGCTAAACATCGTTAAAAAGTTTTATTTTTATCCTCGAAGCAATGGGAAGCCATAGAGGACTAAAGGAGGAGGGAAGTGACAAGCAGATACGTGTTTCAAAATAAATCACTGTGCCTTCAGGAAGGATAATGGATTAGAGAAGGGCCAAAACAGAAGTGGGTAGACAAGAAAGGAGGTTATTTCAGAAGTTTCAGGCAAGATAATGACAATAAAATAAAGTGGAAGAAGTGGAAATAGGAAGAATTAGAAAAATTCAACAGACACTTAGAAAAGTAAGGTTAATATTATAAAGTTTACTGACACATTGGATGTATCAGGGGGTGGGCGTTAAGGATCATTCTAATTTTCTGGGTTTTACAATGAAAAGATAATGGTGTATTCACTTAAAAAAGGAACAAAGAATGGACCAGTGTTGTGCGGGCTTGTGGGGAGACAGGGGTAAACTACATACTGCATCTGCGACACCATTAAGATATTCAAGCAAGGGTGTCAACAACACAGCAAGACACAGATCTAGAGCTCAAGGGGGACAGAAAACACTCATGCCCTTAATAAAGCTGACATCTTTATCCTAGAAAAGCAGCTAACTATAATCCCTGAATAGCCAAGAAAAACATTAGACTGAGACTTTGACCATCTGGATTTAGTTAAATGAAAAAACTAAGAGAGAACATGGCAGTAATATTTCATCAGTTAAAACAAAAACTGCTAGGCACCACGGGGAACACAGAGATTTTTAAATGTAGTTCAATAATCTAGTAATTATGTCACCAATGATAAAGCATTTTAAAGTTTTAGCCAAAGTTGAAAATGTTCTAAATCTTCACTATCCAATAAAGTAGCCACTAGCAACATGTGGCTACTGAGCATGGAAATGTGGCTGGTATGACCAAGAATTGACTTTTTTACTGTATTTGATTTTACTAAATTAAATGGCCACATGTGGCTAATGGTTAAGGTAGGTAATAGAATAGGTTTAGAGCTTCTTCATAAATTTCATCTGATTCCCAAACCTACTTTTCAAACTGGGAGGGTCTGGGGAGGATGAAGGGGTTAAAGGAGTAGAAGAAACTTATGTTCCATCTGTTTATAATATTATTTGAATATTTATTTCAAGAATATGTAGCACTCTAATAATGAAAAATACTGTACTTTTAATTTTAAAGGTAATTAGTATGCATTGTACAATAACTGGGAAAAGCAGAAAGAAAAAATAAAAATCATCTATAAACTTATCTTTAAGAAATAATCTATAATTAACATTTAGACATATAGGAAGATGATCTACATTTTTAACCCTTTTGTTAGAAGTACCTATAATATCAATGGCCCAAGTTACTTTCTTTTCTACCCCAGCTGCATCCCAAGCCCTTTATAAATCTTATTAGACAGCTATCATTTTTAGAACTCTACCTCAAAACTATCAAAGATAAACACTTATTAGTGCTTGCCTATCTCCCTTACCAGCACCACCACCATCCCCCTACCATTACTTTAACTGATACCCAGTCTCTATCCCCAGTGTCATGGTATTATCTAGTTACTACAGTGAAAAGAAAAAAAAAATGTGAAGTCAGACAACTTCGGTTATGAGTCCTGTGATTCTTTTTTCACTAATGTGGGTAACCTGGGACTAATAATTTCTGTTGGTTTCTGTATGTTTCTCCATTTGTTAATCAAAAATAAGACAACCTAATACACAGATAGCATCCATAAAGCATAACACCTAGCTGGAGCAGTCAATAAATAATAACTATTATGAGGTTCTACGTGCCTGGCACTGCCTTAGATGCTGAAAGTAGCACTCTAAAACAAGAGGGAGGGTTCCTGGCCATGCTGATGATGACAGGCCACTCACTGGCTTAACCTCCGGGGACTCTTCCACTGGGGTTTGAATTCTTGATCTGTCCTTTCTTATGTGTGTCCTTTATTCATAACACATTACCTAAACCTCAGTTTCTTCATTCTAACATGGTAAATGTTATATGGTCTATCTGACAAGATTAGAGTAAAAATAAAATGAGAATGTATGTGAAAGTGCTTGTAAATTATTACAGATTAAACAAACAAAAGGTATTAAAGAGTTACATATTCCTTTTCTCTAGGGCAAAGAAGCATTCCAACCTGTGTGCCAAGAATGGAGTACAGACGCGCTTCCGGCAACCAGGGAGGGCCTGACTATCGTTTGCCATACAATTATAATCATTTTTTCTGTGTGCCACAATGCAGAAAAGTTTGGAAACTTTGCCCTTGGACACTAACTCATGCTAACAGAAACTGGAATTGGCCAACTAATTCTCTCTTCTGGACAATTTAGGGCTCACCACCAACTCTGTCACTCTTAAGATCCCACCCCAAAGGCAATGAGTCATTGTTTTCCAAAGGACCAAAAAGGATCAAGCCTGAACATCAAGGAGCTCCTAGTTCAATGCTATCACAGATATACAAAAATAACAAATCTTAGGTGAGGACATGACAAATATACTACCATATGTTTTACAAAAGATTTGAGCAAATGACAGTTTTACAACTACCTTTGGGTCTCACAGTAATTAAAAAATCCCTTTGGGTGGCAAATCTTTGTCTTTTGAGAGAGGATCTGATTTTTTCCAAATAGATTCTGATGACTAAGGTGAAGTGATAAAGCCAGGAAAGAACTTAGCACTTTTGTATGTCTAAGCTGAACTGACAGTAATACTACAAGTAGATTTCAAAGCAGACTGCCTTACTTTGAAGAAGAGTATTCACTTAAAAGGCGAAAGATTTATGCAATCTGAAGGGAAACCAGAGTATTATTCACTTAAATAAATACGTTTGTTCAGGAAAACAAGTACTTCATAAAGATACCTTATACTTCCTTCCTCAGGAATCAACTGCTAACAGAACTCAGCAACATCTACCTATATCCACCCCAAGACAAAGAAATCAAGGAGAATGGAATGAGAGATGGGAGGAAAAGGAGGAAGGAAATAAAAAGACAGAGTCTCTTTTAGGCAGGTGCAGTGGCATGTGCCTACAACCTCAGCTACTCTAGAGGGTGAAGCGGGAAGATCGCTTGAGCCTGAGAGTTCATGACTAACCTGAAAGATATAGTGAGACATCATCTCAAAAAAAGAAAGAAAAGAACAAAAAGAAAAGGAAAGAAAAAACTAAAGAAACAAACAAAAAAAAAAAAAAAGAAAGAAAGAAAATCAGCCAGTGAGATATCCCCAACTTATTGCAAAAAGTATATAATGAAAGCACTGCAGAAGCTGTCTATAGTTACAGTCTGGAGTCAGACAACTGAAGTTCAAATCTTGGCTCCACTGGTGTAATTCTGAGCAGATTGCTTTAGCTTCAGTTAGTCATTTAGTTTCACTTTCTTCATCTATACAAATGAAGATTTTAGCTGCTTTATAACGTGGCTGGCAGCAATAGATAATAATGTAAAGCATTTAGCATAGTGCCTGATGCCAAATAAGCAAATAAATATAAACATTAAGGTGTTAGATATAATCTTCTGAATTTGTCATTAATTTAGAATGACACTTAGTACAACCTATTCTTTCCAAAGATGCCAACTGCCCCCCCAAATGAGAATGTTAGAGGAAAAATTATTTCATCTTAAAAGCAAAAGAAACTGGTTATTCAAGATAGGTGTCTTCAAGTTGCCATTTGATTAAAAAATAGTGTCAGACCTTTAGAACATCAACCCTCAATAGAAAACACTTTACAACCAAATAGTAAGTTCAAATATGCAGTTTAACACTTACAGTAAGCTTGGAAAAATACAATTTATTCATGAGAGAAATAATCATCAAAATGCCTAATACAGGGCTCTTTGCCTACTTGCTGTGGCAATGGAGACCTCTTCACTGTCTGTAGTGAACATCTCTTGAGCTTACTCTTTACCTTTTTCTTTCTCAATAACCTTTGTTCCAAGATTGCCTTAAAAAAAAAAAAGAAAAAAAAGCCTGGGCTGCACCTGTAGCTCAGTGAGTAGGGCACCGGCCCTATATACCAACCCACCACCAGGCAAACTATAACAACAACAACAAAAATATATAGCTGGGCGTTATGGCGGATGCCTGTGGTCCCAGCTACTTAGGAGCCTGAGGCAAGAAAATCGCCTAAGCCTAAGAGCTGGAGGTTGCTGTGAGCTGTGACACAACAGCACTTGTACCAAGGATGACAAAGTGAGACTCTGTCTCTAAAAAAAAAAAAAAAGCCTAATACAGAAGGAAGGGAAAGGGGTTATCAAGATAAGCAGCAACATACCAAAGGCTTATGGACCACACTACTGAAACATCTTGTTTGCCTATCCTAGCAAAGCCAAAGCTTAAGGGAGATACCTCAAATGAAAAATAAGAAAATGGCTCACGCCTGTAATCCTAGCACTCTGGGAGTCGAAGGCACGTGGATTGTCTGAGCTCACTGAGTTCAAGACCAGCCTGAGCCAGAGTGAGACTCCGCCTCTATAAATAGTCGGGCATTGTGGCAGGTACCGATAGTACCAACTACTTGGGAGGCTGGGGCAAGAGAATCACTTGAGCCCAAGAGTTTGAGGTTGCTGTGAGCTATGATGCCACAGCACTCTACCAAGGGCGACAAAGTTAGACTCTGACTCAAAAAAAAAAAAAAGAAAAGAAAAGAAAAATAAGAAAATGAAAGAAAAGTACAACCAGAATTTAAGTTTTCTACTCCAAACTATACCTAGTAGATTGGTGATATGTAATATGTATTTGATAATGATAAGCACAGCAATTTATAAATCCACTGAATCTCCAGAGCATTGGCCACTGAGAGCAATCCCTAAAAAGAAACCTCAAAACCGGGGGGCGGCGCCTGTGGCTCAGAGGGGTAGGGCGCTGGCCCCATATGGCGGAGGTGGTGGGTTCAAACTCAGCCCTAGCCAAAAACTGAAGAAAAAAAAAAAAAGAAACCTCAAAACCACAAATCAGGAACCAAAAGAGGGAATCTCATTTCCTTCTCTAAGTCTAGGAAGGCATTTAGAAACACTGAAGTTTTGAAGTAGAGAAAGCTAGAATCCCTGCATTCTACTGTCTTTGGTCTCCAAACAGGCCATTTACCTGGAAAAATAACAGCTCCACAAACAAAACTGTTTTCACTAACTTCAGCAAGACATGCCTAGGTATTGGTTTTAATTCATCTGGAAGTTATATCTCCTTTTAGAATTTGATAGAAAGCACAAACATGTTTTGGGGAGTGGGGGTATGCACTCAAATAAAACTCTGCATATAATTTCAGGAGTGGGTCATATAAGTTACTGACCCTTAGATCATGGCCCTCAAGTCATGACCTAAGACTAAGACAAATCATAATCCAAGGAAACCTAACTGATCAATGTGAAAAAGAACGGGGGTAACTGACACAGGAATTTTAATCCAGAAAATAAGATTAGAAACATTTTCTTTTTCTCATATGAGTGCTACACTTGGTTGGAAGAGAGCATTGGTCACAGGGAGCGAGGAAAACAAAAAGAAAAAAAATACAGGACAAAAGGAAGAAAAGTAGAATTAAAATATCTGCGGTTGCTCTAAGAGAAAAGCATTAAATGGTCAATTCCTGCATCCTTATCAGAGGGCTGACTTAACCACTTCTGGTGCACATTTCTATGCCAATGAAGTTAATTAAATGGCAGACATGAACACATTCAAAAGAACAAGTTTATGAAGTGTCTTGTAAATCTTCCATTTTTTTCCCTTACCAAGTAAGTTAGAAAAATTTATATAATATAAAAGAAAACCAAGTGTGGAAAGGGACAGAAATCCTGAGAGAGTGGCTTAAAGAATTTGCAGGAAGTGTAAAGATCAAAGAGCTCAAAAGGAAGATAAGAACAAAACAAAGCAGTAATAAAGTAAAATGGAAAACACCTAGTAAAAACTGTTTTTTAAAAAACTCTTTCCTTTTCCTTGGCGCGTAAACAGTAGTAACTTGGCAAATAAAAATAGACCAGAGGACAACAGTACAACTCCTCTTCCAAAACTCCAGCATGCCTTGGACGTCCTCAGAAGCACAGTCAGGCTTGGGATATTTCATAGGCAAGGCCCTGCACCAGTGCCAGATGAACCTCTCGAAGGGACTATCACTATCTCCCTTCCTCTCTCGGCTGCAGAGAGGAAGTGGGGGATGCAGGGAGAGAAGAAAAATAAAGGTTGGAGGACACCAAATCTGAAGGTGGCTCGCTCCGACACTTTTGTCATAAAAAAATCTGGATCGTTCAAGCCCTTTTCCTCCCTCCCAACAGGGTGCCGCCCTCGAAGGGCTGGTCCTACCCCTTCAATGGACAGCTTCAGGAGTACAATCAGAGGGACGAGAGAAATGAAGGACCAGAAACCAAAAGAATACTTGGGTAGATATCGCATACTATGGATAGAAGTGCCTCGTCCAAGTCCAGAACTGCGAATTCGTAGGCAACGTGTCCGCCCGGCAGCCACCTCACATCATCTTTTCCCCGCCTCTTTCCCGGCGGGGCAGCTCCGCCCTCACCGGTCGGCTAGGGAACCCGACCGCTCCTCAAGTCGAAGATTATCCCTGCCGCTGCTCCCCATAAATCGCCTCAACCCTGGCAAGAAATGAACGGATACGCGACCCAGACCTGTTCCTTCTTCCCCACCCACCACGCACCTTGGATCCTCGGGGGCGGGGAGCAACTGCAGCTGTCACAAGCTCACACAGACCAACCACCGAGGACACTTTGCACCGGCGACTTTCTAACCGGGCCTCCAGAACCAGCACCTAGAGAAGCGAAGCCGGAAGTGAGGAGGCCGGAAGTAGCGTTGTCCTCGGCCCTGGACGGCCTCTCTCTCCGCTGAATCTGGCCGGCCCCGGCCACGTCTCGATGGTGCCAACGCACCTCCCACAAAGCTCCCTCCGCCCCTCTCCAGGAGGCTGGCCCCGCCCCTCTCGCCGCTGCCCTAGCAACCACATCCGGGGCTCCGGCGGTGTCGTTGCCCGGGTAATTTTCGGGCAGCCAGTGAATAGCAGAGGGTGTGTGTGCGGGTCCCCCGGCACCGAGCAGAGCTGGGAGCTTGCAGAGGGCTGGCGGTTCTGGTCTCGAGAAGTCGAAGGTCTTGGGGAGCCTTCGGTGTCCCTTCTGTTTCATTTACACATCCCAACCCCAGGCGTTAGACATCCCGCCAACAGCCTGTGAGCCGGAGCCGGGAAGGTGAAGGTGGACGTCGCTCACCGCCCGGCTACCACAGAAGAGCCAAAGCTTCTTTCTCAACCACCGGAGAGCGCGAAGAAGGTTATTCCAGCCTCGAGGAGTGGGGTGAGGGTGGTGGAGAGAATGCAGGGTTAAGGGAGTGGACGGGTCGCGGGCGCCTCACCCTCACTTCCCGGTGCTTGGAGAGACGAGACCTCCATGCCCGGCGTCCCGGGGCGCTTTTTACATGCTCTCTCTTGTGATCACTTTCTGCTCTGCTCGCTCGCTGACAGTGGATCTCAATACTTTACTGCTCTTTCTTTTTCCAGACGTCTGAGCTCTGCTTTCTTTGCTCGCCCCCTTGCTTCTTAAATAGATCACTGTCTACAGAAACTGCTGAACAATTCCTTCTCTCAGAGTCCTTTGTAGTTTCCTAAATTGAGGTCTCAGCCTGCATCTATCTCCAGTGTTAGGTAAAACCAGGTACCGGATGAACTTACAAGAGACCAATGTAACTAACATGCAGAAAAACTTATTTCAGGCCTGGGCGCAGGCGGGCTGAGATCAGAAGGCTTAAGGAGGGAGGCAGTTCTTTTTAAGGCAGGCCGAAGAACAGCAGCTGGCTTTACAGACAAGTCTTTCTTATCGGTGCGCCAAGAACGTGCAGCTCATTATCGAGGGCTCTCTGGACTGGCTCCTCTTATCAGGGTGTCAGAGGCTTGCGGTGTAAGCATATTTCTTACAGTTTGTAACTGGAGCTCGGTGACATGTCTCCCTTATCTGAGTTATGTCTGCCTGTAACGGAGTTTCACAGAATGGTTTTTTCAAATCTGAGATGGAATTAGCTTGGTCCACCTAACACCCAGCACTGAATGGAGAGAAAGTGTGGCTCTGCAGCGGTGCTAGACGTATCTGAAGCTAATTTACATACAGTACAAACAGATGGTCCATTCACATACATCTCCCTTCCCACTGCTGTACTGCTTTTCCTTTGACAGCCTTGGATGCTCATTTTTACTTCTATTTCACTTGTGGAAACGTGAATGGTAATTATGCTCGCGGTGGGACTTAACTCTTTTTTAGACCATGCTTCTCACCTGCCTTTACTTGTCACATTAACTGATATTTTTAATGACTACGTGCCGGAAAACAGAACTCTACAAATTTCCAGGGAGTTTCAATATAGTGAAATATCCCTGACAGGTATCTCCCCTAAATCTGTGAATAGTAAATACCTGGTAATGACCATAAATGTTTCAAACGTAAATAACAATAGTGTTTGAGATCTGCAGGACCACCATTTACAAAAACAGTGCTGAAATCCCAAAACATAAATGTATGAACACATATATAACAAGCCCTTTCTTATCTCAAATGGCTCTGTGTTTAAAAATGAAAAGAATAACTATACATGGCGTTGCACTCAAACTGTAACTTCAGTTCTATGCTTACAGTGGATTTTTCTGTTCAAAGCTATTGGTTTGGAGCCAATTTGTCTTCTCAATTATAAGAAAACAATCACAATCTAGCATAATTACTGCTCTTACTGTATAGAAACAAAGTAATTAACAAAACTTGTAGCCAAGTACAAGCCTTATTCTCAAGGTTTCAGAAGGGTGACTTGGAAGAATTGCATGGTATTGCTCAGCAGTGCTGGAACTATGTGGACAATGGTTCTTAACTGAGCTGGCTGTTCCCTGAGGGTTCCTGCTAGCTGGCTCTTGAGTTTGTGGGGTGCTTAGCTTCATTATTAGACTCAGAGTTGCAGTATTTCTTATACTAGAAAGATGAGCACTTGCTTTAGTTTGCCTTTAGCTGGAGAGTTTCCTTGGCAGCTGCTGATGGTTTTGATTGCAATTCTGATGGACTAGGAACTGCTGGGAACTAACAATGACTTCCTTGGTAAAGATGCTGTTAATTGGCTTGGCGCCTGTAGCTCAGCGAGTGGGTTCGAACCCAGCCTGGGCCTGCCAAACAACAATGACAACTTACAACCAAAAATAGCAGGGCACTGTGGCAGGCACCTGTAGTCCAGCTACTTGGGAGGCTGAGGCAAGAGAATCACTTAAACCCAAGAGTTTGAGGTTGCTGTGAACTGTGACATCACGGCACTCTACTGAGGGCGACATAGTGAATCTCTGTCTCAAAAAGAAAGAAAAGAAAAAAAAGATGCTATTAATCATGTTAGATATTCTTCATTGAGGTGCTGTGCGTGATTAATCTTCATCCATAGTATTACTCTGTGTGGGGCTATACAAGGGATTAATTTTTCCATGATTTCTACTGCCCCAAGGGAAATTAGAATGCAGTCTAGTTCTAAAAAAGCACTTCAACTGATGATGGAAAATAGTGAAATTCTATACATCCTTTCAGATAAAGGAAGCAGCAGCCAGTGTTCTTTGAATTTGGGGGAAATTTTTAGTACTAACCAAGACTTTATTTTAGCCCTGCTTAGATGGAGACTTTTTCTTTATTTTGTTTCCTTTGCCTTCCTTCTTACCTTCTTTTCTTTCTCTCTCTTACCTTCCCTCCTTCCTTCCAACCTCCTCCCTTCCCTTCTTTCCTTCTTTTGCCCTAGAGCTTGGGGAATCCAGCCTACTGATTTTGTTTAGGAAGAATAAATTACTACTTTTCTCTGAATTGGCATTTATGTTTGGAGAGATAAGAAAAAAGCCTCCTACCATATATACTTATAACATGGAGATAACCTGTTCATCTAACTTTGCACTGCTATTGGCTATTTATTCAGATTTTGAAAAATCAAGGTACTGTTTATTTACTGAGTTTGGGGAGAACTGTATGTAGTATCCTGCCTTTCTTTTAGTGACCAGGAAGGAAAGGTGGCCAACAAGTTAAAAGATAATATTTTTATTCCTTTCTGAATGAATAAATTATGCATGTAACCATATATCTCTGACTTAGATGTTGAATACTGTATATTGCTTATCTATATTTTTTCAAGAGAAACAAGAAGGTACTACCTTCAGATCTTTTCTGTGAGAATTCTGGTGATACCTCAAAAAATTTCATTGCTGCATTTCATTATCTTTTCATGGAGAGATACTTAGGTAGCTGATCACACAGCAAGGGAAGCAAACCCTTCATTAGAGGCGGCTGAATAATAGAACATTTTAAGAAACCCCCAAATGGGTAATGTACAAAGTGAAGGTGTACAGTGTGAGTTACTAGGATTTCTTAACATTTAAAAAGCAATTATGGTAGATAACATGTTCAATTTCATTTAGTTATGTACAGGCTCTACTTGCACACTTGATGAACTTAATGATATTAAGGCTCTGAGTATCAGTTCTTTCCAAAAGCAGGAAAGTTCTCTCTTATATTTACTGTGATAACTGGGGAAAACTTCTCGTGTGATCTTGTCACTCTTCCAAAAAAATTTAAATGGCATTTGTGGCATAATTCCTTCTCCTGGCAATTCAAATTTACCAAGGTTTAACCCCAATCTTGTTTTCCAGGGTATACAGCATATAGTCAACTAAATGAATACTTTCTTTTTATATCTGGAAGAAAAGAGCTCAATTAACCAACTAATAGATAATAGGTATAGATATCAATGCTTCAATGTGCTTCCACTTGTCCTGTAATTTTCCTTCTCCATTCTCCATTTTCTATTTTTATTAGTGGAAATGTTTTCCTATCTCTCCATACCTGTTTTATTATGAACCCATTCTTTATCCTCCCTATGAGGATTCCCTCCTCTTAGTTCTCATGTCCTTTAATTTAAGCCCCCATTGTAGTCTGCTTTATGCTGCTGTCTCTGCATAGCATATGTTTCCTATGATAAATAAGATCCTTTCTGGAAAACTGAACGTTGGACTCATTTGATTCTCTTCTTGCACCAGGAAACTGACTAGCTCTGCTTGGGTTATAGAAATAATGTTGTCTGCTGAACACCAGGCGAATTCCAGAATACCAGAAACTGCTGCTACTTAGGGTAATGATATAGGCAGAATTAAGTGGACACAGTTGCAATCTATTTGTGGAAGATGATAAGTGAGCACTTTCTTAAGTTTAGAAAGTAGTTGATTCTCTGTAGAAGACTGTGAACTCTTGATAAAGGAGAGTAACTTATTACCTCTAGAAATGTTGCATGGGAAGAATGCCAGCTTTATGTTTCCTAATACTGATTTTTTTTTTTTAAGACAGGTGCAAAAGTAGAACATTAGAGTTATAAAAATGTTGTTAACTAGTTATTATTAAGAACTTCCTGTTTGCTGGTAATGACCTCTGTAGGAATAGCCGTGAATCTTTTCCTCTCATGTAATTTTTAGTATATGTTGTATTTGTTGAAATATAGTTTTATATTTTGCTTTTTCCACTTAATATATTTTTTTCCTTTTTTTTTTCTTCTTTCCACTTAATATATTATGGAATTTTCTCATATGAGTAAATTTCTTCTTCAGTGGTTCAATAATATTTCAGCATATAAATATTTCTTAATTTATTTAACCCTTTTGTTGCAGATTTAGGTTATTTCCAAGTCTTATCTGTAATTATATAACAACAATGTAAGGAATATTTCTTGTTTGGTAGGCAGAATTCTGAGATGGCCTCCAGTGATTCTCACCTTGTATAATTCCCTCCTCTGTGAACGTGATGGAATATTACTTCCATAATTATGTTACTTGCAAGGGGATTTTGCAGATGTAATTAAGGTTACTAATCAGTTGACTTTGAGTTAATTAAAAAGGATATAATCTGGCTGGACCTTACCTAATCAAATGAGTCCCTTTAAGAGCAGAGAGTTTTTTCCTCTCATGAAGAAGTCAAAGAGAGTCAAAGTATGAAAGAGATTCTACGGGAGCAATGTTCTCCATTGCTGAAATGAAGAGGGCTTAACACAAAAAACTAGGCACTTCAGTCCTATAATAGCAAGGAACTGGATTCTGCAAGCAGCCTGATTGAGTTTGGAAGCAAATTCTTCTCCAGAGCCTTCAGATAAGACCTCATCCTCAGACTGACATCTTGATTTCTGTCTTGTGAAACTCTAAACAGAGGACCTAGTTGAGCCTGCTTGGACTTCTGATCTATGGAACTGTGAGATTATAAATGAGTGTTGTTTTAAGCCACTGAGTATATGGTAATTTGTTACATAGCAATAGAATGTTAATCACATTTGTAAGAAATTTTTATATATATAATTCTTATGGGATAAAATCCTTGATATGGACTTGTTGGATAAAAAGTTATGTGCATTTTTCAGGCTTTTGTATCATATTCCTGATTTGCTTTCCTAAGCTTTGTACCAATTTATATGCTTCCTAACAACCTATGTTATGCACTTTGACATTCTGATAGACAAAAACAAAAGACAGAATGGTATCTTCTTTTGATTTATATTTCTCTTATTAGTAGTGGAAATGACCATTATTTTCTTTATTTGGAGTTTGTTGGTAATTCCTTTTTTGTGAATTGCCTATTCTTATTTTTTGGTTAGCTTTACTGTTGACATAGAGAAAATATTCCCTAATGTGTAGTTCACATTTCTGCACTGTAATATTTTCAAGAGGGAGAATAATTAATCAGCCTAAGTTGAAAGGATGCTGTTTCTGAGAAATATTAGCTACTGCCATTACTCCCTACAAAAAAATATCCCAGATGTTATACTCTGGGAGATGAGGCAGTATTAGTACCTTATTCTTTTCTAAGGAAAAAGTCTAGTTTGTCTGGTTTGGCATTATAAATGTGATTGTTTTCTAAATAAAGATATGTTGTATCTTACCACTGGAAGTTATAGCTTTGGTGTCTTTGAAAGAAATATGTACTATTTTTCAATTCAAGGGAAAAAACTAAATAAAGCTGTCATTTTCAGTTTTTTCAGTGAGGGCCAGGTGCAGTGGCTTATACCTATAATCCTAGCCCCTTAGGAGGCTAAGGCAGGAGGATCCCTTGACACAGTGAGAACCTGTCCCTACAAAAAAATTTGAAACTAGCCTGGCATGGTAGTACATGCCATTAGTCCCAGCTACTCAGGAGGCTGAAGGAGAAAGATTGCTTGAGCCCAAGGGTTCAGAGTTACATTGAGCTATAATGGCACCATTGTACTCAAGCTTGATAGCCTAAACAACAGAGCAAGACTCTGTCTCTATAAAAACAAAAAAAAGATAATAAAAAATCTCTGATTATATTATATTGCATTAAGTAGGATGAGATAAGGGGAAATTCAAATTAATCTTTCTGTAATCCTTGTTATTTGAGATGATAGATTTTATTTCTGACAAATGAAATAAGGCAGAAGGGAGAGAAGGAGGAAGAAGGGAGTTAAAGAAGTTGGAAGATTGCATTTTTTCTTTTAGAGATTAGTTTTGGTTGGTGTTGTCTTTTCTTGAAAAATTGGCTCTTGCTATCTTGATTTCTGAAGATTAGTATCTTCTTAATAAGAGCAATCTTTTTTTAAATTTTTATTTTCAAAAAAATTGTGCATTTTAGGAAATTACAAGAAAATACACAGGGAGATCTCATATATAAGCAAGATTTTTTTTTTTTTCAGTTGAATGGTCATATCTTACTACTTAGGAACATTAGCTATAAGGTTGCTATTATGTTTACAGAATTCTTTTTTTTTTTTTTTTTTTTGTAGAGACAGATTCTCACTTTATGGCCCTTGGTAGAGTGCCATGGCCTCACACAGCTCACAGCAACCTCCAACTCCTGGGCTTAAGCGATTCTCTTGCCTCAGCCTCCCGAGTAGCTGGGACTACAGGCGCCCGCCACAGCACCCAGCTATTTTTTGGTTGCAGTTCAGCCGAGGCCGGGTTTGAACCCGCCACCCTTGGTATATGGGGCAGCGCCTTACCGACTGAGCCACAGGCGCCGCCCATTTACAGAATTCTTAATAGCCTAGTCTTCCATGGAGACTTGACGTTGCTTTTTTTTTTTTTTTTTTTCTAAATAGGATTTGGATAGGCATTGGAAATGCTGGCTTGGCTTGGTGCTGGGAGCATAGAATGTATAACTGGTAATGGGAGGCCCCACCAGTGTGATTGAAAGATACTGTAATGGACTCGGCTCCTGTAGCGCAGTGGTTACGGTACCAGCCACATATACCAAGGGTGGCGGGTTTGAACCCAGCCCAGGCCACCTAGAGAACAATGACAACTGCAACAAAAAATAGCCGGGCACTGTGGCAGGTGCCTCTAGTCCCTGCTACGTGGGAGGCTGAGGCAAGAGAATCGCTTAAGCCCAAGAGTTTGAGGTTGCTGTGAGTTGTGATGCCACGGCACTCGACCAAGGGTGACATAGTGAGACTCTGTCTCAAAAAAAAGAAAGAAAGATACTGTAGTGTAGTGAAAGACTTGATGTTAAAAAGCCTTGATTCTGGACTGCATTTAACCACGTTATAACAGTAACCAGTGAACTCCAGTTTTACCTTTCTTTTTAGATTTTTGGACTAGAGATAATAATGCCATTTGGAACCTGAAGCCCTGAGTTATCATTATTATATTAGTATGTTCTCTTTTGCAACAATATAAAAAGACTGGTTTACTGGTTGTAATTCCTGTGAAAAAAATTCCTACTTTAAGTTGAACAACAAAGGCAGAAAAAGTTTGACAAAAAGTTTTGTTAAAAAATTGTGTGCAAAAATGCATTTGTCAGGCTGAAGAAAGAGAATCACTTGAACCCAAGAGTTTGAGGTTGCTGTGAGTTATGACACCAGGGCACTACCAAGGGTGACAAAGCGGGACTCTTGTCTCAATTAAAAAAAGAAAAAAAAAGATGCATTTGTCATCTGGGAAACCTAGAAGCATATCAAGAGGAATAGAGTACCTGTACTGTCACACAGTAGTAACAACCACTCATCAAATTAGGGTTTTGTTATCTTGACTGCGGGATACTCAAAGTTGATAGGTTCTGGGAAGGGAAATACTGACTGGGAAAGCAGAAGTTAGCCCATATAGGCCCATGAGACTGTTGTCATGACTTAAGAAACCTACTCTGAAAGTCTCAGGTCTTACTTTCAGGATATATGTAAGGTGGAATGCTTGCTTCTGTTTGCAAGTAGGATTTTATAAAATTTTCTGAATTGTAGATCGATACACCCAAAGGATATAAGAAAGACAATAACATGTTGATGAGACCGTTTCCAAACACTTGTCGAGCACTTTCTTAAGGCACTAAATACTGTGCTAAGTGCATTTTACTGGTTCATTGAATGTCTTGAATATGGAACCCTGTGTGGTAGCTGCTGTGGTTATTCCCATTTTACAGATAGGAAGCTGAGGCTTCACATGGACCCAGGATCACACATAAGCGCTAAATAGCAGAGCCACTTCTCAATTTTGATACTCTAGCACCTTTTTTTTTTTTTTTACAGATAAAAAGTGGAGGTCCCGAGAAGCTAAGACTCATGATCACTCCCCTTTTTACTTAGTCTATATCTTTTTCTGCATTATGATCTGTTAATAATTTGTTTATTGCTATTAATTTTGTCAAGTGTTTTTGGCCTCTGTAAATTTGGCTAAGGTGTCAAATGGACACTGGGTTTTTAAACTTTTAGATAGAATGAGATTTAGATATTTTTAAATGGAATTATCAATCACTTGATTTGATTTGTTAGTGAAGCAGTTTCCTGTAAAGGAGACATTGTCTTCCCATATGCTATTAAAAGTTGAACCTTGTGATTACTGTTTTTCTTTTAGAGAAGTTAGAGGGTGCAGTCTGTAATCCTCATGTAAAAAATAGCCACCAAAGATCATTTTTAGTTCTTTAATTTTGGTAGGTCCACATTTTCAAAACAGACTAAATTTGTCCGATTTATTTCAGAACTATCTATTATAAAGTATTCAAAGGCAAGTGAGAATTCAAATGCATTGAGCAGAGCTAGAGAGCGTTTTACAGAGAGGTCCTTCAGGAGGTAAGCATTTCTCCTAGAAATTTTGATTATTTTATTTTCAGAAACACATTCCTGTTCTCTACATTATTAAGACCAAAAAATTGTATAAATATTCTTTTTGATGTTCACTTGACATATCACTAAAATTGCTGCTTTCTCTTTTTTTGTTGTTGGTTTTTGTTTTTAACTTTTCAAGACACAGAAGAACATTTGCTGGCAAGTTCTAGAAGGAGTCTACCTATGATTTTTCTTCTTTACCATGAAGAGACTTGGAAATTAATAGATAACATTTTGTGTAAAAATTTCTAAACATTCTTGACTTCGTATCTCAGAGGCCTTCTGTGGAGAATTAATACAAGGTTGAATGTGTGCATGGATAAAATGGATCATCTTAAAGGATTGAAGTTCCAAAAATATGTCGGCAGCACTGAACAGGTTTGACATAATGAGATTTCTATTTTAGCTTGACTTTCAGAACTCTGAATAAAGTATAAACTGCGCTACGCAACGTTCTAGGAAGGAAGTTCATCTTCTAGTTGGGTGTAACATTTTTCTTCAAATCCTTTGCAAATTTCCTGAAAAATAAGACTAGTAGACACTTACTAACTTTTAATACATGAGGTGGAATAGAAGGTCGTGATCTACATCATACTGGAAAACAAATTAAAAAATAAAAGGAAATAAGAGGAAAAGTCTCTACGTTAGCACTGTTTGAAATGGCAGAAGCTTCAGGGGATGCCCCAACTCTTCCAGTAACAGTGAAAAAAAAGAAAAGCCTATCCATTGAGGAAAAGATCGACATTATAAATGCAGTGGAAAGTGGCAAGAAAAAAGCAGAGATTGCAGCCGAATATGGTATTAAAAAAAATTCTTTATCTTCTATTATGAAGAATAAAAACAAAGTTCTAGAAGCCTTTGAATCTCTAAGATTTGATCCAAAGAGAAAAAGACTAAGAACTGCTTTTTACACAGATCTGGAAGAGGCATTAATGAGGTGGTATCGAATTGCTCAGTGTCTAAATGTACCAGTTAATGGCCCAATGTTGCGTCTAAAAGCTAATGATTTTGCCCAGAAACTGGGTCATAATGATTTTAAGTGCAGTAATGGTTGGCTGGATCGTTTTAAATCCAGGTATGGTTTAGTATTCAGAGCTCAACCTGTAGAAGCTACAGGTGTATCAGTAGACCCTTCAATTGTCTGGTACCAAAATGTACTTCCTTATTATTTAAATGATTATCATCCTCAAAATGTTTTTAATATAAAAGAGACTGGGCTACTTTATCGAATGCTACCTACAAATACATTTGCATTTAAAGGAGAAACGTGCTCAATTGGAAAGTTATGCAAAGACAGAATAACTCTGGTGGTTGGGGCAAACATGGATGGCTCAGAGAAGCTTCCTTTGCTTATCATTGGAAAAAACAGAAATCCACATTGTTTCAAAGGTATAAAATCATTGCCTGTGTGTTATGAAGCTAACAAAATGGCATGGATGACGTCAGATGTGTTTGAACAATGGATGAGGAAGCTTGATGAGAAATTTCAAGCCCAGCAGCGAAGAGTGGTGATTTTTGTTGATTCTTTTCCTGCTCATCCAGAGGTAAAGAACCTTAAGTCCATTGAGTTAGCATTCTTTCCATCATGTTTATCTTCTAAATTTATAGCTATGAAACAGGGAGTTATTAAAGACCTTAAAATCAAATATCGACATTGTCTAGTTAAAAAATTTTTAAGCTCTGTTGAAGGCAGTAAAGAATTTACATTTTCACTACTAGATGCAGTTGATACATTACATCTTTGTTGGAGGGCTGTAACTTCAGAGACTGTTGTTAAAAGCTATGAAGAGGCAGGATTCAAATCTCAAAAGGGAGAAAGCGACACAAATGCAGAGAAAGATACTAGTAATGATTGGGTTGCCGATGCACTGGGAGCAGGGGTGGCAGAGGAAGATACTAGTAATGATTGGGTTGCTGATGCACTGGGAGCACGGGTGGCAGAGGAAGATACTAGTAATGATTGGGTTGCCTATGCATTGGGGGCAGGGGTGGAATTTCCTGCAGGTTTATCTATTGAGGAGTATGCTGCCTTGGATGATGATTTGGAGACATGTGAAGCAGCACCAAATGATGATACAGTCTTGACCAAAGAAAGTAAATCAGATGAAACTGGGTTTTATACTTCTGATGAAGAGGATGATGGTGGATCAATAGACACGGAACTCCCATTACCATCAAAAAATGAGGCAATAACTGCTTTAGATACTCTTAAAAAATTTATTAGAAGTCAAGATATGAAAGATGGACTTCATGATTCTTTAGCAGACATTGAAAATTTTATTAATTCTTTATCACCTAAGTAATTATTTATTGTACAAAATCTGAAGATTAATAGTTTTTCCTGATATGTTTTACTATATAAGGTATTGAAAGAAAAAATCCCTCTAAAACCTAAAAAATCAAAAACTAGTAATCTTTTGTTTAAATTACAAAAGTCTTTGGTCTGAGTAGCAAATCTCCCTAGTAAATAATGATTCAATAAATAAAAATTATAAATTTCTATTAAGGTTTTGGAGAGTAGAGAATATAATTCAGAGGCCTTGTATTTGACACATATGATATGTATGTCGAACAAAAGGACCTCTATCTGATATTATACACATTGTATTGTTGATTGCTGTTTTTGTTAAGATTATGTTCTAGAAAATTTTATCTGGATTAAGAAACAAAATACTTACCAATAGGTTATTGAGTTTTATAAAGACATATATATGCCATATGTATTTTAACTAGACTTTAAGAATCAAAGTATTAAAGTAATGTTAAATTACTTTTTCTCATAAGTAGCTAAACTTCCTAATAAGAAATTATGAATTAAAAACACATATATTACCACTTTTAAGCTATTTGTATGTAAGATCAAATAAAAGGCTATAACCCTATCAGGGCTTTTTTTTATCGTCTGTAACAAGAAGATATGGATTCTTCCTAAATATGTAGATGTATCCATGTGTGGTTACTAGAAAAATACATTATTGGAACATTTATTAAATTTATGATATTTATATTTTAATAGTGGTGCTTAGATATTTTTCTAATTTTAATAGCTCAGCTTTTGATCTGTAATGTTTAATTTTCTTGATTTCACTAAATGTCATTTTTTGAGGAAACTAAATGTCTTTTGAGCATATTTTGATGTACTTAATCTTTTTTCTCCAAAAAATGTAATGAATAACATTTTGAATTAAAATTTTGTTTGAGGAAATTTTGCCTATAGAATGTTTTAAATGTTGTATGAAATTATTTAATATTCATCTGTAAAATAGTCTTTAGACAGTAGAAAATTATAACAATGTGTGAGATTTTTTCATTGTAAAATTTTAAGTAGTATGCTTATTTTTTAGGGTCCCTTTTGAAAAGTAGTTTTTTTAAATATAAAACATGCAGATTATTTTATTATGAACTTTTATTTGTCTGCTAAAAGATGACATTTGGAAAGAAAGACCTATAAAAGCATGTTTATTTTCCATCTGTTGATTTACTCTGTTTTAAAATTTAGTAATTGTAAGCCTTTTAAAATGTATTAAAATTAAGTTTTTTTTGAAAGAAGTATGATTTAAATTTAAAGCATTTTATGAATTATTTGATTTAAAATTTTAATTTGGCACAATCAGGGACCTAAAGAAGCTCACAAGAGCCTCACTTGTAACTACAGCATCTAACGTATATTGACCTCTCAATTTTTTTTTCCTTTCTCCACTTGATGCCATTTTGCTGCATTAAATCATACCAGATATTCTATGACTTAAGAATTATTATTTCTATTTGTACAGATGAGGAAATTTAAACCAATGACTTAGTTAAAATCTCAGAGCCAAAACTAAAATGCATTTCTCTGTCACCTAGTCCTGTATTTTTGTAACTATACTGCTTGTGGGTAGTCTAAAAGAAAATGATTTTATTTTTTCACTTGAATTATGGGACTGAGGGCAAAGCATTTCAGAGAATATGCTGGACCCGTGCTGATAGTACATTCACAAGATCTAAGAACATTATTACTAATGAAATATTGGGATATCATCTGATTTGATAATTCTATATCACTGTATCACAGAAGTTCCAGTATGGTTCTATTGAAAATATTTTGAATAACTTTAGTATTTCCAAAGCACCCACCTTCCCTCTCCCCAAATAACATGATTCATTAAGCTGTTATAAAACAAGAATTTAAAATGCCTGCGCATTTATATTCAGAAATAACTTTAAGTTGTCAATGTTGTGCACTCTTACGTGTGGCTTACAAATTGTATAGATTTAAACAGTTTTTGGAACACAAATTTTATAAATTAACTTTTCCTAGGACGCAGACATTCATTGCTACATATCTTGCTGTGAAGTTATCTCTGTGCACAATAAATAAAAAGTTACAACTAAAATGTCACTTGTCGAAAACATGATGTATAGTTTGCTTTTCAGTTAAATGTAGCATTATTTTTGTTGTGCTTGCCTTATAAATTCCTACTGTTTCAACAACTACTACTGTTTTTGTTTCTTTCTGTTTCATCAAGAATCAAAGTCTTACGTTGAATTTGGGACCTTGTTTCATGACCAGTGCTTACTGACCTAGTAGTAAGAGGTTTGATCCAGGATAAAATAGGACACAGAGTAAATTAAGGCCCGTGGGTTTCATGTTGCCTGCCTGCCTTCTCATTTGGAAGTCCAATTGAGTCCCAAACTTCTCTTTCACTGTGTACGAAGCAGATTAATGGGAAGTGGGAGGAAATGAGGAAAGGGAGAGTGGAAGAAGAACTTTCCAAGCTAATAAATACCTTACGTGTTAAGAGGAGCTATTTTCTTTTTTTTTTTTTTAATTTTAATTCTTTATTTATGTTTGTGTGTTAAAAGTGAAACTCTAGAAATCAATAACAATATTTGTATGAAAAATACAGTAATCAGTTTTGTTGATCTTACAACAAATTTCAACAGAAGTGTTTTCTGCCAACAAAAAGTGACGTATTTTTTTTCATAAACTTTAGGCCGGAGCTAGCAATTTAGCTGCTGTTTTTTACAAAAATTATTAGAAAATCTCTAAACAGTTTTCATACAGTTAAAGCTTTAAGCTAACAGTTATTCATTATGCTAAAGAGCATGGCAATGGAGCTGCTCAGAGATACTTTGGACCTCCTCCCACAGAGAGCCTCTTCAGGTAGTGGAGGCAACAGAAAGAAAAGTTTCTAAGAGGAGCTACTTTCAATTGCTAATTTAGTAGGAACTCCAGCTTGGTAGGAATTGGCAGAAAGAGGTTTGCACTTTAGGAGAAGCAGCACCACACATCTGCCTGCAAATTCAGAATCCACTGTAGGCTGGATCTTTAGGGTACCAGGGGCTATACCTGCTTACTGTGTGTGCTCACATGATCTATTTGCGTGTACAAGGATAAAGCAAGTTCTCTGGTAACTCCTATAAAGGCACTCATCCTGTCATGGGGATCCAAAGTAACCCTAATTACCTTCTCATCTCCAGATTTTATCACATTGTTGGTGAATTGGGCGTGGGGACACAAATATTTAATCCATAGCAACTACCTACTACTGACAGATATTCACACATTAATCAATTTAGTGTTCTATTTGCTAAAAACAAAGGGCATGTGTATTTCCGAACTTGTTAATCAGCTGTAGCTATTAGCAAGGACTTTTTTTAGAGACAGGGTCTCATTCTTACTCAGATTGGCCTTGAACTGAGCTCAAGCAAGCCACTTGCCTCAGCTGCCCAAAGTGCTAAGATTACAGGCATGAGCCACCATGCCCAATCTAGCAAGGACCTTTTCTTTTTTAATTTCATATTAATGCAAGGTTACAATATTTGCATTTGTTAGGTAGAGTTCCTATTGTAGTTGTGTCCTGCACCCAAGAGGTGTGCCATGTACCCTTACATTGTGCCCATTAAGTGAGAGCACACCAATCCTCCCTCTCTCATCTCTCCCCACCCTCATTCCTTTTCCCCCCAACTTGAATTGAGTTTTTCTCTTATGTGGGCATATATTATTAGATCCTCTACTGGCTTCATATTAGATAGTTGCTTTTCCATTCTTGTTATACTTTACTAGGAATAATGTGTTTCAGCTCCATTCAGATTAATACAAAAGATGTAAAGTCCATCTTTTTTTTTCTTTTTTGAATAGTATTCCATGGTATACATATACCACAGTTTATTAATCCATTCCTGGGTTGATGGGCATTTAGTTTGTTTCTACATCTTGGCGATTGTAAATTGAGCTGCAATAAACAATCTAGTGCAAATGTCTTTATATGATTTTTTTCCCTTCTGGGTAGATGCCTAGTAATGGGATTACAAGATCAAATGGAAGTTCTCTTTTGAGTTCTTTGAGAATTCCCCATACTCTTTCCAAAGAGGCTGTATTAGTTTGCAGTCCCACCAACAGCGTAAAAGTGTTCCCTTCTCTCCACATCCATGCCAGCATCTTCAGCCTTAGGATAGAAAGGACTTTTAAAGTGTATGACATATACACCTTGAAGAAAGGGCAATATTTTATGTCCTGGAATAAATGACTTAAAATTGAAATATGTCAATTTCCCTCAAGTTAATTCCAATCAAAATCCCAATGCTGTTTCGTTGAAAACTTAGCAAGGAAACTCCAATTTTTATCTGGAAGAGTAAATGTGTATGAATATATAAAAAATTTTTGAAAAATCAAAATAATGTAGTATTTGACCTATTAGAAATAAAAACAATATGGTATGGGCAAGAGAATCAATAGGTCCATCAAAAGAATAATATGTAATATCTAGAAAAAGACCGCAAATTTAGTATTTGATAAAACTAGAATTTTTAGTAAGTAGTGAAAAGATGGATTAGTAAATAATTGTTGTTGGGACAACTGGCTGACTATATAGGATTTGTATTTTTTAAGACAGTCTCATTATGTCACCCTCAGTAGAGTGCTGTGATGTCACAGCTCACAGCAACCTCAAACTCTTGGGCTCAAGTGACTCTCTTGCCTCAGCTTCCCAAGTAGTTGGGACTATGGGTGCTCGCCACAACACCCAGCTATTTTTTATTGTTATCATCTTTATTGATTAGCATGCCCGGCTGGGTTTGAACCGGCCAGCCCCGGTGTATGTGGCCGGCACCCTAACCACTGAACTACAAGCGCTGAGCCATAGGGTTCTTTCTTTTTAAAGTCAGAACCAGTGTGGTGCTTGTGGCCCAATGAGTAGGGCGCTGACCCAAATATAACAAGGGTGGCAGATTCGAACCCAGCCCCTGCCAAACTGCAACAGAAAATAGCTGGGCGTTGTGGCGGGCGCCTGTAGTCCCAGCTGCTTGGGAGGCTGAGGCAGGAGAATCGCCTAAGCCCAAGAGTTGGAGGTTGCTGTGAGCTGTGATGCTACAGCACTCTGTTGAAGGCAACAGAGTGAGACTCTGTCTCAAAAAATAAATAAATAAAAAATAAAGTTAGAACCAAAATCTCAGAGGATTAAACTCTTGGAGAAAAGAATGAAGGCTTGGCGCCTGTAGCTCAAGCCGCTAGGGTGCTGGCCACATACACCAGAGTTGGCGGGTTCGAATCCAGACTGGGCCTGCCAAACAACAAAGACAACTGCTACCAAAAAATAGCTGGGTGTTGTGGCGGGCACCTATAGTCCCAGCTACTTGGGAGGCTGAGGCAGAGCATCACTTAAGCCCAAGAATTTGAGATTGCTGTGAGCTGTGACGCTATGACTCCAGGGCAACGTAGTGAGACTCTGTCTCTTAAAAAAAAAAAAAATAGAAAAAAGAATGAATAGAAAAAAATTAGGTAAATGTAAATATTTTAATCTCATAGTAGCATTGATATATTTAAAGTGTGACACTCAAAGAGTTGAGTATATAAATACTAATGGTTAATAAAAGTATGAAAATATTTTCAGCCCTACTAGAAATCAAAGAAATGGCAAGCAAAACAATGGGATTTTGGGACGGCACCTGTGACTCAGTGGGTAGGGCGCTGGCCCCATATACCAAGGGTGGCGGGTTCAAACCCGGCCCCTGCCAAACTGCAACAAAAAATAGCCGGGCGTTGTGGGTGGTGCCTGTAGTCCCAGCTACTAGGGAGGCTGAGGCAAGAGAATCGCCTAAGCCCAGGAGCTGGAGGTTGCCGTGATCTGTGACGCCACAGCACTTTACCAAGGGCAATAAAGTGAGACTCTGTCTCTACAATAAATAAATAAATAAATAAATAAAATGAGAATTTTATTTTTTTGTCTGTCACTTTAGACAAGAATGATAACACCAAACATAAACAAGAGCAAAGGGAAGTGAGTACACACTTGTTAGAAAGATAAATTGGTTATAAATTGGTACATTCTTCAGTTACTATAATTATAGCTGACATATATTAAATGCTTACTAATTGCCAGACTTTGTTCTAAGTGTTTTAAACGTGTTACCTCATTTAATCCTCAGAATAACACCAACTTTTATCCCCATCTTACTGATGAGAAAATTTAAGGCTAGCTACTACTAATAAATGACAAAATTAGGACTCCAACCCAGAAAATCTGACTGAATATGTATGTATCCATGACATAAATTTATCCTGACAAAACAAAAATGTTAAGGACATTTGTTCCAATATATAAAGTTCCATAGACCAATATTCAAAACCCTGGGGCATATATGTTTCAGAATTTGGAATTTCTCAGATTTGAAAGAGATTTAACATTTTTATATATCGAATATAATTTATAATATATGATTTATGTAAAATTCATATATAGTGCTGTGTACGATATACTGTATATGAGGTAACACGCTTAGGGGGTTCTAGGACAGCATTCCACAATCAAAAACTAATAATTTTACAGTGAAACTTAAATATTCCCATGAAGTCAGATATGTGAAGATTATAAATACTTAATAGCTTCATAAGTTTTATTGTCAAATAAGTTCATGTCAGGTGAGCTTTTACCACCACATAAATTATAAAAAAGTTTTCAGAGTTTTTTTGTATTTCAGAATATTATGATCCTATAATAGCACAAAACAAAAAATTGAAAACTATTTATATGGTTCTAATAGAATATTGATTAAATATACATATGTTTATATATTGAACGAAACGTCTAGGTTCAGACTTTTTTTTAACTTCTTTTACTTGAGCATATATGCTGTGTCGCTGGGCTCAACTGAAGTGGGTATTTTCTAAATTTGACTTGCAAATTCTGAAACTAAAAATCTCCTCTTCTTGTAATTCTCCCTGTTTAAACATCTAACCATCACCACGAGGCTAGAAAGTTCCTTGCCAAGTAAAAGAAGAACTATAGCATAATATTAGTGAAACACTAGACTTGCTGGTTTAGTGTTCCGTAAATTATATGTTCATCTTCTTACATTAGACCAATTTAAGCCCAAAGGAGCCTGCTTACTTAATCAAACAACTCTTAGCCATCATGTCAAAAAGAAAAATCAAAAAAGAAACTACTTCACTCCACTTTTACTTGTTTTCTTAGTTGTCAAATCTCAACAATATCGTGGGTATTTTTAGAGTTGAGTCTGTTACATGATCCCTGTATATCTCCCTGAGAGAGAGAGAGAGACTATTGATTTGATTAAATATTTGGTTAATTGAAGAACTAAATGAAAAGATAAAGCTAATCTTGTTTCCTATGTTAGAAATAAAGATGACACTGGTTTTTGGGATGGGAGGGGGGTGGTTGTTTTATTTTTGAGACAGAGTCTCACTATGTTGCCCTGGTAGAGTGCCATGGCGTCACAGCTCATAGCAACCTCAAACTCTTGGGCTTAAGCGATTCTCTTGCCTCTGCCTCCCAAGTAGCTGGGACTGCAGGGCGCCTGCCACAACACCTAGCTATTTTTTGCTGTTGTCGTAGTTGTTATTGCTGTTTGGCAGGTCCCAGCTGGGTTCAAACCCGCCAGCTCCAGGGTATGTGGCTGGCACCCTAGCCGCTGAGCTACAGGCGTCGAGCCAGAGACTGGGGCCATCTGGTAAGGGTGTATGTATGTTTAACATTAGTATTGTTTTGTCTTGTTTTCCTCTAACTTCCTCTTTGTAAACCACTAAACTCTCCTAGCTGTTAGTGCAGGGTTATTGCCTGTGTTTTACACCTTATTTTCTACATTATGACAGGTTATGTTACTACTGCCCAAATGAGGAACAGTTTCCACAAAAGATGCAGACTTTCCATCTTTCAACTCTTGGAGTACTTTGCACCAGCTTACTGTCTTGTTATACCTTTCCTGTGTGTACCAAGAGCTGCACCTGCATCCAGGGTTAATGCTGGGGAAGAAATTAAATGCTACAATGTCTGAATAATTATCAAGAAGAAATAAAGGTTTAAATCAAAAGACACTGGGTTATATTTAAATTCAAAAATTAAATTTGTTGTTCCTTTGCTACTGAATGGAAATGGGAACTTGGGAATAACTAAAGCTTAATTTGTTTTAAAAAGTGTATTTCTTAGGCTGGGCTGGGAGGCCAAGAGAGGTGGATTGTTTGAGCTCAGGAAGTTCAAAACCAGCCACCTCCTCACCCTCACCCTCCTCCACCCCCTGTCTCTAAAAATAGCCAGGCAGTTGTGGCCTGCACTTGCAGTCCCAGCTACTCAGGAAGCTGAGGCAAGAGGATCCCTTGAGTCCAAGAGTTTGAGATTGCTGCGAGTTACGACACTGGAGCACTCTACAGTAGGCAACAAAATGAAAGTCTGTCTCAAAAAAAAAGTGCATTTCTTCATTCCCTGACTATATAATATGTGCGATTTAATTCTACTACAAAGCTAATAAACTTTTACAATATATACTTTTCCTTAGGCTGTGGAATTTCAACTTTGAGCCATTTTTCCATATATGACCATTGTCCTCCATATTTAATTGTTCTTTTAGAGAAAACATACTAAATCTTTAGGAAATCTATCTTAATTTTACCTAATTTATCTCGTTACTGAGATTTTCACAATAACCAGGGTTTCTCCTAATTCTCTATTTTGAGTTATGGTTTTTCCCAGAATAGCTTGGATTGTTAGGCCAATATTCTCAAATGGCCTCATTGGGAATTAACATCCTATTTAGAGGGTAAAACATCTTCAGTGCTATTCAAAAAGAAGTAAATGATAATCCACCAAAAAGCACATAGTTTTAGGGTTGCACCTCACAAGGAAGATTTGAAAATACTGGAGGAAAAAAAGTACAAAATGTGAAACAAATTTTATTTGAGAATAAATGATATTTTTTATCAGCACAAACATTTATTTATTAACCAAAGGGAGGAACCTAATTAAATCAACACTTTGAGATAATTGCATGTAAAATATTTGTGATAAAGATAATTGAATATATCAATTATATTAAAAAAAAAACAGGATGGAGACTTGCTCATTGAACTGAATTTGTTCATTCTCATAACTAATTCCTGCCCAGAGCCATGATAAAGTTTTTATTCTACTTTTTCATAGACCCAAGTACAGGTGACATTGTTCATGATGTATTCCACCACTAACTTCCCATCTGTCAATTTTCTTGTTATTGTGCTTTCTTTCCCATCCCATTTTTGATGTTGAACCAAAGCACCATCTGTATAGTTGCAGATAAGTCTGAGTTTTTCTGCCATCAGCTGTAGTTTCTTCAAACTTCTCTCCCAAGACACAAGAAAACTGTGTTGTTTTCAAAGGGCTCTCAGTTTCTATGGTGAGGTTTTTGCGGACACAAGTGATGATACAATCTGGTTTGGCCATCGCACCTATTTTTTGTAGAGCTTGCCCCACTCCCAGTTCCTTCATGTATTCATCAAAGCCTTTGCTGTCCACCAGGCACTATCTTCCCACAAGCTGCTGAAAGGCGGCCATGGTGGGCGTGAGCAGAGGAGGATCTGGCGTGGGGTGCTAGAAATGATTCTTTAGTAGATGATTTCTCTTATCTTCTTATCTAATATAGTAACATTGAATGTTGTTCTATATAATAGGCTGGGGCTCACGTGTCAAGAAGGAAGAGTAAAATAAAAGTGTTAATGTTTTAGGACATGTTAAGCACAAAAGTCGTGATTCTTTAATTTTTTATTTTCAACACTTTCTTTGGTATTTTAATAATTTTCCGCTGCTATCCTTAGCATAAAAGATAAAAAATACACTTGCAGAACTCCTCCCTGTCCCGTCCGAATTCTGTTCTCATTAGCGTTCTCAGCTGGAGTGTCATTTGCTGCTTTATGACAAGCACATTAGACATGAACAAGAGCCTTTAAAATTACTTTCACTGAAAGCCGGTTTTTCCTCTTACCCAGCTCCACCCAACCCTGTTTAATAAACAAGAAGCCAGACTTTATTCCACATAATGTCCCTGGTTAGAAGATAGTTATTTTAATTTTTATTTTCTGTAAGAGCTTTTACCACAAGTTCAAGCAACTTTTTTCTTTCAATAATGTGTGCGGTAGACACACTATGCTGGTGATAGGAAAAGTTCTTTGAGTCTGGCAAAGGCACAGTTCCTAATTAACTGCCTAGAGAACCATTTCACCATGTGGAAATCACTTAAGTGCTTCTAGTAGGTTTTGTGGGGCCTAAGGGAGATGATACTACACTTTTAATCAGGCAAACTAAAAAGCTAACACTTTTTAATGACCTAGCAGCCCCACTTCTATGAGAACTCCAGATGTTCAAAGCTCTCAAGAGCAACTCTAGAAATCCTTATCAAGTTCTGCAGGCGCAAAGGATCCTTAGGTAAGTTTAGCCTTTGAAAACTACCTGTGTTTGTTTTTGATTCTGTTTTTATTTCCTTTTAACTTTGAGACTGTTAAAGGTAGGGGGCATTTGTTTGTTTTGTTTACTTCCAAAATAAGTAAAAAATGCATTAAAACTTGAGATATATTTGGAATAAAGATAATTTGAAAGCATCTCTTCTGTTCTTTTGAACTAGGTAGTGGAGTAGAAAGAATGCTGTGCTTTTAAATCTCTTTCGATTAAAAGCCCCCTTTGGGAATACAAAGAAAGCATTAGATTTTCTCCAGAAAAGGGATATACACAGCCATCTCTCAGAATTTGTAGGGAATTGGTCCTGGGAGCCAAAATTCACAAATGCTTCCATCCCTGACACAAAGTATAGTATTTCTGAATACCCATACACATCCTGCTATACACTTCAAATCATTTCTAAATTACTTATAAAATCTAATAGAATGTAAATACTACATAAATAGTTGTTATACTATAAAAAGGCTGTACATGTTTAGTACAGACACAACAATCTATTTTATTTTTTACCTCGAATATTTTTGGTCTGAGGTTGGTTGCATCCATGAACACTGAACCCATAAATATAATACAAAATATTGAGTGTCTTTAAACTTATTTAATATTTCAGGAGGTCCACTATTAAGAAACCTAGCTTCATCATTCCACCATTTATAAACTTTTGATTATCAAAAGCTGTACAAAATGTTAAAATTAAAAAAAAAAAAAACGAGAAAAAGAAAAAAACCACTTCCTAAGGAAATTGAGTTACCATCTCACATCTGGCCCCTCTTTTTTAAACACTTCAATATTATCAATAAAGAGTTTTAAATATTAATAGAATTACTTGTTTAAACTTGTATTTGAATTAAGCAATTTAGTCTATTTTGCACATTATTTTTAACCTTCTTTAAATGTTATTTTTAATAGCTTGTGTGTTTTTACAAGGAATTAATTCCCCTTGCCAAATCCAATTAATAAATAGAACTCTCTGAGGCCTTGTGCTCTCTAGAAGCTGAACACAGAATCTGAAATTAGTACCACACTGAGTCTTGTAATAAGGACTTGCTCATTGCGAAATCTCTGATATTATCATCCAGTGAAGCATCAGAAATGCCATGTTTAACAACTAAAGATTACGGATCCCAAGCTGACCTCCCAGGAATGACATGTTTTCTGTTTTCAGAATAAAGAAAATAATGATTCAATCATGCAATCATTACGAGTCAAGCTATTTTGGAACTGGGCAGACCACGTTAAATAAGCATAAAATATTACTCTGAGGGCTTTCTTTTTCAATGCATTGTCAGGTAGTAAGCAGGGATACAGAAGAACTACCTTGGATTTTGTCATCTAATAGGGAAGATGAAGTAAGTTTCACTGGGTGATAAAAGCCATAATCTGCTAAGTTTCAAATCAGTGTGACAAAAGGATTCCAAGAGTGCAGAGAAGAGTGTGATATGAACTGCTCTAGTCAAGAGCTTGGTGTGTGCCGGGGCAGTTGAGGCTTCATGCAGAGGTCCCCAGCCTGGGCAGGTGCAGTGCAGGGTAACAAATCCAGATAAGGAAAACTGGGCAGACGACCTGAGGCTGGAATGAATGGGGTACTTTAGAAGAATTTCTAAGGTTTTTGATTTAATATTTTCTGTATTGTAAGTAAAGAAGAAAGTGCTTACTTTCACAATATTTCCAAATGTAGATGTAAAATATGAGTCCAGGAGGGTGGAGACAAGATGGCTGACTGAAGCCAGCTTTCCATAGAGGCTCCCATCCAGAAAGAGAGTTAAAGGACAGAAATTTAGCAAGTAACCTGGTGGATTTGAGCTGCACCAAGAAAGAAGGTTGAAGAACGCACATCAACCCCCCTGAGGTGAGCTGCAACCCCAAGGATACAAACAAAAGGTACAAAATCCATCACCAAGCAGACGGGAGTCCCCTCCCCCATAAGAACGGCTCAAAGTGCCCTACAAACAAATGAGCAGAGTTCAAAGGTCCTCCCACTACACTCCACAGGAGAGACCCTCTAAAAACTGGACCTACCTCCCCTACTAGGGTGCCATGGCATTCTCCTGCCAGGCATAAAACTGTATAAAACTGTATATATTCTCTACACTCTCACTCTGAGGTCTGGAAGCCTGTCCCCCATGAATCTAGATTCTTGGATGATTTCTCCAGGGGTGTGGACAGGGCCTAAACTGCAGCTGGTCAGTGCTGACTCTACAGCATGGGAGTGAGGAGAGGACGGTAGGCTGAGAGAGAACCACACTGGAGCAGCGGTGCCTGGAGGCACAGAACAGCAGCTGTCTTTTGGCAACAATAGGGCTCACTCCTGGATATTCTGAAGCCACACCCCCTGTTTCCCTGGGCAACCAGAGGAGGCCTAGCATCTACTCAGGTGGCAACCAGCATGAAACAGATCTGGGACTGAAACGCAGGCCCCATGAGTAAGGGTAGTACCCTTAAGGGTAGTACTGAGGAAGTACCGGCCTGGGTGGAGCGCGGGAACTAGAAACGCACGTGCAGAGCCAGGAAGTTCCCAGGGCAGGACTGACCCAGAGGACCGCTTTACTGAGCCTAAAATGCACCCGGCCCTCAAGGGGTCGTCAGCCTATAGACAAAGGAAGACAGGTGGCTAGAACGGATAGCTAACTGAATATAAACCTGCAGTAGCAAAGACAGGGCCTGAGGCACAGGCTCTGGGAACTCAAAACAGCTTCTTTTCTGCAGGGGAATTTAGCAGGGACAGAAACAAATTCCCGCAAAGTTGTTCTGTTCTGTTCTGTCAGTAACATCAATCAGGGGCTGGGCTGGAACTGAGTGAACACCACCCAGCCTCCATCAAGTGCCCAAGGTTGTCAGGCCTCACCTCCCCCTGCTACATAGAGGCAGAGCACAGCGGCCTGGCTCAGCAGAAACAGATTTCCTTGTGATTCAGGCAGGTACAAACCCCTAGAGTATCTGTTCACTACAGGCAACTGAGTCACAGCCCTGCAGGGCTATCAGTGACTGGGTGTGACAGAAGTGCAAGGTGGGGAAGGAGGCATCAACCTTCCCAGACTGATCTATTTGCTGGGTGGGTCCTCCTGACTCCACGGAGCACCGGAGCAAGCCATATCTGAGTAGTCACCAGACCCCTGCGATCCAGTTGCCAGAGACCTTTTAAACTCTCCCACCTGAGACAGGTGCTGACTGAGACAATCAATTTGGACTTTTTGAACTGTGCCAATTGCCCGAGACCTATTCAGGTGGTACCTTGGGTGTGTGGTTGTAGGAAGGTTTGAGTTTCCTTTTCCAATTGTTGCCTGTGTGGGGGAGGGGGGTGGGGTGACTTAATTGTTGGTATTTTTCCACAGCTCAGACTTCAACCCAGAGTAACTGTTTCACTAGGGTCAAACAGAGATCAGCTGAAAACAAGACAGACCCACTTAGCCCCACCATACCAAACAGGTCCCTAGTTTCTCAGGCCATAGCACTGTATGGGTCCTCGACAAAGCTCCAGGGGAAAAAAATCAAACAGTGTAAAACAATCATGGGGTGGAATCAGCAGAAAAACTCTGGTAACGTGAATAACCAGAATAGATCAACGCCCCCAAGGAAAGATATGACAGATGTAACTGAAGATCCCCTTCATAAACAGCTGGCCGACATGTCAGAAATCAAATTCAGAATTTGGATTGCAAACAAGATTAATAGCATGGAGGAAAATTTGGAATTAGAAATTCAAGCAGTAATTCAAAAGTCAGAATTAGAAATTTGAGGAGAAATTCAAAAGTTGTCTCAAGAATTTAACGAATTTAAAGACAAAACCACCAAAGATTTTGACGCACTTAAGCAAGATTTTGCAGCCCTAAAAGATCTGAAAAATACAGTAGAAGCCCTCAGTAACAGAGTGGACCAAGCAGAGGACAGGATTTCTGACATTGAAGACAAAGCCTTTCAACGCTCCCAAACTCTCAAAGAGGAAGAGAAATGGAGAGCAAAAATGGATCATTCTCTCAGCGAGCTCTGGGATAATTCAAAGAAGGTTAATATCACCTCATTGGAATCCCTGAAAGTGATGAAGTGGCCTCACAGAGGCCCTTCTCCATGAAATTATGAAAGAGAATTTTCCAGACATGCCAAGAGATTCTGAAATTCAGATAGCAGACAGTTTCAGAACCCCAGCATGACTCAATTTGAATAAGACATTACCCAGGCATATCATAATTAATTTCACTAAAGTTAATATGAAGGAGAAAATTCTGAAAGCAGCCAGACGTAAGAAATCCATTACCTACAAAGGGAAGAATATTAGAATGATTGCAGATCTCTCTGCTGAAACTTTTCAAGCCAGAAGAGGCTAGTCATCAACTTTTAATCTCCTAAAGCAAAATAACTTTCAACCCCAGATCCTGTATCCAGCTAAACTGAGTTTCATTTATGATGGAGAAATTAAATACTTTAATGACATTCATATGTTGAAGAAATTTGCCATAACCAAACCAACTCTTCAGGATATACTCAGACCTATCCTCCATAATGACCAGCCCAATCCTCTACCACAAAACTAAACTCACTCAGAAACTTTTGATCAAACTCCAACTTCCACAGTGGCGAAAGGAATAAAAATGTCCATGGACTTTTGAAAAACTCGATACCCAAAATTTTACCAGACTTATCAATATTCTCCATTAATGTGTACGGTTTAAACTGTCCTCTAAAGAGGTACAGGTTAGCTGACTGGATACAAAAACTCAAGCCTGACACTTGCTGCATACAAGAGTCACATCTTACATTAAAAGATAAATATAGACTCAGGGTGAAAGGGTGGTTATCCATATTTCAGGCAAATGGTAATCAGAAAAAAGCAGGTGTTGCAGTTCTATTTGCAGATACAATAGGCTTTAAACGAACACAAATAAGGAAGGATAAGAATAGTCACTTCATATTTATTAAGGGTAATATTCAATATGATGAGATTTCAATTATTAATATCTATGCACCCAACCAGAATGCACCTCAATTTATTTATAAGAGAAACTCTAACAGACATGAGCAACTAGCTCCATAATACTAGCTCCATAATACTCGGAGATTTCAACACTCCTTTGGCAGTGTTGGATCGATCCTCCAATAAGAAGCTAAGCAAAGAAATTTTAGATTTAAACCTACCCATCCAACATTTGGATTTAGCAGACATCTACAGAACATTTCATCCCAATAAAACTGAATACACATACTTCTCATCAGCCCACAGAACATACTCAAAAATCGATCACATCTTAGGTCACAAGTCTAACCTCAGTAAATTTAAAGGAATAGAAATTATTCCTTGCATCTTCTCGGACCACCATGGAATAAAAGTTGAACTCAGTAACCACAGGAATCTGCATACTCATACAAAAACATGGAAGTTAAATAACCTGATGCTGAATGATAGCTGGGTCAGAGATGAGATTAAGAAGGAAATTGCCAAATTTTTGGAACAAAATGACAATGAAGACACGAATTATCAGAACCTCTGGGATACTGCAAAGGCAGTCCTAAGAGGGAAATTTATATCACTGCAAGCCTTCCTCAAGAGAACAGAAAGAGAGGAAGTTAACAACTTAATGGGACATCTCAAGCAACTGGAAAAGGAAGAACATTCCAACCCCAAACCCAGTAGAAGAAAAGAAATAACCAAAATTAGAGCAGAATTATATGAAATTGAAAACAAAAGAATTATACAACAGATCAATAAATCAAAAAGTTGGTTTTTTGAAAAGGTCAATAATATAGATAAACCTTTGGCTAACCTAACCAGGAAAAAAAAGAGTAAAATCTCTAATCTCATCAAGCAGAAACAACAAAGATGAAATAACAACAGATTCCTTAGAAATTCAAAAAATACTTAATGAATATTACAAGAAACTTTATTCTCAGAAATATGAAAATCTGAAGGAAATTGACCAATACTTGGAAACACGTCACCTTCCAAGACTTAGCCAGAATCAAGTGGAAATGTTGAACAGGCCCATATCAAGTTCTGAAATAGCATCAACCATACAAAATCTCCCTAAAAAGAAAAGCCCAGGACCAGATGGCTTCACATCATAATTCTACCAAACCTTTAAAGAGGAACCAGTACCTGTATTACTCAACCTGTTCCAAAATGTAGAAAAAGAAGGAAGACTACCCATCACGTTCTATGCAGCAAACATCACCCTGATCCCCAAACCAGGAAAAGACCCAACAAGAAAAGAAAATTATAGACCAATATCACTAATGAATATAGATGAAAAATATTCAACAAGATCCTAACAAACAGAATCCAGCAACACATCAAACAAATTATACATCATGACCAAGTCGGTTTTATCCCACGGTCTCAAGGCTGGTTCAATATACATAAATCTATAAGTATAATTCAGCACATAAACAAATTAAAAAATAAAGACCATGTGATTCTCTCAATTGATGCAGAAAAAGCTTTTGATACTATCCAGCATCCTTTCATGATCACAACACTTAAGAAAATTGGTATAGAAGGGACATTTCTTAAACTGATAGAGGCCATCTACAGCAAACTCACAGCCAATATTGTATTGAATGGAGTTAAATTGAAATCATTTCCACTCAGATTAGGAACCAGACAAGGCTGCCCATTGTCTCCACTGCTCTTATAATGGAAGTTTTAGCCACCACAATTAGGGAAGAAAAGGCAATTAAGGGTATTCATATAGGGTCAGAAGAGATCAAACTTTTGCTCTTCACAGATGATATGATCATATGTTTGGAAAACCCCAGGGATTCTACTACAAAACTCTAAGAAGTGATCAAGGAATACAGCAGTGTCTCAGGTTACAAAATCAACATTCGTAAATTGGTAGCCTTTATATATACCAACAATAGTGAAGCTGAAAAAACAGTTAAGGACTCTATTCCATTCACAGTAGTGCCAAAGAAGATGTAATATTTGGGAGTTTATCTAACAAAGAACGTGAAAGATCTCTACAAAGAGAACTATGAAATTTTAAGAAAAGAAATAGCTGAAAATGTTAACAAATGGAAAAACATACCACGCTCATGGCTGTGAAGAATCAACATTGTTAAAATGTCCATACTACCCAAAGCAATATATAATTTTAATGCAATCCCTATTAAAGTGCCACTGTCATACTTTAAAGATCCTGAAAAAAATAATACTTCATTTTATATGGAATCAGAAAAACACTCAAATAGCCAAGACATTACTCAGAAATAAAAACAAAGCAGGAGGAATCATGCTGCCAGACCTCAGACTATGCTATAAATCGATAGTGATCAAAACAGCATGGTACTGGCACAAAAACAGAGAAGTAGATGTCTGGAACAGAATAGAGAACCAAGAGATGAATCCAGCTACTTACTGTTATTTGATCTTTGACAAGCCAATTAAAAACATTCAGTGGGGAAAAGATTCCCTATTTAACAAATGGTGCTGGGTGAACTGGCTGGCAACCTGTAGAAGACTGAAACTGGACCCACACCTTTCACCATTAACTAAGATAGACTCTCACTGGATAAAAGATTTAAACTTAAGACATGAAACTATAAAAATACTAGAAGAGAGTGCAGGGAAAACCCTTGAAGAAATCGGTCTGGGCAAGTATTTTATGAGGAGGACCCCCCCGGGCAATTGAAGCAGCTTCAAAAATACACTATTGGGACCTGACCAAACTAAAAAGCTCTGCACAACCAAGAACACAGTAAGTAAAGCAAGCAAACAGCCCTCAGAATGGGAGAAGATATTTGCAGGTTATACCTCCAACAAAGGTTTAATAACCAGAATCAACAGAGAACTCAAACTTATAAGCAAGAAAAGAACAAGTGATCTCATTGCAGGCTGGGCAAGGGACTTGAAGACAAACTTTTCTGAAGAAGACAGGCACACTGCCTACAGACATATGAAAAAATGTTCAGCATCTTTAATCATCAGAGAAATGCAAATCAAAACTACTTTGAGATATCATCTAACTCCAGTAAGATTAGCCCATATCACAAAATCCCAAGAGCAGAGATGTTGGCGTGGATGTGGAGAAAAGAGAACACTTCTACACTGCTGGCTGGAATGCAAATTAATACATTCCTTTTGGAAAGATGTTTGGAGAACACTTAGAGATCTAAAAATAGATCTGCCATTCAATCCTATAATTCCTCTACTAGGTATATACCCAGAAGACCAAAAATCACATTGTAACAAAGATATTTGTACCAGAATGTTTATTGCAGCCCAATTCATAATTGCTAAGTCACTGAAAAAGCCCAAGTGCCCATTGATCCACAAATGCATTAAGAAGTTGTGGTATATGTACACCATGGAATATTATGCAGCCTTAAAGAAAGATGGAGACTTTACCTCTTTCATGTTTACATGGATGGAGCTGGAACATATTCTTCTTAATAAAGTATCTCAAGAATGGAAGAAAAAGTATCCAATGTACTCAGCCCTACAATGAAACTAATTTTTGGCTTTCATATGAAAGCTATAACCCAGTTATAACCTAAGAATATGGGGAATGGGGAGAGGGAAGGGAGGGAGGGGTGAGGATGGGTGGAGGGAGGGTGATAGGTGGGATTACAACTGCAGTGCATCTTACAAGGGTACATGTGAAACTTAGTAAATGTAAAATATAATTGTCTTAACACAATAACTAAGAAAATGCCAGAAAGGCTATATTAACCAGTGTGATGAAAATATGTCAAACTGTTTATAAAACCAATGTATGGCGCCCCATGATTGCATTAATGTACACAGCTATGATTTAATATTAATTAAAAAAATGGAAGAGAAAGTATCCAATGTACTCAGCCTTACTATGAAACTAATTTATGGCTTTTACATGAAAGCTATAACCCAGTTATAACCTAACAATATGGGGAATGGGGAAAGGGAAGGAAGGGGGGAGGTGGGTGGAGGGAGGGTGATTGGTGGGATTACACCTACGGTGCATCTTACAAGGGTACATGTGAAACTTAGTAAATGTAGAATGTAAATGTCTTAACACAATAACTAAGAAAATGCCAGGAAGGCTATGTTAAACAGTGTGATGAAAATGTGTCAAACAGTCTACAAAACCAGTGTATGGTGGCCCATGATCGCATTAATGTACACAGCTATGATTTAATAATAAAAAAAGAAAAAATAATAAAGTATGAGTCCATTGATTCACCTAGGGCTTGTGTATATTGTAGATAAATCTGCAAAATTCCAGCCTTCACTGCATGAAGCTCCAATGAGAAAATGCCCTTCCATTCCAAGTGTGCGTGTGCGTGTAATCTTCACAAAGAACTTTTTTTTTTGAGACTCTCACTTTGCTGCCCTTGGTAGAGTTCCATGGCATCATAGCTCACATCGTCAAACTCTTGGGCTGAAGCCATTCTCTTGCCTCAGCCTCCCAAGTAGTGGGTACTACAGATGCCCATCATAATGGGATTTTAGTCATGCTCAGGCTGATCTCGAACTCCTGAGCTCACTCAGTTCACCCACGTTGACCTAAAGAAACTTTTATAAATGATTAAAATAATTCCTGCATTAGTTGAGAAAGGAAAAGTTAGGCCTGAGCTCATGCTTTTTTAAAAGATACCTGGGGTGGGGCTGGATGAAAAGATCAAGTAGGAAATAGCAGAATCCAAAAGAGCACTGAGGTCAAGAAAGCTATTTTGGGAGCTAGAAGTTTATATTACATGTTTTAAGGAGTGGCTGGAAAGTAACATAGCTCATGTTACTTCTTGTTCCTGGCCCCCAAAGCAGAAAGGTGACTTAAAAGGAGCAATTAAAAAAAAAAAAGGAGCAATCCTCTGCCTGCATGAAGGAGTTTGAAAAAAGAGCAAAACACCTTTCCACTAAACTTACTAATTTACTTACTTTTCAGTAATTCAGTTTCACAGTGAATTTACGAGTAACCAATATAAGTATAAAAGTTACTCTAAATAGTATACTCAAAACCAACTCCCACTTGATTCTCCATCCCTTAAATCCAAACCATTAAAGCTTAAGGCTCCACTTAAACCAGGTAGCCAGAAAGTCACTGAATTAATGACACATTCCGGGGAGCCAGAGCTAGCTCAATTCGTGGATGGAATGAGTTAGTTTTCACATCATGTATGGTAACAGTAGTACTAACTATCTGTATTGGGTGCTTCCAAGTTACCTGACACTGTGCTCAGCATTTTATGCTCCTTATCTCATACAATATCCTAATAGCAATAACATTATGAAGCAGATGCCATGATTTTACTAAATAGTCAAGCCAGAATTTAAGCACTTAGAAGAGAACTCTAACACCATCCCTAGCTTCCTATTTTCCTCCTCCTGGAATTTCCTTCCCCCTCCTCTCTGCCCATCCAAATTTCATGGAGGCCCAGATTGAATTCTATGTGTCTAGTAAATGTTCTTCCTGCCTACATCAATGTCTCTCATCTCAGAACTCAAGTATCAGAAAGACATCACATTCGTTAAATATGGAGTAGCGGGGGTTCACAACCTAGTAAGAGTCAAAGCCTATTGAGTGCTTACTCTCTTACAAGGAACTGTTCTAAGAATTATCTTTGGATTACCCAACTTCATTCTCATAGTAAAACTATAAGGTCAATACTGTTATTATTTCCATTTTTTTAAGTGTGTAAATTGGAGAAGAGATAGGTTAACTAACTTTCCTAAGGTCACAGATTAGAAAACTTTCTCAAGTTGGTGAAGATTGTAGGACTTGAGGATTAATAGTGGAAGTTAATAGTGGAAAGCCTGTAAAACAGTATCTGGTCTGTAGAGTGTCAGCTAGTATTAATATTTCACTCTAACCCAGTTTTCCGTGGCACAGTGGTGTGCCATGAGAGGATCCTGGGTGTGCTGCAAACATTTTTAAGATAATTAAATTATTTTTGAAAGAAATTCAAACCGCAATAAATATATTCCTTTTTTTACTCTTTTTTAAAATCAACATAATTTAAGGGTTCTACAAAAGTTTAACTGTAGTTGTGTCATGTGATAAAAAAGATTGAAAAACACTGTTTTACTCCCTCTCCAAAAACATTTTCTGTTTCCATCCAGTTGATTCATGTGAAGAAAATGAAGCATCCTCAGGGAGCTAGATACTGGGTTTGACAGTATCCTTGTCATTTCATTCATTCATTCATTCAACAAATGTTTATTAAACACCTACCACGTGCCAGTTATTGCTCTAGGCATCAGTGATACAGCAGTACAACAAAGTGCTTCTTCACAATAATCCTGTAAAGGGGGTTCATTTGTTCCGTCATTACATATGGCAAAACTAACATTCACATAGCCAGCCACTTGAAGGTTGGGGTATACATATAAATCTCTCAAACTTAAAAGTTCTAGTTCTACCGGACCTCCATAAGAGCTGCGCCGCGACCCCCGACCCGCGCACGCCGGGCCACTGCATACCCTGACCAGGAACTGCGGGAGCCGCACAATCCTGCGTCCTCCATCCTGTACCGTCCCCTGCCTCCACCCCAGCCCGCTGGTCTGGCCAGAGACTCTGGTAGTTGCGTGCCCTCTGGAGCCCTCCCTGCCTCTGTGCAGAGCCCTTCTCCCAGCCAGAGACTGCTGAAGCCTTGGGCTCTCTGTGCCAAAGTCACTGGGCGCCAGGCACTCCCAGAACCACGTGCACCACCTCCCGCCCTGTTGCTGGATCCAGGTGTGTCACACCAGAATGAAGTGGAAATGTTGAACAGGCCAATATCAAGTTCTAAAATAGCATCAACTATACAAAAATCTCCCTAAAAAGAAAAGCCCAGGACCAGATGGCTTTATGTCAGAATTCTACCAAACCTTTAAAGAAGAACTAGTACCTATATTACTAAACCTCTTCCAAAATATAGAAAAAGAAGGAATATTACCCAACACATTCTATGAAGCAAACATCACCTTGATCCCCAAACCAGAGAAAGACCCAACAAGAAAAGAAAATTATGGACCAATATCACTAATGAATATTGATGCTAAAATACTCAATAAGATCCTGACAAATAGAATCCAACAACACACCAAAAATATATACACCACGACCAAGTGGAATTTATCCCAGGGTCTCCAGGCTGGTTCAATATACGTAAATCCATAAATGTAATTCAGCACATAAACAATCTAAAAAATAAGGACCATATGATTCTGTCAATTGATGCAGAAAAAGCTTTTAATAATATCCAGCATCCCTTCATGATCAGAACACTTAAGAAAATTGGTATAGAAAGGACATTTCTTTTTTTTTTTTTTCTTTTTTTTTTTGGCCGGGGCTGGGTTTGAACCCACCACCTCTGGCATATGGGACCGGCACCCTACTCCTTGAGCCACAGGTACTGCCCAGAAAGGACATTTCTTAAAGTAATAGAGGCCATCTACAGCAAACCCACAGCCAATATTGTATTGAATGGAGTTAAATTGAAATCATTTCCACTTAGATCAGGAATCAGGCAAGGTTGCCCATTGTCTCCATTGCTCTTTAACATTGTAATGGAAGTTTTAGCCATTGCAATTAGGGAAGGAAAGGCGATCAAGGGTATCCACATAGGGTCAGAAGAGATCAAACTTTCACTCTTCGCAGATAATGTGATCGTATATCTGGAAAACACTAGGGATTCTACTATAAAACTTTTAGAAGTGATCAAGGAATACAGCGATGTCTCAGGCTACAAAATCAACACCCATAAATCTGTAGCCTTTATATATGCCAACAATAACCAAGCTGAACAAACAGTCAAGGACTCTATTCCTTTCACAGTAGTGCCAAAGAAGATGAAATATTTGGGAATATACCTAACAAAGGACATGAAAGATCTCTACAAAGAGAACTATGAAACTTTAAGAAAAGAAATAGCTGAAGATGTTAACAAATGGAAAAACATACCATGCTCATGGCTGAGAAGAATCAACATTGTTAAAATGTCTATACTACCCAAAGTAATATATAAGTTTAATGCAATTCCTATTAAAGCTCCATTGTCATATTTTAAAGATCTTGAAAAAATAATACTTCATTTTATATGGAATCAGAAAAAACCTCGAATAGCCAAAACATTACTCAGCAATAAAAACACAGCAGGAGGAATCATGCTACCAGACCTGAGACTGTACTATAAATCGATAGTGATCAAAACAGCATGGTACTGGCACTAAAACAGAGAAGTAGATGTCTGGAACAGAATAGAGAACCAAGAGATGAATCCAGCTGCTTACCGTTATTTGATCTTTGACAAGGCAGTTAAAAACATCCAGTGGGGAAAAGATTCCCTATTTAACAAATGGTGCTGGGTGAACTGGCTGGCAACCTGTAGAAGATTGAAACTGGACTCACACCTTTCACCATTAACTAAGATAGACTCTCACTGGATAAAAGATTTAAACTTAAGACATGAAACTATAAAAATACTTGAAGAAAGTTCAGGGAAAACTCTTGAAGGAATCGGCCTGGGTGAATATTTTATGAGGAGGACTCCCCAGGCAATTGAAGCAGTATTAAAAATACACTACTGGGATCTGATCAAACTAAAAAGCTTCTGCACAGCCAAGAACATAGTAAATAAAGCAAGCAGACAGCCCTCAGAATGGGAGAAAATATTTGCAGGTTATACCTCCAATAAAGGTCTTGTAACCAGAACGCACAGAGAACGCAAACATATTAGCAAGAAAAGAGCACGTGATCCCATCTCAGGGTGGGCAAGGGACTTGAAGAGAAACTTCTCTAAAGAAGACCAACGCACGATCTACAAACACATGAAATTAAAAGCTCATCATCCTTAATCATCAGAAGAATGCAAATCAAAACTACTTTGAGATATCACCCAACCCCAGTAAGATTAGCCCACATAACAAAATCCCAAAACCAGAGATGTTGGCGTGGATGTGAAGAAAAGGGCACACTTCTATACTGCTGGTGGGAATGCACACTAATACATTCCTTCTGGAAGGATGTTTGGAGAATACTTAGAGACCTAAAAATAGACCTGCCATTCGATCCTATAATTCCTTTACTAGGTATATACCCTGAAGACCAAAAATCACAATATAACAAAGACATCTGTACCAGAATGTTTATTGCAGCCCAATTCATAATCGCTAAGTCATGGAAGAAGCCCAAGTGCCCATCGACCCACAAATGGACTAGCAAATTGTGGTACATGTATACCATGGAATATTATGCAGCCTTAAAGAAAGATGGAGACTTTACCTCTTTCATGTTTACATGGATGGAGCTGGAACATATTCTTCTTAGCAAAGTATCTCAGGAATGGAAAAAAAAGTATCCGATGTACTCAGCCCTACTATGAAGCTAAATTATAACTTTCACATGAAGGCTATAACCCAACTATAGCACAAGACTATAAGGGCCAAGGAAGGGGAAGGGAGTGGGGAGGTGAGGGTGGAGGGAGGGTAATGGGTGGGGCCACACCTATGGTGCATCTTAGAATAGGTACAGGCGAAACTTACTAAAGGTAGAATACAAACGTCTACATACAATAACTAAGAAAATGCCATGAAGGCTATGTTGAACAGTTTGATGAGAATATTTCAGATTGTATATGAAACCAGCACATTTTACCCCTTGATTGCACTAATGTACACAGCTATGAGTTAACAATTAAAAAAAAAAGTTCTAGTTCTTTACCTCAAAAGACATGATGCTAGCTCTGCCTGTGATCCACCTAATATAAACTATTCTCCCATCAGACATAAGGCATTTGGAAATAGGACGCTGTTGTTTCTCCTTCATTGAGAGAGAGAGAAAGAGAGAGAGACTCTCACTAGGTTTCCCTCAGTGAAGTGCTGTGGCATCACAGCTCACAGCAACCTCAAACTCTTGGGCTTAAGTCATTCTCTGGCCTTAGCCTCCCAAGTAGCTGGAACTACAGGCACCCACCACAATGCCTGGATATTTTTTTGTTGCAGTTGTCATTGTTTAGCTGGCGTAGGCCAGGTTTGAACCCGCCAGCCTCAGTGTATGTGGCTGGTGCCATAACCACTGTGGTACAGGTGCTGAGCCTCCTTCTCACATTTAGGTTACAATTTCCCAATAACATCACCATTATCCCCAGATAGTATTTGTATAATACATATATGGTGAGGCTCCTTGGTGAGGCTCCTCTCCTCACCCTGCCCAAAGCCTTCCAGCAACAGGGAAAAGTTGAGCCACTCTAGTTGGGGGTGGGTGGCAGATGGGCCTTGAACCCCAGTTGCTCTGCCTCTGACGTGTCTAAGGTGACGCCCAGTGAACCTCTGAAGAACTGCATGCAAGGGAAACCATTGCGGTCTGGGGAAAAGCTCTGGTTTTGAAATCAGGAAGCTTATTGTATTAACATATTTTGGTTATTTAATTTAACCAATATTCATATATCACTATGTGGCAAGCACCCTTCAAAGAGTTTTATGTGTATTTCAGATTTTGAGTCTCAAAAGTTGTATGATTATGGCCAAATCTTAATGTCTTTGTTATGAGAATAATAAAATCTCTCAAATTATAAACATCCAATGAAATAAATCATATGACAGTGCTTTAGAAATTACAAATGTTAGTTATGGTCATAGTGGCAACTGTTTGTCTTCAAAAGAGTTAGGCATTTCTCTCCTCCTAGGAGCTGCTGACCTGTGACAACCGAAGTTGATGTGGACAAACCTGGACTGCAGGGACTGGGCTATAGAACCAGAAACTACATCTCAGTTTCAGAAAAGCATGAAATACGAAGACATATTCTAAATACAGTTATTTAGAATGGTATATGTGCGTGTGTGTGTGTGTGTGTGTGTGTGTGTGTGTGGTCACTGCAATATGCTAGCAAGTATTTAATCCGCAGGAGAGTTTTGATGTTGTCCTCTCATTATTCCTTGTCAAATTCACCCACAAGTCTCAGCTTAGATAGTGCTTCCTCTGGGAAGCCCTTTGCTTCTCTAGCCTGGATAAGGGGTTTCTTCTGTGTGCCCCCATAGCACTCTGTTCTTCCATTCCCCCCCCCCTTTTTTTTTTTTTTAACAGTTTTCTTGTCTAGCTCCTCAACCAGACTATAAGCTCTGGGAAGAACTAAATCACACCTGGTTTTTTTTTTCAGCCTTCTATCCTCAGCGTTTAGTAGGACTTCAATAAATAGTGGGAAGCAAAAAAAAAGATTCTGTATCTGGAATGAAGCAATAAAAAGAACCTGGAACTCTATTACATTTATGGAGGACTTCTATAAAGTTGTTCTACAAGGAATATGTATATCTTCCTGTTTTCATAAAAACTCTGCTCTAGTGTAGTTAACATGGGCTCTTAAGGTGACCTTGAGACCAGCATCCAAGGTCACACTGCAAATGCTCAGAACATGTCAGCTTTATTTCTGATTCCCAGATAGGTTTAGCCCATTAGCCCATTATGGACCTTCTTGTGACCAGTTATCCTTGACAGTGTGTGTCTATAATGAGGCTTAAGTTCAATCTTGAGATTTGAGTACAGGTGGGACAGAGGTTTCATTTGAAGAACTCAGTCTCCGAAATGCAGTCTGGAAGGGAAGCCTGGCAGTGTTGTGTTATTGAACTTACTTTGGACATACAAATATCCTTGTCAGTTTCACAAGGGTCAGTGAGTATTCTGTTCACTGAAAAATTTTATGCATTGCAAAGAGATGAAACAGCATTGAGAATAAAATGAAATGTCATCCACAAAGAAATGAAATGTCTGGGAAGGGGAAAGGAGACAGACAAGGATGATAGAGTTGACAGTCACAGGCAGACAGCCGTTTAGCATAAGTTAATTTGCCTGCCAGTTTATTTCAAAAGGATGCTTATATCTGGCTTACACTATGATATATTGGACTCTGACATGATGGGAGGAGGGGAAGGGGTAGAAAGGGCCATTTCCAAGGGCATACTATGTTTGATGAATGAATTGCAAAAGTACATAAAGGACCAAGAAGAAACAGGTGTGTTTCTTACCTTTTCAGACTCTTGTCACCTGTATCTATGCCAGCTCCTCCTCTGGAAATCAGGACCCAAGCAATTTTGATGCATCAAGTTAAATTTTGTATCCACATGGAGGTAGATAAAAGATTTCATTTGGAATTAGCCAAAGATACACATATATCTGCACTCACATATGTACTCACACACTCACGTATAAGGCTAACTTTTTTTTTTTAATGCTTTTGAGACAAATTCTCACTCTGTCATCCTGGGTAGAGTGCTATGGCATTATTATAGCCCACAGCAACCTCAGACCCTTGGACTCAAGTGATCCTCCTGCCTCAGCCTCCTGAGTAGCTGGGACTACAAGCCCCTGCCAAGATGCCTGGCTCGTATTTTCTATTTTTAGTAGAAACAGGATTTCATTTTTGCTTGGGCTGGTCTCAAACTCTTGATTTCAAGAGATTCACCTGTCTCAGCTTCCTAGAGTGCTAGGATTACAGGCATGGGCCATCACACCTGGCTATATGGCTAATTTCTACGCAAGAGTCAACTAGAAAGCAAGGCACCCATATTATATGCATATCTCTTAGAATATAACTTTATACTAGATATTGATAAATAAGGCTTCTGGTTGTAATTCGAATGGACATTTGAATTGCAAAGATGAGGCCAGGCACAGTGGCTTACTCCTGTAATCCTAACGCTCTGGGAGACCATGGCGGGTGGATCACCTAAGTGATCTCAAGAATTCAAGACCAGCCTGAGCAAGAACGAGACCACATCTCTAAAAACAGCCAGTTGTTACAGTGGGCACCTATAGCCCCAGCTACTTAGGAGGCTGAGGCAAGAGGATCGCTTTAGCCCAACAGTTTGAGGCTGCTGGAAACTATGATGCCATGGCACTCTACTGAGGGCAACAAAGTGAGACTCTGTCTCGAAAAAAAAATAAAATGCAAAGATGAATAAGACTTTGGTTTCTAAAAAACTTGAAATATTCAGGAAGACTAAAAGGTAACATAATTCAGTGCTTTTTAAATCATGAGCAGCTGACAACACAATTCCTATTATGGTATCTGAAACTGTCACCTTTTCTCCCGAAGCAATTATACAAAAGAAACATCAAGAAGGTAATGAAGACAATACACTAAATTAAACTGTAAGCCATTTCCCTGGAGTACCTTGGACGGAATAGGTATTCAATTGCTTTAAGTGAGAGGATTGAGAGTTTCCATCTGAAGGAAGGCTGAAGTATTTTGACACTTGAAAGTGATTGTAGGGCGGCGCCTGTGGCTCAGTGAGTAGGGCGCAGGCCCCATATGCCGAGGGTGGCGGGTTCAAACCCAGCCCCGGCCAAACTGCAACAGAAAAATAGCCGGGCGTTGTGGCGGGCGCCCGTAGTCCCAGCTGCTCGGGAGGCTGAGGCAAGAGAATCGCGTAAGCCCAAAAGCTTGGAGGTTGCTGTGAGCCTTGTGACCCCACGGCACTCTACCCGAGGGCGGTACAGTGAGACTCTGTCTCTACAAAAAAAAAAAAAAAGAAAGAAAGAAAGTGATTGTAATAACAATCCAGTGACCCTGTTCTCATTACCCATTTTTGTCAAGTGCTAGTTAATCAGAGTTAAGGCCCAGAGAAGAAAAAAAACAAATGTTCTGGGCAGAGGCAACTACCTCCAGCCTGGGTGCAGCGTCCGCCTGTGCAGTCATTTTTTTGCCTCAGTTGCAGTCTTCCTACTGCCTGATCCCAAAGTGCTGGTGGAAAGATGGGTAGGAGAGGTGAATGCTGCAGTGGGACTATCTTGCCTCCTGACAGCTGCCTGGAGAAAAAATAGAAGGTGATGTAAAATAATTTTGAAAGCACATGTAGTGAGAGTAAGATGGAATTGTTCAGGCTAGAGCTGAGATGACACAGCTGGTCTGGTTGGTTTAGGTCATACATGACTTTCACCTCATGTCTCCCATTCTTGCTGTTTTGTTAATTCACCTTTAACCTAAAAGTGTATATATTGAGTAGTTTAGGGCAATTGCTTTAGGAGATTAACTTTTGAATTGGAATGTTGTTTTGGGTCCTAGGTTGTACCAATTATTGTTGTTTAAGCTGAAGATTTACATGATGTTTACTTTGAACTTTCATGTATTTCCAAAATTGTGATTTTGGAAATGGAAGGATAGAAGTCTTGGAGAGGCTACTCTCACTGTTCTCCAGAATCACTGGCCTTCAGACAAAGTTTGGTCGACTGGTCCCCATCTCTGCATATTGGCTGACTGTGACAGGCGGCTGGACTTTCTTCCTCCAGTACCATTTCAAAAATACTATACTCTTGAAATTTGGAATTTAAATATAAAATGGAATCATATTATACATGAACTTTAGGAGTTCATTGTACACAGGAAATCCATGTGTACCTTCTCTTAAGTGAAAACTCTGTTATTTTGTAGCAAAACAATACAATTATATTTTAACCAATATGTCCTGTAAGCTTGACTTTCAAACACCAGGTTTTCTTATGGTGAAATGCTGTCATATTCTGACATTTATTTATATAATCATTCTGTATTCCAAAGCAACAGAAAAATAAATCACTGAAATATAAAATATATTTAGTAAATATTTTTAAAAAGCAGGTCGGGTGCCGTGACTCATGCCTTCTGGGAGGACAAAGTAGGTGGATCGCTTGAGCTCAAGAGTTCAAGACCAGCCTGAGCAAGAATGAGACTCAATCTCCAAAAAGTAGCCAGGTGCTGTGGTGGGCTCCTCTAGTCCCAGCTACTTGGGAGACTGAGGCAAGAAGATCTCTTGAGCCCAGGAGTTCGAGGTTGCTGTGAGCTGTGATGCCATGGCCCTCTACCACGGGCAAAGATAGTGAGACTCTATCTCAAAAAAAAAAAAATTCAAAGAAGCACAGACCCACCAAAAGTTGCCTTTTGATATTTTATAAGGTAAGGATTGATTAACAGAAATAACGTAGTATAAAGAAGGACAGTTGGTAATCTGACAGCAATCTCCCCCCCCCACAGGTGGGGCAGCACCTGTGGCTCAAAGGAGTAGGATGCCAGCCCCATATGCCAGAGGTGGCGGGTTCAAACCTAGCCTTGGACAAAAACTGCAAAAAAAGAAAAAGAAAAGAAAAGAAAAAAGAAACACAGGGGAATATAGTTTTACAAATGTATAAATAATTTTTGAGTTTAAAAGAGTTGTTATATGAAATTTTTTTTTTTGAGACAGAGTCTCACTATGTCACCTTCAGCAGAGTGCTGAGGGCTGTGGCGTCACAGCTCAGAGCACCTCAAACTCTTGCTTGGGCTTAAGTTATTCTCAGCCTCCCAAGTAGCTGGGACCATAGGTGCCCGCCACACTGCCAGGCAATTTTGTTGTTGTTGTTGTCATTGTTGTTTAGCAGGCCCGGGTCAGGTTCGAACCCACCAGCCCCAGTGTATATGGCCGGCACCCTAGCCACTGAACTACAGGCACTGAGCCTGTTATACGAAATTTTATTTTAACTACACCATATCCAAAGTGGAGCATAAATGTTTAATTTATTCTGATATTTTATCTTTATCATTCACCATTCAGTTTCTCAACAAAGATGGAAGTAACACTTTTAATGGCATTTCCCTTAATTTGGAATATTCTGTGTAAACCAAAGCGAGTTCACCCATAACTCAGATTCTCCTTATTCCTTACAGGGCCCTGAAAAGCATGAGGGTGTAGCCAGGACCTATAACTGGCTCCTACTTGGGGAGTACTCTTAACCTAGGCTGTGCAACTGAGGTCTCAGCACCTTAACTCAGAGCCTGCAGGGCTTACGAAAAGAAATGCCTTGACCTGTGAAAACTTCCTCTCAGACCAGTGCCTGTTTCATTGTTCAATATTTGGGACCCACTGTCCTATAGGAAGTAAAGATCAAATTTGCATTTGATTGTCACTAATTATTAGATAGTTGGCTATAGTAAGAATAACAATCACAAAGTGAAAATCAATTTTCCATCTTATAAATGCATAATCTCCCCCTTTTGTCCATTTTCTGCAATGGGCCATACATTATAATGAGTTGAACAATGTTCCCTGAAAATTTATGTCCACCCAGAACCTCAGACTGTGACTTTATTTGGAAAGGAATGTAATTTTTCTTTGCAGATGTGATTAATTGTAATTAGCCAAAGATCTCAAGATAAAATCATCATAGATTTAGGGTCAGTTCTAAATATGATGACTATTGTCCTTATAAAACAGGAGAGAACACAAAAAAACACAAAGAAGACCATGTGAAGACAGAGGCAGAGATTGGAGGCATCTGTCACAGCTGGGAAACACCAAGAGCCACCCGCAGCAGACAAAAGCAAGGGAGGGTCGTCCACGCCTTCAGAGGCAGCATGGACCCGCTGAAACCTTAATGTTGGACTTCTGGAATAAATTTTGTTGTCTTAAGTCACAAAATTATGACAGCACTAGGAAAATAACATGAATATCTTTTGCTTTTTAATACAAATTCTCTTTCTGCTAGGTCCTTTCCAAGAATGAGGCTATACAACTAAACAAGAGCTTCTTTGTGGAATCTGTTGACTAAGTAACATTTCTAACTTCACAATCCCCTTGCTAGTCTGTTAGTCCTCTTTCAACATCTTGACATCTCAGTGGTGCCATTTATCCTGTCTTTTCCTTCTGTTTGCCCTCTTCCTTGTGCCCTTAGAGCAGCGTTTCTCAACCTGTGGGTCCCAACCCCTTTGTACAATGAAAATACATCCTGTATATCAGATATTTACATTATGATCCATAACAGTAGCAAAATTACAGTTATGAAGTAGCAACGAAAATAATTTTATGGTTAGGGGTCAACACAACATGAGGAACTGTACTAAAGGGTTGCAGCATTAGGAAGAACCACTGCCTTAGAGGCTCTAGCAGTAGTGTGTTTGTGAGATGGATGGGGGCCTAGTCTGTTGCCTTTTTTCCATGTAATGCTGATTAGACTCAGAACTAATTTCAGTGGATTCACATTTGGAAGACTCCAGCATGCTCAGGTCTTTTCTGAGACGATCGTATTTTTATCATTCATTTTCTTACATAAGTGCCCAGGCATTTGCCACTGATATTTATAACTACTTGTCTATTTCCGGGACTCTCTTTTTCACCAAAACAATGTCCCCTTATTTGGTAATCCATGCTGGCCCCTGCCTATCTGCTCTGGTGCCCTAGTAATCCCCTACTATATTTCAAGGCTGAAAGAAGAGTCCCACTGTTTTCTAAATAAACCTAACCAGTCCAGAAAGTACACAAACATTCGTTGTACACCAGGTAAAGGCTTGGCACTGGGGTGGGGGTGTCTCATGAATTTATCATCATGTATACACCAAATAAGTAAGAGAAAAGCCCCTTAGTCTTCAACTCCAGCCTTCTAGATCTCCCCCCAAAGCTGGTCCTTTCTCTTCCAAGTCTACTCCAGGGCACCGCTGCACCACGCACACCACACACAGGTTTGTTCAGTTTGTTTAGACAGAGACTCTCTGGCTAATGTGTAAACAAAGGGGAAGATATTTTTGTTATTGGCTTCTCTCACTCACACAGAAGCCAATACTGTGTGGCAGTGGCTTTTGAGAAAAGAAAGACTTTATTGCAAAACCAATCAGCAAGGAGACAGGAGCAGGCCCAAATCTGTCTCCCCAGTTTGGGGTTTGGAGCAAATGTATGGGTTCACAGGGGAAGGGGAAGGATTTAGGAATGTGGGCTTGCAAGATCTGATTGTAGGGCTTTAAATTTGGCCATTTGAAATGCAGAATACAAATGCCTACATACAATAACTAAGAAAATGCCATGAAGGCTACGTTGAACAGTTTGATGAGAATATTTCAGATTGTATATGAAACCAGCACATTGTACCCCTTGATTGCACTAATGTACACAACTATGATTTAACAATAAAAAATTATTAAAATAAATAAATTTGGCCATTTGTGGGTATGATGAGATGGATTTTAGCCCTGGATCTCTGGGCCAAAGGGCCGCTTGCTTCTGAAAGAGTTCTGGTGTTCAAGTTCCAATTATGTCCTGGTTTTGTTCGGTTAGACATCAAAGCTTTTTCCATTGCACGTGCCTGGGCTACATGACTTGCAGTTTGGGGCTCTGTTATACCTCGAAGGTAACTTGACGTTTTGTTATCAAAAGAATAGACCCAGTTTATACTGGCCCTGGGATTATACTTTCTCTACTATATCTGAAGGCAATTTTGGGTAATGAGGCAGAGGGGAAGAGTAAAACCAACTGTGCAGCCAGCAGATGCCCTTAAGCCTGCTGTCCTGAGCTGCCCTGGCCCTGAGCTGCCCCTGGCCCTGACCCATCTCAGCGCCTCTCCCCTTCCCTTCCTCCATGTCATTTCCCAGCCTGCCAGGGCTGAGTGCAATCATCACCAGAACAAGAACCCCACAACTTCCCCAGCCATGGAGAAGATGAGCAGGGGAGGGGCAACTTGAGGGGCTTGAGGCAGCAGCTATTGCCAACTTGTGCAGAAACACTAAACCAGTGCAGTGATACTGATGGCTGCCAACTGGTAGCAGGCCTGCTCACTGGGTGACCAATACCAAACAACTCAACCTCACTGAGACTGAAAGTGGGTTCAAGGAATCGTATCTGTCCTGTCCACCTTACTGTATTATAGTGGATCATTGTCTATAATGAGTACTTACTGCTTAATAATTTAGATGTAGAATTTAGATGGCTTTTACTTAAACTTTATGTTTGTATTTATCAGGACTTCCCACATGATCTTAGGGCAATTATTATTTAACCTATCTGTGCCTGTTTCCTCATCTGTAAAATGAGAGGTAACAAGAACATCCACCTCAGAGAATTGGCGCAACAGTTCATGAGTTAATACATGCGGGGTGGTTGGACAGTGCCTGCCACCATAATAATTAGTAGCACTTGGCTGGGCGCAGTGGCTTACACTTGGAATCCCAGCCCTCTGGGAGGCCAAGGTGGGTAGATCGCAGGCTGCTGCATTGAGGTTAGAAGCACAGACTCGGGAGTCAAAAAGCCTGGGTTCCAATGCTAATTTTCCCTCTTTACCTGTGTCACAATGGCTACTTAGTTGATTGCTATACCTTGGTTTCCTTATCTGTAAAATGGAGCTACCAAGAGTTCTTATAGGTGGTTGTAAGTATGGGTGGTATGGAACATATGCTCATAATTGTAGCCAAAGTGGTCTCTTCATAGTTTCAAAGGGCTACTTAGATCTAGTACTTAAAAAATTTGTTTGAGGCCAGGCGAGATGGCTCATACCTATAATCCTAGCACTCTGGAAGGCTGAGGCGGATGGATTGCTTGAGCTCAGGAGTTCAAGCCCAGCCTGAGCAAGAATGAGACTTTATATCTACTAAAAATAGAAAAGTTAGCTGGGTGTAGTGGTGCACACCTGTAGTCCCAGCTACTCAAGAGGCTGAGGTAAGAAGACTGCTTTAGCCCACGAGTTTTAGGGTGCTTTGAGCTATGATGCCATGACACTCTGACCAGGGCGACAGAGTGAGACTCTGTCTCAAAACAAACAAACAAACAAAAACATTAGTTTGTTCCTTTAGTTCGGTGTTTTAAACGTGTCACCTTCCTAGTCTGTGGTTTGCTCCTCTTCTTCCCCCTTCTTTTTCTTCAATCCATTCTCACGGTCAAGTACATTTCCCTCTTTGTTTATTCTAGTTACCATTCTGTGAACTCTCTCCAGGTCCATTACATCTTCCTTGAAGGGAAGTGACCTGGAATTGTTCAAGTGTGATCCTCCCTAAAGGCAGAGGAATGGAATGAATAATTTATTAAGGTACCTTCTGGCAATATGAATCTATGCAATGACTTTGAGGTTAAGGGAATTTTCATTTTCAGACTACCTCATCAGTTAGCAGACTTCTCTTTATAACACTAGGGGTCACTGTTCAAGCAATATTTCAAAAGCAGAAGCCTTAACCAGCTATAAAACTGAGAAGGAATCCTTGCGAGCTCTTGAGAGGGAAAAGATAATTATACGGGTAGTTTGAGGGCAACAGCTGATTTTATCAAGTTACTAAATTGAAATTCGCTTCTAATCTCTTCTTGCTTCTCACCCTTAGAAAACAATTCTGTTTTCTCTGAGGAGGTAAGACCTCTACCTGGGAAGATCTGGGGGTGAAAAAATCTGCTCTGGCTTGAACTACTGACTTCTAAATCAGCTTCTCCAGCTCTGACACCGAAACCAAGCTTACTTCCATCTGACCACCTTCAGTCCGTTTCCACGTGGCAATCCCCCCTGCCTGCACCCGCAACTCAAAACACGTTAAATCAAAATCCACTTCCCAGCCCCTTCCTCCCCTCCACTTCCACACCCAAAAGGATTCCCTTTCTCACCTCCTTTATTGGTAATTAAGATTCATCCTGCAATGTAAAGGTCTTCATTCACCAAGTCCTATTGATTTTACTTCCTAATTGCTTTTTGGCTCTATCTGCTTCTGTAAAATTGAAATAATAATAATGGTCACTTTATAGAGGGTGAGGATTAAATAAGGCTACCATTAGGCAGTCACCAAGAGAGGGCCTGGCTCAGTGGGAGACCACTGCTCTTGACTCCAGTCCACCCTCTGCAGGCATAAGGAAGATCCCCAGAACCTCTCCAGCTCCTGTCAACACCCCTGATAGCTCTCCATGTCCCTCATCCCAATGATGTGCATTTCCAGAAGAAATCAGGACTCCCAGGTCATCTCTCAGCCCTGGAAATCTATTTTCTATCAGAATCTGCAGTGCCCCTTTCTGACCTCATATGTCATCCTCCCCATCTCCTGAAACCCTTTTTCCTTCCCTCTGGACCTTGAGTCAATCATTACCAAACTCCTCTTTTTGCTTAAGCTCTCCCCTGGGTGTTTCCTTTGCCACCTCTAACTGAAACTTGACTCTGTCCTCAGACTCTGCTTCTCCTGCAGCCCTCAGGGTGCAGTGGCAGCTGCGCTGGCCTCTCTCCTCCAGGGCCTGGAGGATGGGGAGGGCTCCTGCTCCCATCACTGCCTCTCGAGACCATGATCCCCGCCTGCTTTCTCCATGAACACCCTACTTTGAATGTCTTATCATCAGCCTCAGTCACTTTAAAGTCACTTTTACATTATTTAACATCATGCTCGCTCTCTTCAATATTACCACCCCCCCCCGTTTCAAGTCTTAGCAATTTCATGTTACACACACACGATCTTTCTAACACTCTAGCCTTTCCTCTAACAATCTTGCCTTCCATCTGACCTCAGATGTTCAGGTGAGGCGCCCATGGTCATAGCCTAGGCCAACACTGCCCAAAAGAACTTTTTTGTAATGATGAAAATGTTTCATATCCATTCTATCCAATCGGGTAGCCTCAGTCACATGTCACATGGGGTTACAAGCACTTTAAATGTGACTAGTACGCAAGGAACTGAATTTTAAATTTTATTTTGATGTTTAACTTAAATGTAAAGCATCTGTGCTTGTGTTCTTTGTTCTCTCCTGTTTCTAGAGATGACCTGAGCTCCTCACTTGCCTCACTGTTAGAAACTCTCCCTCCTTTCTTCATCAGTTTTTCCCTCTCTACAAGGTTATTCCCATCAACCTATAAACATGCTGCTATTTCTCCTATCTTAAAAAAAATCTCTCTTGGCCCCAGCTCCCCATCTGACTACTGCTGTCTTTCCCTCACCCTCCTAGAGCAAAACTCGTTAAAAGAATTGTCTATGCTCACAGACACTAGTGTCTCTCCTCCACTATTTTGTGACTCTCCACTCTGAAACTGCTTTTACCAGGGTGCTGCTGACCTCCATATTGCCAGAGCCAGTGATTCTTTCCCCAATCCCTGCCCAAGTTGAGCTGTCAGCATCATTTTCCACAGTGGCTTGATCGCACGCTCCTCCTTGAAGTGCTTTCTCATTTGGCTTCTGTAATGGCACACATGCCTGGTCTTCTGCCCGCCTTTCAGCTGCTCCATTTTTATCTCCTGTAATAGTTTCTTCTTACATCCTCAACCTCTGAATGTTGGAAAGCCCAGGGGGCCTTAGTTCTCAGACCCTTTCATGTTTCCATTCCCTCCTTCTTCAGATGATCTCATCTAGTCTTGTAACTTGAAACATCATCTATATGCTAATCATTTTTATCTCCAACACAGACCACTCCCCTGAAGTCCATGCCATTGTGTCCAGCTGCCAGCCTAAATTGAACTACTAAATTGAACTACTCCTATCTCCCTAGTCTCCTAGTCTTTCTCATTTCAGTTAAGGGCAAATCCACTTTTACAGCTACTCAGCCAAAACTTTAGACTTGGCCTTGTTTCTGCCCCTACCCCTTTGCATTGTATCTGATCCATCAGCAAATTTCATTAACCCCACCTTCAAGTTATAATCAGAAACCAATCACTTCTCACCCCTTTCATCGCAACCATGTCGTTCTGAGTGACCATCATTTTTTTCCTGGATTATAGGAAAACCAGTGTTTTCTTCACTTCTGCCCTTGTTCCCACAGTCTGTCTTGAGAATCAGCCAGAGTGATCTCGTTAAAATTTAAGTCACATCCTGTCACTCTTCTGCTCAGGATGCTGCAGTGGTTCCCAGCTTACTTGGAGTGAAAGCCAAAGTCTCTATCTGTGACCTTCAAGGTCCAAAAAGATTGAGACTCCATTACCTTTGGCTTCTCTTCCCTCATTTACTGAGGTCTAACTAAACTGGCCTTCCCACTGTTCCTGGAGCTTAGCAGGTATGCTCCTGCCTTTCGGCCTTTTCTCCTGCTCTTCCCTCTGCATGAATGGCTGTCAGCTCAGATCTTCATGGCTGGTTCCCTCATTTCTTTCAAGTCTACTCAAATCTTGCCTTTTACTATGGCCTTGCTTGGCTGTGCTTTCTAAAAATGCTACACCTCTAGGTGGCACCTGTGGCTCAAGGAGTAGGGCGCTGCTCCCATATACCAGGGTGGTGGGTTCAGACTCCGCTCCGGCCAAAAACTGCAAAAACAAATTAAAAATTTTAAAAATTAAAAAATTTTACACCCCTCCCCAACATTTTATTTCCCTTCCCAAATTATTTTTTCCTCCTTAGCATTTAGTGGTACGACTAAACGTTGTTCATCTTTGTTACTGTCTGTCTCTGTCCGGAGAGTGTAAGTTCCGTGGTGGTAAGGATTTCTGCTAGTTTTATATACTGCTGGGGCCTTGATTGGAGTCCGATTTATTCACTTATTATGGATTAATAAAATGATTCACAAATGTCCTTAGAACAGTGTCTAGCACAGAGAGCAGCTTCCTTAATCTTAGCTGAAGGTTTTATTGCTTTAATTATCCTCTTCCTCACTCGGGGATTAGCCCTCCTCTCTGTCCCTGAAGCAGTTTCCCCACTGCTGACTCTCGTCATCTCTCACTGAGCCTATCTCAGGAGTCTTTGAAAAGTTGTCTTCCAGCTACTGGTTTTGCCTCTTTTAGCCCTACCCATTTCTTCCTGTCTTGTGTTTCTTGAAAACATATCTGATCCTTTCATGCACCTGTCAAAAATCCTTTCGGTTATTCCCACTGCTCTCGTGTGAAAGTCCCAGCAGTGATGTGACAGACAGGCAGAGCCAGCGGCCACCTGCCCTGCTCATCCCTGCAGTCTCCTTCTCCCCATGTTCTTCTGATGCTCCAGATGCCCCCATGCAACTGGCCCTTTAACAACACTGCGTCTCTCTCTGCCAAGAATGCCCGACCCAGCTTGTCCGCCTAGTCAGCCCCTTGTCATCCTCTAAAACGCTCTTGTCATGAGCGCTGTCCTCCCCTGCAGAATTCATGACTGGCTCCTTCATGCTGTCTCTCTTCCTTACATATATGCCGGCCAGGTGCTACATCACACGTAGTGGATGTCTTTATATACAGTAGAACCTCTGTACATTGACCACCCAAGGAACTGAAACACGGTGGTCAGCATAGGAACTAGGCCTACTGTACTGATACGAACATGTGCTGCAAGTCTGGTCTATGAAAATTAGGTCAAGTTAAGGAGGTGGTCAGCGTAGGGAGATGGTTAACTAGGGAGGTTCTGCCGTGTTTCCTGCCCACTTACCTGAGTCTGATTTTCTCTTCTTCTGTCTGCCTCTCCTACTTGGCATTACCTCTTTTTACAAAGCTTAGTGTTTCTTGAACTGAGACAAATTCAGTGACCTACACCAACCGTATATATCCTCCAATCACGTTTGATCACAGCTTTCTAGGATTTATGCTCCTGGGACTGGAGTACAGTATAGACCATCACTCTGTGAGGGAAGGGACCACATTGGTTTTACTCACCTCTATACACCCAGCATCCAGCTCACAGCAGGAGCTTAATCTACATTTGCTGAGTAGATGCTTGAAAGCTTGCATAGGCCTCTGGAGAATACAAGGCCAATTTGGGTGAGGATACGCAAAGCCATGTGGATAAAACTATATTTTCCTATAGCAGCCATTGTATTGAAGATTTGAGGAGAGCATATTAAAGAATTTAGCTAATAGGTAACTTAAGTTAGGAATCAAAGCAAACGTGTTATAAATAAGAATAATAAATGCGCAAGAACTTTAAAGACCAAAGAGGTCACTTCAAAGAAATTTTGAGTTTGTGCAAGTGCCTGAGAGGTATGAGTTCCTTCTGTGTGCTTTACTGCCTGCCAGTTACGTGGCCTCAGTGGAAGATTTGGAAGTGCTGCCTTCCACTCCCACCACGTGGTTTTCCTTGCTCATATCCTTGCTCATATGGACACTGTTGGAGGCTCCATCTCTGCCCATTCATTATTAGAGGCTTTCCTTCTGCCATCCTCACCTTCAGACAAACCTCTAGAATCCATTCTTACTCCTTTAGAACATAACACCCACCTTGGTAGATACTTGCTAATCCAGACTCTTAATCCCTTATCACTTGAGGGACTTTTCCATTGTGTGAGTCTTGGCAGGAGGCAGGACCCTATTTGTCAAAACGTGATTTTGGCTGTAGTTTCTTTGACCCCGCTGTCCTAGGTTCCTGCCTGGTTTCTTTTTCTTTTCTTTCTTTCTTTCTTTCTTTTTTTTTTTTTTAAGGCAGAGTCTCACTCTTTTGCCCATGCTATAGCATCATAGCTCACAGCAACCTCAAACCCCCAAGATCAGGTGATTCTTTTGCCTCAGACTCCCAAGTAGCTGGGGCTATCAGCACCTGCTCCAATACCCGGCTAATTTTTCTACTTTTAGTAGAGACAAAGTCTCACTCTTGCTCAGGCTCATCTCCATCTCCTGAGTTTAAGCAATCCACCTCCCTCAGCCTCCCACAATGCTAGGATTGCCAGTGTGAGCCACTGCACCCTGCCTGGTTTCTCCATCCAGCTTATCCCTCCTTCTGTCAGTCCCAGGAGCTACCTTGTAGCCTTTCAATAAAATTATCCATGGCACTCTACCCAGGGTGACAGCTTGAAACTCTGTCTCAAAAAAAAAAATTATTTCCTCCTTAAAACAACTAAATTTTTGTCACTTTCAAATAAGAACCTTGATGGATATTTCACACACACCTATCTTTATTTAAAATTATTGTTAGCTAACATTCAATGAGCATTTACTGAAGGGCAAGCATTATGCTAAGAGTTTATATGCACCATCTTAGGTAATTCTCATAACCACCCAATGAAAAATGTACTATTATCTACATCCTACAGATGAAGAAACAAACACAAAAGGTTCAATGCAGTGCCCCGGGTCACATGGCTTGTTAAATGCTAGAGATAAGATTTAAATGCAGGGAATTTGATTCCAGAGCACCTCATACTCGTCACAATAACATATTGCCTTACCCTCCTGAGTTTAACTCTGCCTTCAAATCCTATGTTCTCTGAAATCTCAATTCTCACTTCCTCTATGGAACCCTCCTGTCTGCTCAGCACTCACAGAAGGGTCCTCTTCTCAACTCCCTCAGCACCCACTGTCAATACCAAGTCATTCCACACTTACGTACTGTGCTATTATTTCAATGACAACATGCTGTGCTCCAATATACTGTGCTAGTATTTAGTAGTTTTTTACAGGTTCATTTCTTCTCAATGCATTTTTGCTCCCCTAGAACAATCTAATACTTCTTTTGTATGCCACTTAGCACCAAAGGGTTAGGCTAGAAGGAGTGTTGTATGAGGCCCTAGGTGTCTGTTGGTGGCATGGCAGGGCTTCATGAAGACTAGGGACTCCTGTTTTGAAGGTTCATTCTGTTAGACCCCAGCTAAATTTTCACTACTAACCAGACCTTCCATCTGATCCTGCAATCTCATTAGTAGATGTCTACCCAAAGAAAGAAAAAATCCTACCATAAAGACATTTGTACTAGAATGTTTTTCACAGCTCAATTTACAATAGCAAAGATGTTGAAACAACCCAAGTGCCCATCAGCCCATGGGTGGATTAATACACTGTGGTATATGTGTACCATGGAATAGTATTCAGCCATAAAAATATGGAGACTTCAAAGAGCTCACAGTAGAGCTTCCATTTGATCCTGCAATCCCATTACTAGATATCCACCCAGAAGAAAAATGATCATTTTACCATAAGGACATTTGTACTAGAATGTTTATTCACAATGGCCAAGATGTGGAATCAACCCAAGTGCCCATCAACCCATAAATGGATTAATAAATTGTGATATATGTATACCCTGGAATACTATTCAGTCCTACAAAACATGGAGACTTTACATCTTTTGTATTAACCTGGATGACATTGAAGAACATTCTCCTTAGTAAAGTATCTCAAGAATGGAATAGGAAGCGCCGTCTGTACTCAATACTAATTTGAAAATAGTACGTGAACATCTGTAGACCCATACGAGAAAAAAACACAAATTCAAGAAGGGGGTGGGGGAAAGAAAAAGGGGCCTGTTAAGCTCCCACCCAATGGGTCAATGTAGGGGTATAGGGCACACCTCCTGAAGACTCAACTACAATTCAGACCTTACCTAACAAATGTGAACAATGTAACCTAGTTGTATGTGCCCTTATATTAATCCGGGAAAAAAAGGGATGAAAATTCTTCTAAAGTATGTATCTATTTTTTGTGATGTGTGTTTAGATTAGTTAGATTTGTCACTTGTGATACACATGCTGCTATAGTTGAGTATTTGATGTCAGTTTTTCTAGTCCTTCCTGGGCTGGCTGATAGAGCCAACTTTCTGTTTCTTTAATTGTGGGAGAAACTTTTAAGCTGTGTGTTTGCTTCAGTTTTTATCTGTGTCAATAGGGTGCTTACCGATTCATTTGCCAAATTAAACTAACATTTGCTCCTGGAAGGGAATCACTTCCATTTTTGATATGGCCGTAGACTTGATGTGTCAAGCTTTTATTTGAGGCACAGGGCCAAATAGCTTAAGAACTTTTACCTGTGCCACAGCCAAGAGACTGGTGTTCTTTTGTCTAAATAAGTGAACTATTCCCTAGAAAGATTTAAAGCTCACTGGCAGAGGGAAACATTGTAATAATTTGGCACCCTTTTTACTTTGTTTTCTTGGCTTTGGGGGAATAATACAAAAAGTGCTTTAGATTTTTAAGCTTCCAGGATCCTTAGACGCGTCTAGAATTTTTCTCTGGCGTACGCGTCCTCTCTGGTTCACAGATCCTATCTATATGGCACAAATCATAGTTTTACTTTTTAATATTTGACAATCTCATGGTATTTAAAGATGAAGAAATGCATACATTTTCACAAGGCGAGGAAGCAACGTGTGGGTTTGCCAATACCACATGTGGTAATGTACTTAAGAAACCTGCTGTTCTCGAAACAACACGTTTGACAAGAGTGCTGGGCCCGTGGCATGTATTCAACTCTGATTTCTAAGGTCTGGGATTATCATTTTTATTTGATCTCCAACCCTGTTGTTTTCTTTTTCTTTTGTTCTTGGCACCTGAATAGGCCTGTCTGCTGAAAGTTCTGAATAATATGGCCCTGAATGCCACTGTGTTCTGCCAGATCACCAACACTCAAGGGAGGTCAATGTAAGTCTCTATTTATTTATTTTTAAAGGCACTATTTGGCTTATAATACAAAATGACTCAGAGAAACATGGAAAAAACATATCATACAAGTCAGGTTCTGAATAAAAAAAAAAAAAAACCAACCAACAAATATGTCATAGCTGTCTTCAGCCTGGATTAGAAAACAGGAAACTACAAACCAATCAATATTTGTCCCTTCGAAGAAAATATATTAAAAAAAATAGTCCCTGAAATGCAGCAGGTGGTTTTTAGAGGCCACTGGAAGCTTGCTTTAATCATGCTGATGAAATGGGATAGAAATGGTTTTTGGAATATGGCCACTGCCTCCTGTGTCTGCTAGTGATGGTCATCTGGTTATCTCAAGGGAGGATGCTAACTTGGGCAACATTTGACACCACTTATGCAGTTGGAGGTCTCTACGTCAAGCAGCCTTGTAGTTTTCCACTCCTATCTTCACTGAGTACCACCCATATACAGTCTCCTGTCACTGGATGCTGAGAGAATGATCAGCTCCTTGGGGTGCAATGCTGCTTCATTGATGGAGCCGGCATGGCCAGGCAGCTTGTACAGTATCCTCCTGCTGGAGGTATCCCAAACATACACAAACCTGTCAGCTGAGCCAGCGGCTATTTTGCTTCCATCAGGTGACCAGGGATCACCTGAAGATTCTTTTCAAAGTTGTGCACATTACCTGGAAATATCTTCATACTTGGCTGGGTGCCCGTTGCTCAGTGGTTAGGGTACCAGCTATATGTGCTAGACTGGTGAGTTTGAACCCAGCCCGGACCTGCTATAGAAACAAAACAAATAGCCGGGTGTTGTGGCGGGCACCTGTAGTCCCAGCCACTCGGGAGGCTGAGGCAAGAGAATTGCTTGAGCCCAAGAGTTTGCAGTTTCTACCGAGGGGGACAAAGTGAGACTCTGCCTCAATTTAAAAAAGAAAAAGAGGGTGGCGCCTGTGGCTCAGTCGGTAAGGCGCCAGCCCCATATACCGAGGGTGGCCGGTTCAAACCCGGCCCTGACTGAACTGCAACCAAAAAATAGCCAGGCGTTGTGGCGGGCGCCTGTAGTCCCAGCTACTCGGGAGGCTGAGGCAAGAGAATCGCTTAAGCCCAGGAGTTGGAGGTTGCTGTGAGCTGTGTGAGGCCACAGCACTCTACTAAGGGCCATAAAGTGAGACTCTGTCTCTACAAAAAAAAAAAAAAAAAAGAAAGAAAGAAAAAGAATCGGGAGGCTGAGGCAAGAGAATCGCATAAGCCCAAGAGTTAGAGGTTGCTATGAGCCGTGTGACGCCACAGCACTCTACCCGAGGGCGGTACACTGAGACTCTGTCTCTACCAAAATAAATAAATAAATAAATAAATAAAAAAGAAAAAGAAATATCTTCACACACCTCTCTTTGGGGGCAAATGGCCGGACATCCCAGACATGAACTGTATTGTCCATTGCATTGGACAAGAGATAAGAGCCTTCGGAACTTAACCTCAGGCCAGTCATGAATCTGCATGGCCTCTCATGGTGTAAGACAGCTGGTTTGGGCGCAGGTGCCAGACCTTGATCTTGTTGTCTATTTCACCAGAAATAATCTGATCACTTGTATCACTGAAGGTCACAGCTAACTCCCAGTATGTGTTCTGAAATGTCTGGATGACTGCTTTCTTCCAGATGCCCCAAAGCTTAACTGTTTCATCTTCACCGCCAGTGCAGACAAGCTGGGGGCCCCTCCTGGCTGGTTAACAGGAATTCACGAAGGAAGTATGTCCCTTTAGCTTTTTAACCCTCTCACCTGTTTCACTATCCCACACTGCCACAGTTTTATCTGTGGATAGTGAGAAGAGCACACTCCCATCTGTGTTATAATGCAGCTCCATCACAGCTCCACCGTGTCCCTTCAATGTGGCATAGTTATCACAGACATTGCACAACAATATCAGTCAGTCAAATCCTGCAGATGCTAAGGTGGATCCATCGGGGTGAAACTTGCAGCAGTATACTTCCCCTTCATGTCCTGAGAGCAGCACAATTGGGGCTTGAAGGGAGGAACACCTTGAAGGCCCTGCTTGCAGTAAAGCTCCCGGAGTCACCTGCTGCTACTGTGCTCCCCAACCCGACCCCACCACTCCCAACAGCAACTCATGCCACTGCTGCTTGACTGGGACCAGTGGCAACTCTGGGCCCTTGAGCTTCTGCTGTTCTATCTGCTGTGGCAAACTGCAAAGTCTCCTTTTAAATCAAGCCTGCTACTTGATCTAATAAAATAAAATCAGTATTGAATTATGCCTAAATTTAAAAGATTAATTGCAACAGATTGTAAAGCCCACTGGGGAACCTAGTGAAGGGTCTTCAATTGCAAGGGTATTTTAACATTTTCCCCTTTCAATTCCTTTTCTGATAAAAGAGGGCTGCTACCAAAATCAAAGAATACCCAGTAGCAATTTTCCTGCCCTCCATACACACATTCGTAGGAAGGTTCACAGTGGGAATGGATGGGGCCTAAATTCTGTTTATGTAGAATGATGTGAAAAGCAGAAGAGTTTTTCTCTTTTATCCTCCTCTCTGCCCACCCAGTCATCTCCTCCACAGATGTTGTATTATCCTCTCCCTTTGCTTTCTTTGAAAGTCCCATCCTCCTGAGAGGCTGCAGCTCCAGTGGGAGATCTGACCAGTGCAAGAGAGGACAGGGTACAGGGCCCTGCACCTGTTCTTGAGTTAAACCATCATTTTGCCAATTTGTTCTTACATTGCCAACACGTATTTATTGAGCGACTACTGCTGTAGCACTGTTCCAGATGCTGGGATACAGTGGTGCAGTGTGAATAAGAATAATAAAGTTCTTTCTCCAATGAATCTAACATTACAGTGAAGATAAAAACAAATTACAGAACAAGGCAAGTTCATATAGTGATAAACACTATAAAGAAATGAAATGGGATCTGTAAGGGATACTTGTCTGGTTTGAGAACCCCAAATTTAAGATTAGACTCTGCTGTGCAGGCTGCCTGGCGAGGGCACTCTATGGTTCCCTGCTGCAGACTCTTCCCCCAGATTTCCAACATGGTGTACTCTTAGGGTGTTTCCCTGACCACCCTGTTCAAAAAGGCACCCACCCACCACATCTTCCTTACTTTCTTTCCTTAACATACTGCTGTGCTCTGAATGTTATGACCTGAATTCATAGTTGGAACCTACCACTGAAGGTGAGGTATTGAGAGGTGGGGCCTTTGAGAATGATTAGGTCATGAGGGAGGAGCCTTCACACAAGGATTAGCCCCCTTACAAAGAGATCTGAGGATGCAGCAGGCAGTCAGCAGTCTCTACTCACAAGACCCTCACCAGAGCCTGACCCCATGGCATGCTCATATTAAACTGTGACAACTCAATATCTATTGTGCCTCTGCCACCCAGTCTATGGTATTTTCTTACAGCATCCTAAACACACTGAGACACACACTCCATAATTTATTTAAAGTAATTTGGTTGATGGGAATGTAAGTTCTCTAGCATCTAGAACTCAAAGCTCTGTATGAATTTGCTTAATTGTTTAAATACATTTTCTAAGAAGTTGTAATTTTTGTGAATGTAATTCTGTAATCATTTTAAACAAAAAAAGGGTATTTACTTTTAAATTATTCCCATGTTAACTATTCCAACAAAGTAGGATCACCATTGTCGGAACTTGAGGAATTCCTACACTGGGGAGTTTAAAATTCAAGTATTCTAATCATACTTTATGTGTTTCTCCTACTGGCGTGTCCCTATATGGCATATCATCAGGGGTCGGAGAGGGCTGTTTTTGTAGCTCACAGCCTAAACCCCTTTGGGATTTATCTGCCTGGTCTTCTATTTTCTCATTGTAGTTGCTGTCCTTCAGGGTTTCTAAAACCACGCTTCTTTCAACAAGGGGTTCATTGTTAAAAATGAGCTGATACTGGGCGGCACCTGTGGCTCAGTGGGTAGGGCGCCAACCCCATATACCAAGGGTGGCAGGTTCAAACCCAGCCCTGGCCAAACTGCAACAAAACAATAGCCGGGCATTGTGGTGGGTGCCTGTAGTCCCAGCTACTCGGGAGACTGAGGCTGAGGGAGACTTAGGGGAATCACCTAAGCCCAGGAGTTGGAGGTTGCTGTGAGCTGTGTTACACCATGGCACTCTACCAAGGGTGATAAAGTGAGACTCTGTCTCTACAAAACAAAACAAAACAAAACAAAAAAAAATGAGTGGATACTAGCAAGGTGTGGTGGCTCACCGCCTGTAATCCTAGCATTCTGGGAGGCCGAGGCTGGTGGATTGCTTGAGCTCAGTTCAAGACCAGCCTTAGCAAGAGCAAGACCTAGTCTCTACTAAATAGAAAAACTGGCTCAGTGCCCATAGCACAGTGGTTACAGCGCCAGCCACATACACCGAGGCTGGTGGGTTCAAACCCGGCCTGGGCCAGCTAAACAACAATGACAACTGCAACAAAAAATAGCTGGGCGTTGTGGCAGGTGCCTGTAGTCCCAGCTACTTGGGAGGCTGAGGCAAGAGAATCACCTAAGCCCAAGAATTTCAGGTTGCTGTGACGCCATGACACTCTACCAAGGGTGGCATAGTGAGACTCTGTCTCTAAAAAAATTTAAAAAATAAAAATAAAAAACTAACCATGCGTTGAGGTGAGAGCCTGTAGGTCCCAGTTACTCTGGAGGCTGAGGCAAGAGGATTGCTCAAGCTCAAGAGTTTGGGGTTGCTGTGAGCTATGATGCCATAGCACTCTACCCAGGGCATAAAGTAAGACCGTCTTAAAAAAAAAAAAGGGAAAAAAAGAGCTGATATTTGGAAAAGAACATTTTTTTTCTTTCTCTTTTTTTGAGACTGAGTCTCATTCTGTTGCCCTGGGTAGAGTGCCATGGTGTCATTATAGCTCTCAGCAACCTCAAACTCTTGGTTGGGCTCAAGAGATCCTCCTGCCTCAGCCTCCAAAGTAACTGGGACTATAGGTGCCCACCCTAATGCTTAGCTGATTTTTCTTTTTTTTTTTTTTATTTTGGCCAGGGCTAGGTTTGAACCCGCCACCTCTGGCATATGGGACTGGCGCCCTACTCCTTGAGCCACAGGCGCCGCCCAGATTTTTCTATTTTTAATAGAGATAGGATCTTGCTCTTACTCAGACTGGTCTTGAATTCCTGAGCTCAAGCAATCTACTTGCCTCAGCCTCCCAAACTGCTAGGATTACAGGATGCCCAGCTAAAAGAATACTTTTAAATATAAATGTTGACTGAATATTTGCTTTTAAGGATTTATTGTTAATTGTTTCACTGTGGTCATTATATTCTTTTATAATTGTCTTTTAGAGATGCATATGGAAATATTTAGGGGCTCAGTGCCTGTGCACAGTGGTTATAGTGCCAGCCACATACACCAAAGTTGGCAGGTTCGAACCTGGCCTGGGCCAGCTAACCAACAATGACAGCTGCAACAAAATATAGCTGGGCGTTGTGGCAGGCACCTGTAGTCCCAGCTACTTGGGAGGCTGAGGCAAGAGAATAGCTTGAGCCCAAGAATCTGAGGTTGCTGTGAGCTGTGATGCCATGGCACTCTACCAAGGGTGACATAGTGAGACTCTGTCTTAAAAAAAAAAAAAAGAAAGATTTAGAGATGAAGGGATACGATATTTGGGGAGCAGAAGTGCCCACAGCTTAATGGTTATTGGGGCTGAGTGATGGTTACATGAGGACTCATTATATCATTTTGAATTCTCATGTATGTGTTTTAAATCATTAAACCAAGAAGTTTAAAAAGCTATAGGTTAAAAAAGTATTGGATTATAGGCTCTGCACCTGTGGCTCAAGCGGCTAAGGTGCCAGCCACGTACACCTGAGCTGGCGGGTTCAAATCCAGTTTGGGCCCGCCAAACAACAATGATGGCTGCAACCAAAAAATAGCCAGGCGTTGTGGTGGGTGCCAGTAGTCCCAGTTACTTGGGAGGTGGAGTCAGGAGAATCGCTTGAGCCCAGGAGTTGGAGGTTACTGTGAGCTGTGATGCCACAGCACTCTACCCAGGGCGACAGCTTGAGGCTCTGTCTCAAAAAAAAAAAGTATTGGATTATAACCTAAAGTGTATAATGAATATCCGTGAGTCAATACTGACATAAATAAAGGGAGGAGAAGAAACAAATCTCTCGCATGCAGAACTCCAAGTAATTAATGTAGATGCTCATCCTTAGGAAGTAGAGCATCAATCTCCAGTTCTTAGGTGTGGGCTGAGCATAGTGACCTCCTTCCAAAGTATAATGGAAAGGGAGAGAAAAGAAAGAGCAGCTCCACAGTGGAGAAATCTGACAAATACTAGCTTAAGCCAGTGATAAAGGTTAATATCAGCAGTGGTTAAAACAGTATTGCCCTTGATATGATGTGATGAAAATGACCTTTTACCACTATGATCTTCCTCCTAAAAACAGATTAACCCAGTCTATCAGAAAAGCATCAAACAAACCTAATCCAAAATACCTAACCAGTTCTCCTCAAAGTGTCAAGATCCTCAAAAATGCGTCAAGTCTAAGAACAGTCATAGCCACAAGGAACCTAACGAGTTGTAACAATAAGTGTAATGTATCCTGGGTTGGATCCTGGGACGGAAAAAGTAAGAACTAAGAAAATGTGATTAATATATGGACTTGAGTTAATAATGAGGTCTCAATGTTGGTTCTTTCATTGTGAAAAAATGTACCGCACTAATGTAAGATATTAATAACAGGAGAAACTGAGCATTTCGGAATTCTCTTGCTATCGTCACAATAATTTTATAAACCTAAAACTTTCCAAAAAAGAAAGTATATTTTTTAAAGGCTATTGCTTATTGGCTATATATTATGATGTTCTGAGGTTCTTAGAATTTCTCTTTTCTACTTTAATGTTCTTTTTCTCTCAGCAATCCTTCGCTCCTTAGCTAAAGACTGTTTTAAGTATGTTTATGTTAGAAAGAATAGAAAGAGGAAGAAATTGAAAATGATTGAAGGTTCATATTTCATAGTCATTTCCATCTTTCTAAGTTAGAAATCCTTTTGGTTCAGGAGAAGGAACAGGCAGATTGCTGCTAACTAACTTCAGGTTCACAACTAGTTCTTACATCAGGGTTGCAATACATTGGCAGGCCTGCATCTTCCTGATAGTGGAATTACAGGGAGTGAGAGGAAGAAAATTGTGGTATTAACACGATAATGTTGTTTCCTAAGAATTCAAGGGATTGGGAGGGCCTGGTCCCTCTCCCCTTCCTTAGCAAAAGCTCCCATCACCTTTGTCATAGTGTAAAGAGAAAACACCTCTGAAGGAGTACTCTCTTAAAGAAGCTTGGTAGTAATTTTATTTTTTTTGAGACAGAGCCTCAAGCTGTCGCCCTGGGTAGAGTGCTGTGGCATCACAGCTCACAGCAACCTCCAATTCTTGGGCGATTCTCCTGCCTCTGCCTCCCAAGTAGCTGGGATGATAGGCGCCCACCACAACGTCCGGCCATTTTTTGGTTGTAGTTGTCATTATTGTTTGTCAGGCCCGGGCTGGATTTGAACCCGCCAGCTCAGGTGTATGTGGCTGGCACCAAACCATTGGTAGTAATTTTAATAGGAAAAAATATTGTATTTATGTGATGAAGATAAATTATGCCAAGAAAACATTTTTCTTTACTTTTCCTGAAAATGGGGAGAGAGAATATTGAAAGAATAGGGAATTCAGAAGCTCTTCACATTGCTCAAAAGTCAGCTTCTTGCCAAGAGTATTTAAGATGAATCTCCTTCATTCCCCACCTGGTAAAGTTTGTTTAGAAAGATACTCTGTGCTGCTCATCATTTAAATTATCTTTGTTGTACTTCAGTGGCTGCTGATATACAGAATGCAGCTGTATATCCTGAGTCTTCCAGTCTCTCAGCAAGAACTCCAGGAGGAAACAGCCTCATTGCCTTAGGATTCCCCGGGAGAGGGGAGGGTGGTTCCCTGGGTGGGGTTGTTCCTGCAGGGACAAAGCTGAGAAAACTTATATAAAAGCAATTATCTTTTTTAAAGAAAGGAAATTCAGAAGTCCTTGAACCAATTTCTCAATGTCTTTGAAAGCTCTAGGTGTTGTTTTGCCTAGAGATATACTTTGGAGAAGCCTAGAGAGAAAAGAAAAGTGGCCCAAGTGCACACAGATTGTAAATCCACAGCTCCCATCAACAGCAGCAAAGCAATCATCTTGACTCCATCAGGCCGCCTCTGAGACAGGAAATTAAGCCTCAGGAAGATGTAAGGAATGCAAGTCCCTGAGTCAGAATGATAGGCTGCTCCCGGGAGACCCACAGAACAGCATCGAGTCCTGTCTTTCCCCAAGGGGAACATTTTTTTAAATGGCAGAAAAGTAGATATTGAGCTGGGCAATCAATCAAGTCATTGGATAAGTTGTTCTGATTTTCTGCAGTTTTCCTTACTTGATCAGAAAGTCATTAAATGACATGGTTTGGAAAGGACTCAAAATAAAAATGAGTATTAACCTTGTTCTGTGGTAGGGAAATCTTTCTAAGCATGGCATTAAAAACAGAACATAGGGGAAAGATCAATGAATTTGACCAAGTAAAAAGTAAAAATGTCTGTATATATTTTACAAACCTCCATAAACAATACTAAAAGGCAACAACAAGCTCCTTTATTTTATTTTTTATTAGCACATAATTGCACATACTTATGGGGTACAATGTGATGTTTTGATACATGTATATTATATCTAAAAATCAGATCTTAGGGTGAGTAGTATATCTGTCACCTCAGACATTTATTATGTCTTTGTCGTAAGAACATTTAGAATCCTCTCTTGTAAGGATTTTGAAATATATAATCCATTAGTGTTTACTATTATCTTGCTACTAAGTAATGGGACAATAGCGTTGCAGGAAGATGAGGCCCAATGGAGAGAAAGAGCACCCAAATACTATGTTTATAAGAGGAAGGGCTTTATTCAGTGGCCGGGAGCTTACGGCATAGAAGAATTTCAAATGGCTGCGCTCTCCGACTGACTGGCTTGGTTTTTCCCTTTTTATCGAAGGTCAAAAAACTTCCAACCCATAGGCACTCTTCTCATTGGCCAGTTTGAATCAAGCAGGAGATGCTATTCCAGCCCCCATGGAATTACAGGATTTCACAGAAGTGGAAATTTCCAAGTTCCCGGAAGTTAAGTTTACAAATTCTCAAGAACTGAATCACCATGGAGAGAACCCTGCAAGTGTATCCTTGTAGTCTCCTTAAGAAGACCTGGTCTCCTAGACCTCACCCTTCTTGAGTATCCTTTCTCAATAGAACTTATTCCTCCTTCCTAATTGTAACTTGAACCCACAGACAAACATCTCTCTGTCCCATTCCCTCCTCCTCCTCCCACTCTCTGCTAACTACTATTCTGCTCTCTACTTCTATGAGATCAACTTTTTTAGAATCCACACATGAGTGAGATCACACAGTATTTGTCTTTCCCTGCCTCGCTTATTTCTTTTTAGGTATCATCCTCCAGACTCACCCATGTTGCTACAAATGTCAGGTTTTCATTTGAAAGAACCAGAACAGCGCCATCTTAGGATTTAAGTTTCGCTCCCCCCCCACCCACCCCGCTATTTCACTCAGTAAGTTTCACTTTCCAGGCAATCCCAGGCAAGCCCAGGCAATTCCCCGAAATCATGAGACAACTGCCCACCAATCAGGGACCTCCCCACCTGACCAATCCAGAAGCACTCCCTTTGTTTCAAGCTGTGCACACTCACTCACTGCGCAGGACCATAAGAACCCCCTGCTCCAGAGCTCGGGGCTCCTGGCTCAGATCCATTGTAGTGGAGACCCCGGGAGCCCAAGTTCGAACTGGCAATAAATGGCCCTTTTGTTTTTGCATCGGACTCGGCTCCTTGGTGGTCTTTGTGGGGGATTTCAAGATCTGGGGACAACACATTCTTTTTTATGGTTGTATAATATTCTATGGTTTAAGTATGCCACATTTTCTTTACCCATTCATCTGTTGATGGATGCTTAGGTTGTTTCTAAATCTTTGCTATTGTGAATAGTGCTGCAGTAAACATGGGCAGGCAGACTTTTGCATGTATACTCAGTAGTAGGATTGATGGGTCATATGGTAATTCTATTTTTAGTGTTTTGAGGAATTTCCATATTGTTTTCCATAATGGCTATACTAGTTTACATTCCCATCAACAATGTAGAAGAGTTCTCCTTTATTCACATCCTTGCCACCGTTTGTTACTTTTTTCTTTTTTTGGGACAGTCTCAAGCTGTCATCCTGGGTAGAGTACCATGGTGTCACAGCTCACAGCAACCTCAAACTCTTGGGTTTAAGCAATTCTCTTGCCTCAGCCTCCTAAGTAGCTGGGACTACAGGCGCCCGGCAAAATGCCCAGCTATATTTTTTTGTTGTTGTTGCAGTTTTTATTGTTTTAGCTGGCCCTGGCCAGGTTCGAACCACCTGCCTTGGTATACATGGCCAGCGCCCTACTCACTGAGCTACGGGCACTGCCCTCTTTTCGTCTTTTTGATAGCCATTCTAACTGGGGTGAGATGAGCTTTCACCATGGTTTTGATTTGTATTTCACTGGTAATTACTGATGCAGAGCATTTTTTCATATATCTGTTGGCCATTTGTATGTCTTCTTTTGACAAATGTCTATTCAGATTTTCTGACTTTTTTTTTTTCTTTTTTCAAGCTGTCGCCCTGGGTAGAGGGCCATGGCATCACAACTCACACCAACGTCCAACTCCTTGGTTCAAGCGATTCTCCTGCCTCTGCCTCCCAAGTAGCTGGGACTACTGGTGCCCACTACAATGCCTGGGTATTTTTTGGTTGCAGCCATCAGTGTTGTTTGGCGGGCCCAGGCTGGATTTGAACCCACCAGCTCAGGTGTACGTGGCTGATGCCTTAGCCACTTGAGCCACAGGCGCAGAGTCCTGACCATTTTAAAATCTGATTATTTGTTTTGTTTTTTATTACTGAACTATCTTGTTTTTCTATTTTTAGTAGAGACAAGGTCTCACCCTCGCTCAGTTTGGTGTTGAACTCCTGAGCTCAAGTCTACCTACTTTGGCCTCCCAGAGTGATAGGATTACAGGCATGACACACCACGCCTCACCAGGAGGTTATGCGTTTACATTCTGTGTGCACTTGAACACAGAAAGATCACCTGAGCCCAGGAGTTCAAGGGTACAGTGAACTCTGACTGTGCCATTGCACTCCAGCCTAGGTGACAGAGCAAGATCGTCTCAAAAAAAAGGGTTGGGGAGGAATGGATGGATACAACATATTAAATAAAAGAAAAAGCAGATTACAAAAGAGCTATCCGTAATAGCTCACCGCAGCCTTGAACTCCTGGGCTCAAGCAATCCTGCTGTGTCCAAGTGCACACAGATTGTAAACCCACAGCCTCCCAAATAACTCTCCTAAATTGTGGGAGGTTTTGGAGCCTCTTGTAACTCAGGAGGCTTCTAATGGAACAGGGCTTCATGTTAGATTCTGGTTTTCAAAATGCCCAGTTTCTGGTTGCCATGGTGAATAGGAAGAATTACTATGCAAGTAGCATTCATTCCCACCTCTAGATTTGGCGACCTGGGAAAGGTCTTTAAGTGACTTGGTATCCTGCATTTGCCTTATTGCAAGAATTGCTAAATGATGGCTTTCCTCCAAGCTCCCAGGGGGAGAACTAGAATGGGGAGAGAGGCTTGAAATCCTAATTGGTAAATGGAAGCCCTGGCACTGAGGTATGTGAATAAAACAGGTTTTTCTCTTACTCTTTGGCTGAAAGCAAGAGAGAATTTAGGTGTGTCTAGACCTCTGAGTCACTGATGGGCTAGTTTCAATCTCGCCTGCAGCTTTCTCATTGTTTTTGACTCTTGTTTCTGGAGGCTGGCATATTGTGGGTACTCCACAAATTTTGTTGACTGGATGAGCAGATAAATGGAATGATTAGGAGGATGAGTAAGTGAATAAATGGATGGATGATTGGCTGGAGAAAGAGGAGCTCAAGGCTGACCTGCTTGAATTCTCTAATCTTGCCTCTCCTTTCAACTTCCCAAAAGGAAGGGCTGCACCCCACTCACCTCTGCTCCTTGTCACCCTGCTGTCAACCCTGAAACTGAGGCAACATACGCTGAGCTGGCTTCCTGATGTAAAGAGGCAGGGTGTTTTATAGCTGTGGGCCAACATGGTTTCTTCTACATAAAGTCTCTTGGGAATAGGAAAACCAGAAAAATTTCCAAACCAAATCCCAAATCGATGTCAACAAAGCTGGGGTTCAGTAGAAATCTAGGTAGACACATGGTCGGCATGTGAGGGGCCGTCATCAGATGGCAGGCCATTCTCTGCAGTCTCAGGACTAGCAGAACCAGCTTCCAGACATCTTTGGGTCGGGTCATGAGTATTTACAAGGCACAACACAGAAATATACCACCTGAAAACTGGGCTTTAGGCTGCTGATTCACTCCTGGGGAAATGGAGCACAGGAGAGAAGCCACTGACTGGGTGGGGCGGCTCCAGGGGGTGCTGCTGACCGGGGCTCTCCTCCCTCTCCAAGGGCTACAACACAGGTGGACGCTAAGCAGAGCCAGAGCAGTGGGCAGTCATGCACATCTTCACACTCTGTCACTGGAATCTATTCTGTTCACTAGCTCCTCATTCTTTGAACATTTCCACTCCAATAGTTCCTTCTTCCTCTGAATACCAACATGCCCCAGGCTTCCTATTTTTTTTTTTAATCCCAAATTGCACTTAGCTTGAACTACCAACATGTCCTTTTACCACCAAAATTTTCAAAAAAGATACCTACATTCAATGTTCCTCCACTTCCTCTCAACTCCCTCATTCCTTTTTCCATCAGAATATTACTTTCTCTGATGCTTCTTAACTGAAATTGCTGCCGAAGCTCACTGTGATTTCTAAGTTCTCAGATCAATCATCCCAAATTCTTACCCATCTCGACTTTTTGTTAGTTTTTGACACTGACGACCACGGCTACCGATTGAAATTGTTACCTCTGTGGCCTTAGGGGCATCGCAGCATCTCAACCTCCTACCTCATTTACTTCTCTAACTTCTTTCCCCTGTGTGCAGAGTGCAGACGTTCCTGAGCCGACCGTGCAGCGCAGCCATCAGGAGTCTGCACTTGGCGGTGCTCAGTCCAGTGCCTACCGCATAGCGAGCCTTCCCGGGAGGTAGGCCTATGAGAAAAAGGCCTACCTGCCCCTGCCCTGCTCCCCGCAGGGCTCTCATCCACCTCCAGGGGCTCCCACCACCCCCAGGGTTCCCAATGCACTCTGCAAACAATCCCCCTGCAGCCCTGAATCTGTTAATTTCCCTGCCGACCTGACAGCTGCACAGACAGGACCCCTGTCTGTCTCCCTTTTGCAGCCCCAGAGTCCTATAGCGTGGAGTGCCAGAGTCTCATGTTTTTTGTTTGCTTGTTTGTAGAGCAAACGAAAGATCTCAGTGTAGGAAACCTAAGCGTCTGTTTCCAGGAGCCCTTGCTTTCAAAGCTGCAGATGAATGTTTCTAACTGCCAGCTGGACATTTTCACGGAAGTGTCTTGGTTTAGCTAAAACCAAACTCATGGTTTGGAACAGTCATTCTCCCGAAAAGACTCAAAACTGCAGCATGATCACCGCCTTCTCTCCATCACCCCAGACACACAGACATTCAATCCTGGGGGGAGGGAGTCTTCTCTCTTCATTCCTTCATCTAATCTACATTTTCTATTCCTGGAACCTCAGCCTGGTGGAGGCTTGTCAACTGATACATTGGCCTCCTGGCTGTTCTCCTTACCGCCCGCCTCCCCCTACTCTGATCCATCAAAGGGAACTGAGGCCAAATCAATCTTAAAGCATTATTTGGTTCTGCCACACCCGTATCCCTAATTAGCTACCAAGTATAGTTCAGGCACTAACAGAGTCAAGGCAGGCCTCTGGCCTCCCTTCGTATCCTCCTGCTCCAATCCTCCCAACAGGAAGATGGAGACTTACTTTCCCTGTAGACACAATGGGCATTCCCACCTTTTTGCTTTTGTTGCACTCTTTCAGCCTGAAATATTCTCTCCCTAACAAGCTCCTATCATTCCGGGAAGTGGCACCTGCTCCAGGCTGCCTTCCTGTATCCAATAGCTAGCAGTGATTCTGATCTCTCAAAACACTTCCTTTGTACTTCTGAATATAAATGAGGTAGACATATCAGTTTGTGTCTGGTCCTCTCTTGAAGGCAGGGACTGCATCCACAGTGCCTTGAATATCGCAGGAGATAAACAGTCACCTGCATAATTCAATAAATCACTTTATCAAAACGTTGCCTCCAGAAATCTGTGATTTCCACAGCTACCATTACCAGTTCATTTTCATGCTAGACAGGTCTGTGACAGTTGGCCCCTAGAGAAAAAAGATTCTATCAGAGTTAGACTCTGAGAAAGCGGTGTATACAGCTAAAAGAATGGGTTAAATAAACCCATTTAAACGCAGCCATTCCTCTAACATGGGAGTTCTTGAGGGCCAGTGAAAGGAAGGGTATGGCCATTTTACAGGAATAGAGGACCAAGTAGACCAAGCTGCTTTATAGAGTTTTTCTGGGAATCTAGGTTTTTAAACTCTGGCACATCTCAGATTCCTTATTCAATCCTTGGGTCCCTGCAGCACTTAGGAGTTCCTCTTCCTTTGCTCATCAATATCCCCATCTCCCTTCCTTTCAAAAGGTCTCCCAGGCTATCCCATAATCCATTTTTGCAGAGTTCCAGAACTCAATATTTCCCAGGAACCAAGGGAAGATGTGGATGTTTCGCGGGCAGGAGGTGCTATTCCCGACGTGTTAAAATATAGCACCATCCAGCTCTAATGTCAGTCTTAGCTTTAAGGAACACTTGGGGTATTCCATAGGAGCCCTGGCTAATTCAGAATAGCTGCGGGGTATCTCCGGGAGAGAGGAAGCCATGCATTCGCCTGTACTGAGTGGAGTTTGGTAGATAGTGATTAAACACTTGTTAGAAAGCAATTAATAAACAATTAAACATGTGGGACTGACCCCTTGAGGTGTGCAGTCTGAAGACAGCGGTGTCTTATAATCTGAGTCCGCCAGAAATGCAGACTCTTGGGCCCCATGCCAGGCCTGCTGAATCAGAATCTGCATTTTACATGGCCTTCTACATCGAAGTTTGAGAAGCACTGCTATAAACGCTGGTCTCTTAAAAACATATTCCAAAAGCCTGTGTTATAAAAGCTGTTGGCCACCAACCACTCTGCAGGGAATTGCCTTCTCCTCAGAGGGCAAAGAATGGGAGGTACAAATGAAATGAAACGTGTCACTCCTGAACTGTCCCCTTCCTCCCCGTCCTCATCTGGCCCCTTCTCTTTCTGGCTTAAATCAAGGGGCAGCTGTGATCGGAGAGGCTGCTGGAATGGAAGCAGTGGGGAGGAGAGGTGAGGAACAGAGGGGCTGTGTGGAGAGGCAGTGCCACTTTTCCCCACACTCTGGGGGAAGGGCAGGAGCCATCAGAGCAAGATGCCTTGGTACCAAGAGCTCTAGGTGTTTTCTGAAGTCTGTTAGGCCAGCTGTTTTAAGAAAATAACTTCCCCAAACCTGGAAACAATTTAAATGTCCACCAAAAGATGAATGGACAAATTGTGGTGTAGTCATATGATGGAATACCACTCAGCAATAAAAAGGAATGAATCATTGATACACACAGCAACATGGATAAATCTCGATTTTTCTGAGTGAAACCAGACAGACAAGAAAGAAAAACTAAGAACATGTACATGGGCTGCATTCACATAAAACTCTAGAAAGTACAGACAAATCTACAGTGACAGACAACAGATGAGTTGTTCTTAGGAATGGGGGTAGACAAGGGCAGGAGGGAGGGCTGACTAGGGGGCACAGGAGACTTTTGTGGGTGATGGATATGTTTTCTATCTTGATTCTGGTGGTGATAGATTCCTGGGTGTATGGGAATGGATAAGTTTATTATATTGTACACTTTCTTTTTTTTTTTTAACAAAAGTTTATTCTTAAATGTACAACAGGCTCTAAAACAACACTTCATTTTACCTATAGGTGGCAAAAGATGTTATGACAGGGAATACAGTTGTTTATTATTATTATTATTTTGCAGTTTTTGGCCAGGGCTGGGTTTGAACCCACCACCTCTGGCATATGGGGCCAGTGTCCTACTCCGTTGAGCCACAGGCACAGCCTGGAATATAGATGTTTAAATAGGAATCAATCACCATCATCTCAGGCACAAGGAACAGCTTATTTTTTGCCAGATTTCTTAATTCCACCTGTGGCGAGGGGGCCCTTCCCTGCGGCCTTCGCTTTTAGTTCCTCCAGTTTCTTCTGCTCTTTTTGTTTCTGTTTGAACGCCTTATCTTCCTCATCCATCTCCTTGGCCTGCTTCTTAGGCTGTTTCAGGGGCTTTTTCTTGCCACCTTCACGGCCGGACATGGCGCTGCAGCCCCTTCTTCAGACCCTGCCACCGGAAACCTATATTGTACACTTTCAAATGCTGAGCTTACTTTATGTCAGTTATACCTCAATAAAGCTGTTTAATAAACAGAGAGAGAGAGAGAGAAAACTGTTGGTCAGAACAGCCCAGAGCCAGAAGAAATGTTAAGAGGAGAATAATGGAAAGAATCCTGGAAACCGGGAGTCAGGGCAAGGTAGAAGCCAGCAGTCCAGTGGACATCACGGTGCCTGTTAGCCTCCACGCTGTCGGGCGGAGGCCTGCCTTGGGAGGCGCCTGCTCTGGGTGCAGCAGACTGGAAAGGAGCTCAGCTGGGAGTCTATCCAGGCCCAGTTCATCGCTGGCCAAAAGGATTCTTTGGAGAACCAGTGACAGGCTTGCTCCCGGGAAGACACACTTTCTGTGATAGAGAGAAGCCACATTCCAAACTGACTCTGAAATGGATTTTGTTCATCAGAGAAACAAGGGAGATTTAGGGCCTATCCGGACCCATGTCTGGCTCTCTTTTCTAAGCCAAAGTGAGATGGCTTTTTCATTGAAGAGTGAAGCATTACTCACAAGCACAGTGGCCCTGTGACACTCAGCACTATTCTGAGCAGGGCGAGATGGAGGATAATCTGGGTTTGGGACCTTTTCCAGCTTGTCAGGTGTTGACCACAGGTGGGCAGAGATGCCTGTGGTCACTTGTACCCTGGAGTTTCTCCTGGATGTGAAATGGTGGCCATGCTCAGCCCCAGGGCCTGCCCCTTGTAATGTGACCATTGAGGATGTGACTTTGTTTATGAAAGGCAGCCCTGGAAGACTGCCTTCCCGTTCTGTCTAACCAGCCACTCAGCTTTCTTTACCACTGTCTCCTCTGCTGACTAAGCAGCGATGGCAATGCCCTCCTGGGATAGAAGCCTGTGGGAACTTACAGTTATCTTCAGGGACTCTGAGGTGACACCCCCACCCCAGAGAAAAGCAGTGGCCAACTCTGTCAGGAAAGGCTGCACAGAGATGTGGCATCACAGGAATTTACACGGCCTGCCTGAAGACAAACTCCAACTCTGGCTTCCTGTTTTTAAGACTAAGATATAATTTAAACATGACAAAATTCTCCCTAAGAGAATAGAGTTTTGATGAATATGTAAAATAGCATAACTATCACCAGAATGAAGTTATAGATCTGCTCCATTACTCCCAGAATTTTCTCATATCCCTTATTAATTAACCCCTTCTCCGTGCCCCCAGCCCCCTTGCATTCTTCATCCCCCTAACCTCTGTCCCCCCAGGACCCCTCTACCTCTGCCCCTGTCCCTGGCAACTACTCATCTTCTTTTTGTTCCTGAGGGTTTGCCTTTGCACAAATGTCATATAAATGTAAACAAACGGTCTGTGGCCTTTTAAGTCTGGCTTCTTTCTTTTGGCATAATATTTTTCAGGGTCTATCTGTGTCATAACATGTATCAGTAATTTGTTCTTTTTTGTTGCTAAGTAATATTTCATTGTACAGAAGTACTGCAGTTTGTCCATTCTTTCCAAGTTGAAAGACATTTGGGTTGTTTCCAGCTTTGGGCAATTTGGAATAAAACCACCACTCACGGGAGGGGGGTGGGGCCTTGGTGTGTGTCACACTTTATGGGGCAAGACATGATTGCAAGAGGGACTTTACCTAACAATTGCAATCAGTGTAACCTGGCTTATTGTACCCTCAATGAATCCCCAACAATAAAAAAAAACAAAAAAAACCACCACTCACCTTCATATAAAGGTTGTTATACAAGCATGGGTTTATATTGTAGTTAGGAGTGGGATTGTTAGGTCATATGATAAGTGCATGTCTAAGAAACTGCCAAACTGTTTTCTAAAGTGGTTGCACCATTTTACATTCCCACTAGCAGTAGAATAGAGTTCCAGTTGCTTCACATTCTGGTCAGCACTTGGTATTTATGTTAGTTAGTTCAGATTTTTTTTTTTTTAATCCTTCTAATAGGTGTATGGTGACATCTCCTAGTGGTTTTATTTTTATTTTTATTTTTTTTTTGAGACAGAGTCTTACTATGTCACCCTCAGTAGAGCGTCATGGCATCACAGCTCCCAGCAACCTCAAACTCTTGGGCTTAACCAATTCTCTTGCCTCAGCCTCCCAATCCTAGTGGTTTTAATTTGCATTTTGCTAATGGCAAATGATATCGAGCATCTTCTCATGTGATTGTTTGCCATTCACTAGCATTAAAGCATTAAGCCAGGGCCTTTATTGGGGTTTCCAGGGAAATGGCAAGGTAGGGCAGGGTGGATGGTTTAGTACAGGTTAATGTGAGTAATTTTGGTGGGCTCTAAGCTGCAGTGGTGGTTCTGAGGCTCCTAAACCTGGTCCTAGGATGAGTCTTCAATGGGATATAGCCGCCTGATGGTTACTTTGCAATTCAAAGGCATGTTCCCCTTAGCTACCTCTAAGAATTAGCTAGGCCCTGGAGAGGTAGTCTCTCCCCAGCCAGAAAAGTTAAGATGTCAAAATATCATCATGTGCAGAAAATGTAAAAAAATGTTTAAAATATGAGGACACTACAAAAGGGGCTTCGAGGGGGATGGGAGGAAAACCTAGCCTGCTGAACCAGGAAGTCTGCAGAGCTCATAAGAATGTGGGTAGGAAGTAACTAGGTGACCAATGACCAACAGAAAGGGACCAATAGAAAGGCAATACTTCCTGGAGGCAGAGAAGCCAAGAAAAGACAGTTTCACAGGGAGTATTTAATACCCCTACAAGGCCTTTGTTCTAGGTCTGGCTCACTTTTTCTCCTTGTGGAGGGATCCACTTCCAGCTCTCTTTGGAAGTGCTCTCACTGTCTCTTTGTTCTTCTTAAATAAAATCTCTGTTACCGTGAAACTTGTGTAGGTAACTTTTGCTGTCTATCCACACTGCCTGGGCCGCTCCAGTTTTATTTCCAGTTTCCCTTTGTTTTTACTTTCTTTCTTTTTTTTTTTTTTTTGTAGAGACGGAGTCTCACTGTACCGCCCTCGGGTAGAGTGCCGTGGCGTCACACGGCTCACAGCAACCTCTTAACTCCTGGGCTTACGCGATTCTCTTGCCTCAGCCTCCCGAGTAGCTGGGACTACAGGCGCCCGCCACAACGCCCGGCTATTTTTTGGTTGCAGTTTGGCCGGGGCTGGGTTTGAACCTGCCACCTTCGGCATATGGGGCTGGCGCCCTACTCACTGAGCCACAGGCGCCGCCTTTACTTTCAATTATCACTGTGAGTTGCTTGAATTCTCTAGCTCCGCAGAGTAATCAAACCAGGTCAACTGGGTTCGGGGTCCAAGACCCCAACCCCAAACACAATACATGGAAAACCTGCTGTGCTGCCGACTGAAGGCCAGGGCCTGAGCAGGAAATTCAGAGTAGGAAGGAAGACTAGGGTGGAGAGTGGAAGATCACCAAAAGAAAGTCCCCTCAGAGAGGAAGCCAGTCTGGGGTAGTCAGTTCAGCAATAGAGCCAAGATGTAATTTAGGAGACATTTTCTCAACAAGCACCCATGGAAACATAGCAACATGGAGCCTCACTCTGGCAGTTGAGGCCCAGCTACAAAGAGATGGCATGCCTGCGGCAGCCTGCAGGGAGTCCTTCTTCTCTGCACTCCTCCCTCCCCCAGACAAGCAGGATGGAGGAGACTCAAGAGAGGAGCTGAGAATAACAGAGGCTGCCCCCACCCCCACCCCGCCCCCCACGAACACAGGATGGTTTATCACTTTTGCGCTCCCTGAGAGCTCTTTAGAGAACAATCATGGGTTTAAGCACCCAGCCTCCAGGCCAGACCCAGCAGGCCTGACTCCTTGTTTTTCTCAGGATGATTGGGTGAAGCACTTAGGAGGTGGGATCTGGGCCAGAAACTGCTTTCACTCTCATGGTCCTATTCTGAAGATTTATATGTTTTTGTTTGCAGGCTTAGAGATGTTCTAGTTTCAAATATTTCTCTTTGCTCAGTGAGTGATTTCCCATCCCTTTCCATAAACTTACATGAAAGAAGACATGTTCCTTCTCTTTCTGGCTCCAATGGCATTGGAGGTCCAGGTGGCTTTATTCTTGGGGACACAGGAGTAGCCACCCACTCCTTTTAACTGGCTCCGTGGTTTGGCCCAGGGCCCTGGGTATGATAGAACGAGTTCACCAAGGGCACGAACTGAGGGCTCCAGAAAGATCAAAGAAAGAGCTCTGCTGGGAGAGGCCATTCCTGAAGGGCCCTGGTTTCACAGTGAAGATTCTTCCTTCAACCTGCAAAGCTTCGAACCTTCACTGTACCAGAGTCTGTACCAGGCAGTTACATACAAAATTTACTGCTCTATTGAGGATTTCAAACTCCGGCTATTAATTTTTCCATGTTGTTTAGGGACTACTGTAACATACAAGTTGTGTTCATTGATTTCTTTAAGTATTTATACTGTTGTTATAAATCATTTAGATTTATGAGTTGGTGTATTCCATTCTCATGCCTACTCTTCAGAGCCCAGGAACTCTAAAGAAATAATTATTATATACCTTCAGTTCTTCCATGTCCTTCCACGGTGTTCTCTCTATGCATACAAAGTATGTGAGCCCCGGGGAGTTTCCATAGTCGTTTGTTTTCTTCTTGAACTGGACATAGGAGGGAGGCTGTTTTTTTCCTTTCTGTTCGCAAAGAACTCCTCTTTTCTGCAGTAGAGAAGAATGCAGAGCTAAATAATTAATGAGGATAATAAACACTCGAAAGAAAGAACCTAGTGTGAAGAGAGAAGGGGGAAAATCTAAGGGCAGGTGAAGAAAGCTTTCTTATACAAAATAATACATACCATAAAGAAAAATCACAAAATTTAGCAAAGCAAATTGTAGAAAATAAAAAGGCCACCCATAGTCCCTCTACTTTGAGTTAATTATTGCTACATTTTAATGTATGCTTTTCCAGAGTGTACGTGTTGCAATATGTGTTTGTAGGAGAGTTCTGACAAATAAGTTGCATGCTGGCAGTGCTGTACAAACAACTTGGTAAGGTCTCATAACCTTGGCACATCAGTGTCTCACAGCTGTGTTTGTGTTGATATGTGGTGGTGTCTTGCTGAGTGGCGTTCATGATTGTTACTGCATGTGTTTTTGTGTGCTGCTGTGGAAATGTTGGAGCTTGAATTAGAGAAATAAACAAACATTCATAAATTTCTTGTTAAACTTGGAAAGAATGGAAATGAAATTAGAGACATGTTAGTCCAGATTTATGGGGATAAAGCCATGAAGAAAAAAGCAGTGTACAAGTTTACTGAACATTTTTCTGAGGGGAGAGAAAGCATCTCTGATGAAGAAAGGTCAGGGTGGCCAATAATAAGCAGAACTGATAAAAACATTGCAAAAATTTATCGAATTATACATCATAATTGCATGCTGACTGTGAGAAGCATAGCAGACCAAATAAACACTGGTAGAGAAACAGAAAAATCTTGGCTGAAAATCTTGGCCAACTCATGGCTCTTGCATCATGACAAGGCACCAGCTCACACAGCACTGTCTGTGAGGGAGTTTTTAGCCAGTAAACAAATAACCGTATTGTAACACCCTCCTTACTCACCTGATCAGGTCCCCAAGGATTTTTCCTTTACCCAAAGATAAAGAAAATATTGAAAGGAAGACATTTTGATGACATTCAGGACATTAAGGGTAATACGAGGACAGCTTTGATGGCCATTCCAGAAAAAGAGTTCCAAAATTGCTTTGAAGGAGGAACTAAGCTCTGGCATTGGTACATAGCTTCCCAAGGTGACCATGACGATATTCAGCAATGAGGTATGTAGCACTTTTTCTAGGATGAGTTTGTGAACTTTATCACCAGACCCCCTATTGTACATTTCATATCCATGTGTGTATTTATCAAAAAATAGTATACTGTGCATGTTTGTCATTTGCTTTTTAAAATCCAAACATACCATAACAATTTTTCATGTAAATATGTACAACATGTTGCTGTGACATGGTTTACTCAACTAGTTCCCTCTCAGTTAGGTCTTTGCATCAAACTAATCAGACAACTAACAAGGCCTAAGTGATTCTGGCATCAAAGTTTAGAAAAGAGCTTTGTGAATCAGAAGGCAATTAAATGTAATGACACAGGCTGGGGTGGGGGTGGGAATAACTAACCATGGACAATGGGGCAAGAAACATTGACTAATGTGCACAAGGCCCCACAAAAATTAGAGTGAGTAATAGGCAATGGACTGAAAATAATTGAATCTATGATGTCCAAGAAAAAATACAGTTTTGAAGCTAGCTATTCAAATTCTTAGGAAAGTTGTGTAATCTTTTTGCTTCCTGGTTTCTTAATCTGTAAAATGGGAACAACTGTTTCCATATGAGAGTGACTAAAAACATAAAATAAGGTATTGTAAAGGACTGTCATAGAAGAGGCTGTATATTTCTTTGTCTAACATAGAATAATAGATGCTCAACATTTCTTAGTTTCCTGCTCCATGTCCACCCTTTTGGGTTGTATTATTCTGCGAGGGGACCCACGTGCTACTTTGCTCTGGTAACAGAGGCCAGTTATTCGTAAGGGGCTCAGAAGTTAGTGAGTTTCATGGAGGCAATTTCTTAATTTTAAAACTTCTATGGGTCTAAAACCTTACTGCAATTTTTCTTGTGGCTAATCTAATTGGTTGGAAGAGATGGAATATACAACAGAATGGTTCTCAGAGTGAGGTCCCCAGATAGCAGAAGCATTCCCTGAGAACTTGTTAGAAATGCCAGTTCTCAGGCAACACCCAAGATCTATGGAATCAAGAACTCAGGGGGTGGATTCAGCAACTTGTGTTTCAACAAGCTCTCCAGGTGATTCTTATGTAGGGTAAAGACAGAGGGTAACCAGAGTGGCAAGAGTCCTGGAGACTAACCATTGCTAGGTTTGGAATGTACTCCAGCTCACCATTCACTGTGGGACCTTGGGCTAATCATCTCCCTTCTCTAAACCTTCATTTTCTTATTCGGAAAATGGGAATATAATGTCCTCCCTATGACTTCAAATGATTGTTTCATGGACCAAACGGATTTAGAAAGGCAAAATATATTCAAATAATGTATCATATGAATGGAAGGTATATTGTTCCCTGTCTTGAGGCAGGGTAACATATAAAGCATTCGTATTTGGTGAAACATTGTTCTATTGTTATTGCTCATTAAGAGAAGAGTCTAGAACCGTCACGGGAAACCTCACTGGATGTTTTAATAGCCATCACAGCATTTTCTCCTGGGTAAACCTGAGTCTCTGTGCACATTCTGTCAGTATCTCAAAGATGTGAGGATGATATCATCCCCAGAGTAAGTGCGTTTTACTTTTTGGCAAAGTAAAATGCACTTACACCTGCAGGGTAACATTTATTATTGGTTCTCTTCTTTCAGCCCTTTAGTGAGAGTAGAGAACAGCAGGTCACTGCTATGAGCACACAACCCTCTTCCACATGAAGAATGTTATTAAGCCGCCCCTCAGCCTTCCTTTCTTTCCAGGCTGGATGGTTGCACTTTCTTCGCCTCTGCTCAAAGGCCTCATTGTGCTCCCCTTTATTAGTCATCTTGGTTCCTCTTCTTTGAACCTTTTCCAGGTTCTTTAACCACAGCTTCTTGTGACGTCCGGTGCTCTTCAGGTCTAGACCCCAGCACTGTACCCAGAACCCTAGTCCCTACCGGGAGGGTGGCCTCCGGATCTAGGACACCCCACTCCGCAAAGCACCATCCTGATGCCTCAGATCAGGGCTGTGGTGGCAAAGTGTACATGTTGCTCGGTTTCACTCACCTAGTCATGGTGTTTTGTTTTTCATCCTCCGCGCACCACCTTTTATTTGTGCCTAATGATCTTTTCTGTCCTCCCGGCTCCTTTGATTTATCTAATAGAAAGTAAATTTAACATGTTCACATATGCACAGAAATTTAGACTATGTAGGCACAAGAACTCCTAAAGCATAATTAAATACAAACCAACTAATAAAAAGGAGCAAAAGACTCGAACAAGGTAGGAGGGAGAAAAACCATAAAAAGTCATTTTCTCTGGCAAGTGTCACTACAAGTGATTTCATTTATTTTCTTCTTGCTGCTCTGAATGTTTCAGTTTTTCTATGATTAACACATCAAATGTTTCATCTTTAAAAAGGCTAAAAACAAAATTGGAAAATTAACTCCCTGCATGCTCACAGGACAACAAAGAAAATAAGAAATACTTATGTTTCGTAAGATCTCCCTGTCCCTGAGAGAGTTTCCACTCCAGTGAGATACAAAGCTGTGCTTGCCCATGGCTGTGCTTGGTCAAGACTGCCCTGGTCTCGCACGGACACTAGGCACAGCAGGACAGGTCGTCATCCTCCTTCCCAGCCCCCTCCATCTTTTTTTTCCTCTGTTGAACGGACATGACTGTCCTCTGGTTTGTAGGGCACGCCGCTCATGTATCTTGCTTTGTCATTTCTAGGGAAGTTCAGCCCAATTGGGCCTTGAAGACAGGAAGAAGCTTCAGGTGGTTCAAGGGAGGCTTAGCAGTAGTCAGAAGGCAACTGTGAAGAGGCCATGAATGCAGCTCCCTTGTAGGGAGAGAGAGGGAGGAAGAGCAAAGCCTTTGGGACATCATGAAAAGAAGGTTCAGGGGAAGAATGACGCTGCTGTGGGAGCTCTTGAGAGTGCTTTGTGGTGACCTCTCAAGGGGGTGACAGGAGAGAATGAACACAGTCCAGGCTTTCTTCCCATTGATATTCGTTATTTGTGGACTTTTGTTAACTCTATTTCTCTCTTCTATTTTAAATGTGTTACATCTAGCTCATCCAGAGATCTGAGTTTACCGAAGGTTTCATTGTACATCAGTGGTTCTCAGGGGCTGCCAGAGAAAATCACCTGAGGAACTTCTCAAAGGCTCAGACCCCACTCCAGACCATTTAAATCAGAATATCTAATAAGGGAACCTAAGACTTTTTTTATATATACTTATATATAAATAAGCAATTTATATAATTATAATTTATTATAATTTTATAATGTAATTTATTATAAAATTTATAATTTTTACTTAATTATAATTTATATAATTTCCAGAATTTATATGGAGAGGTGCTCCTTGACTTATGATGGATGGCACTATGTCCCAGCAAACCCATCTTTACGTTGATAACACTGCAAGTAGAAAATGCATTTAATATGCCAATAAACCCTGAGTAAAGATGAAAAATCATTGTAAGTCGAACCATTCTAAGTTGGTGCCATCTGCATACTATTTTGTGTATATAGTATATAAACTTGGGGTTGCTCCCCAGGTAGAGGCCTGGTATAGACTAGGGGTGAGGACATTCTGTTCCCATCAGTGTTTAGAAAGCACAGGGGTATTAGTCAAGGATTTCTACATCGGCCCAAGCTTTCCCACCCTGTGATCTCGCAACCTGCGATACAGTTCAAGTTATTTGAGGGCCGGATGCTTGTAGTTGGGGCAGGAATACATGGAAAGGAAGTAAACTGGATGCAGGTTTGCTTTATCTTTGCTCAAGCATTCAGAGCCAGGCTGCTGGGGACATGAGAGGCAGGTGTGAGGCCAGGGGAGCTGCCACCAGCCTCTCTGACCCTCAGCTCTCAACCCAGAAGCTCTAAGCCAATGGCTCCAAGCCACAGGGCACAGTAGCATCTCCTAAAGATTTCTTAAACATACAGTCCCCTGGTCCCCCCACCCCTAGTGTGCTCTCCTAAAGATTTCTTGAACATACAGACACCAGGTCCCCAGCCCCAGTGTGCTGACTTATTGGCTTGAGGGAGTTGTGTGGTACAGCCACATTATTTAAATGTTCTCCAGGTGATTCTAAAGTGTAACTAGAAAGAGAACCGTTGATTTTAGCTTTGATGGCGACCAAACAGGTGGTCAGTGGGGTGGGGGGAGGAGGGGCATGGGGGCTCAGAGGACCCTGTGTGCCTGGTGCAAGCCCTGGAATTCCTCCAGCTGCTTTTTATTTTGTCCTTTTTGCCTGCAGATTTTTCAGTTTTACAATGTTTAAAAATGTCTATCTTTCTTTTGGGTTCTCAAATTTTACCGACATCAGAATCACCAGGAAGACTTGTTCAAACAGATCACTGGGCCCTACCCCCGAGGTTTCTGATTCAGTAGCCCTGGGGTGGGGCCCAATATTTGCATTTCTCTTAAGTTCCCAGGTTATGCTGGGGCTGCTGCCAAAGAAACATACTTCAAAAACTGCTAGGCTTACCTTATTTTATCATTTCATCTTTTTAGTATTTTAGTCTCTCTCCTTTCCTTTCCCTTTTTCCTTTTTCTTTTCCTTTCCTTTCCTTTTTTGAGACAGAATCTCACTCTGTCACCCTGGATATAGTGCTGTGGTGTCATAGCTCACAGCAACCTCAAATTCTCAGGCACAAGAGATCCTCTTGCCTCAGCCTTCCAAGTCGCAGGGACTACAGATACTTGCCACAATGCCTGGTTAGTTTTTCCATTTTTAGTAGAGATGGAGTCTCTGCTCTTGCTCAGGCTGGTCTCAAACTCCTAGGCTCAAGCAATCCACCTACCTTGGCCTCCCAGAGTGCTAGGATTACAGGTGTGAGCTACTGTGCCCAGCTCAATAGCTCACACCTGACTTTAATCATTCAGATCTCAATTTTTCTCAACTTTTGTTTCCCCTTCTCATTAAACTATGCTATATTTAAATTTTTTCTTAACCTGTATTTGATCTAGATCTTTTTTGTACCACCTTTACCTCTCACTTTTTACTCCATTTTATTTTACAGGTAGTTCCCTCCCCTACCTTTTTAAAGCAGTTTTCAAGAATTAATATGCTTTTATTAACTATAGTCACCACGTTGCCCAGTGGTTCTCTTGGACTTAATCTGCCTAACTGAGATTTGTATCCTCTGACCAATATCTCCTCAAACTCCCACCAATCCTTTTAAAATTTGCCCTTTTAAACCAGGCAACAGACACGCTTAGCTGCCCACTCGAAAGCCATTTTGTGCCCTCCTCTTTTCTGTCAACCAAACCCACATTCTGCTGAGACATTCTGCTCCATCAGCCCCTCTCCAGTCTCAGAGGGTGACACCAGAGTAGGCTGAACCAGTAAAAGTAATTCTGCGTCCACTGTTGGCAATTGGCTGAGTGGTGTTGCAGTGTGAAGGGCAACCAGCTCGTGGTCTCTAGAGAGCATTCTCTTCTCCAGACTTTAGACACTGTTGTGTGAGAGTTTGATCCTTGGAAGAGGTACAGCCATCTCACATCTGTGAGGAAACAAACCTCCTGGCCAAAGTCAATAAAATCTTGAAGATGGAAGAACAGATGAAAAATGGAAGGAACCCCGGTCCTTGATCATGCTGTTCAGCCACTAGACCAGGAAGCCCTAGAACTGCCTCATCTCCAGACTTCTTGTTATAGAAGATTCTCTTCATTGTGTAAGCATTTTAAATGAGATCTTCTGTTACTTAAATTCAAAAGCATCCTCCACGATTACACTATAGTTATTCTTAAAGTAACTGTTTTTATCTGTCTGTAGATACTTATGGTTATTTCTCATAATAATAAAGTCCTTGAGGTCAGGAATATTGACATTTTAATCAGGAATTTTCCCAAGATCTTGACTATAGTATAATGTTGTTTGAGAGAAAAAAATGAATTCTTTCTTTTTTTTTTTAACTATGGCTTTTTATTTTCATGTGGATAGCCCAACAGAAGTAGGAATAATCAGTAGCCTTTGTTCAATATTATTTTAAAAAAAGAAAAAAAACCCCACAAAACAGAAACCAAATTTTGGGCTTAAAAGAAACCTAAGTCTGTCACAGGATCCTGGTTGGACAATACATTATTTTTATGGATGAGAAACACAGCGCTAGAGAGTGAAGAAGGAATGGTAGTTTGGGAGACCTATTTCCCAAAGTGATCTGGCAGAGGTGTCACAGTGCTAGATATAGGGTGACGGGACAGTGATCACTCCCCAGGGCCTTGGAACGGATCTTGCTGTCACACAATGCTGCTAACAGAGAGTGGGACAACAAAAGGTAGTCAAGACGCCAACCAACATTCTTGGCTCGAGCATTCATCATGTAAGTCCAAAAGGTATAGGCACAGGCTGTGTTGGGGTAGAGGTGCCGAAAGCTGTTAGCCAGTGGCACAGCTTGCAGCAATTCCCCAAAGCCTTGGCGCTCTTGTGGGGTGAAGCCAGCATTCTTTTTGTTTCCCTTGGGGTTGCCAAGGTCAATTTCTTCATGAGCCATATTGCGATCTCCACACAGCACAAGGGGCTATTGGGAAGTCAAGCCCTTCAAGAACTTGCGGAAGGCTTCATCCCAGCACTGCCTGTACTCCAGTCGCACCAGCCCACAGCCTGCATTGGGTACTCAGGCTGTTACCAGCACAAACTTGTCAAACTCAGCCACAATCACTCGTCCTTCCTGATCATGTTCTAACTCACCAATGCCATAGGAAACTTTGAGTGGGCACTGGCGGGAAAGTAGGCCCACATCACTGTACCCTTCCTTGTCTGAAGGAGCTGACCAGTACTGATGGGATAGTCCAGGCAGCTCTTGAAGTTCAGTGGGTAGTTTGTTCTCAGAACATTTGGTCTCTTGGAGGCACAGGATATCTGGGGCTTCTTCCTTTACCCAATCTAATCCTTTCTTCCTAATCCAGGCCCCAAGCTCCTCCACATTCCAAGAGCAAATCTTGAGTGTGGCAGATTTGCCGGTGGGTGAGGTTTCCTTATCTGGTGGGTCCTCATATAGGACAGGGCCCTCTCCTGCTGCTTCTTTTTTGTTTTTCTTTGCTCCCGTCTTACTCTTCTTGGGCTCTGGCTCACTCATCGAATTAGAAACACCCAACGCAGCTTGTAGGGAAGAGACTCATTTCAATCTCTTACCCGTCTTGGGGTCTTCCCCATCTTCTGCCACTGCTCCCTTTTTCCCAGGCTTCGGCATCCCTGCCCTTGAACACCTATACCACGTTGCCCCACCGAAGCATTATTTTTCTCACGTCGCCCTTTTTGGATCCCAGCCCAGCTCCTCCTTAGGCAAGCACAAAGAATGCAGCAGACTCAAAAATGAATTATTTCATTTCCATAAACATTGAGATTTCTTTTGTATCAAGTTTCTGCTGGCAACTGGGAATGCTGAAGTGAAATTGAGTATGTAGCATTTTTTATTGTCCAAAACGCAAACAGGGTATCTGATTGGCTTAAGGGAAAAGGAGAAAGAAGCTTTATTGTGAGGTTGTGGGTGGACACAGCATGGACTGATAGCACTGTCTAAGCCAATTCTTTCCTGCCGCCCCTTCCTCAGACTTCTCCCAGCTCCAACCTTGTGAATTCTGGCCATGTCCTTTCACCACCAAGTGGCCGTAGGGCTGCAAATCGTTTGGTCCAGATTTCAGAGGGACAAGCTAGATTAGATTATTTTTGCCCTTTTAGGGCAAGAGCCACTATGTTGTGGTCACTGGACAACTCTGGGTGACCACAGTGTCACCTTTGGTCCGACCAATGGCCATCTAAGAATAAGAAAATATCCTGACACATCTTCCTTGAAACTATAAGAAGAAGTTAGGCATGAGAGGCACCAGGACTAGCATACTCAAAAGGATGATTTTGAAAATGACTATGGAAAGAAATGGGTCACGGTGGCAAGTGGTGACACTTTTATTTTCTGCCCTCTACTTATCTACATTTTCCAGTTTTTCTACAATGATCATGCAATAACTAATATAAAATATTAAAATGTGAATTTTAAGTAACTAAAATATAAAAACAATTATGTATAGGGTTTAGCACCCAGCATGGTACCATCGGTGACAAAGTACTTTCCTTCCTAATGCCTTTAGGGTCATGATCTCCAATTCAGAGATGGCGAAGCATACACTCTAGGCTATTTTGGTTCATTTGAATGTGGAATTGTAGTAATAAGACTTTGCGTTAGTGTCAGGGGAGGGCTACTCGTGAACATTTGTGCTGTGACTTCACTTTATACATAGGCACTCAAAAGGACAGCCTGTATAAGATGCTATTTTCATCTGCTACCAATTTCTCAGCAAGTTCTGTCATCCACGTTGTAGCAAACAACTCAGTCCTCAACAGAAACCCACCAACATCAAATGAAACGTTTTTAAAAGCAATCCATTTTATAAGGGCAGAAGGGCTCCCAGTTACTGACAGAATCTATTATAGTTTCCTTCCTCACTCAATCTCTAAGACCTTGGCCCAGCCTTCCTTTCCAAACTCACTGCTCCCCACCCCATCTCTTCCTGCACCCCACTTTCTCACCACAGGTAATTGTCCTTCCCGAGCAAGCCAAGCACTTGCATACTGAAAACTCCTCCTGTGAGTGTATGACAACATGCTGCCAAGAGCCACTTCCAGAGAACCACTGGAGCTGTCTCACTGGCACTTCAATGATTATCTGTCAGCTTCTTTTAATTATTTCTCTCCTGGAGCTGTCACTTTTCTGCTTTTATTTCACAACAGCCCTTTTTCCTAAGTCACCTACTGGGGTCAGAGCTGATTGCTCAGAGCCAGGGCCAATGACTGGAATTCCAAGCTGTGTGCTCTTGGGTCAGGCCCCATTGTGCTGCTTCCACAGTGGCCACAGGGGCATAAAGATGCTTGTCCTACACTCCCCAAGGTTTGTGATGAGGAGCAAATGGATGTGTTTTCACCTGTGGATGGTAAAGTGCACACAGCCAGGCACTAACGTCTCAAGGAGTCACATCATTGACTTTAGCACAGCGTCTCTCAACCTCCACACTATTGACATTTGGGGCTGGATAATTCTTGTTGTGATGGCTTGACCTGTGTGTTGTAGGATGTCCACCCACCAGATGCCTGTAGCAACCAAAAATGTCTCCAGACATTGCCAAATGCCACCTGTTGAGCATTCTTTGTGTATGAGCTTTTAGAGCTGTATTCAGGTCACCCTTCCATGTCTTCCCTCCAACTATTGCTCTTGCCCCATCTTCAGTCTTTTCTGGTTCTCAGATAAACAAGGATATTTATTTATTTATTTATTTATTTATTTATTTTGAGACAGAGTCTCAAGCTGTTGCCCTGGGTAGAGCACCATGGCATCACAGCTCACAGCAACCTCAAACTCTCGGGCTTAAGTGATTCTCTTGCCTCAGCCTCCCAAGTAGCTGAGACTACAGGCACCCGCCACAACGCCTGGCTATTTTTTAGTTGTAGTTATCATTGTTTGGCAGGCCCGGGCTGGATTTGAACCCATCAGCTCCGGTGTATGTGGCTGGTGCCCTAGCCACTGAGCTATAGGCACTGAGCCAAACAAGGATTTTTTTGATTCCATGTTGGAATACATTTCCCCAAACTCCACAAATATATTTATAAATATGTTTTTCTAGTTATCCATGTATAGACTTAGGAACTTCTGTCCATATAATCTTCTGGAACAAAATTCATTTCCTGATACTGAACTCAAAAACACTCCCTCTTTTTTTTTTTTTTGTAGAGACAGAGTCTTACCGTATCGCCCTTGGTAGAGTGCCGTGGTGTCACACAGCTCACAGCAACCTCCAACTCCAGGGCTTAGGTGATTCTCTTGCCTCAGCCTCCCAAGTAGCTGGGACTACAGGCGCCCGCCACAACGCCCGGCTATTTTTTCGTTGCAGTTTGTCAGGGGCCGGGTCCGAACCCGCCACCCTTGGTATATGGGTCCGGTGCCCTACCCGCTGAGCCACAGGCGCCGCCCACACTCCCTCTTTTTTACCTGATCCCTTTCATCCTTGCTTACTACACAACCCTACTTTTGACATATACTTCCTGATTATGATACATAGTTTCTCTTAGAAATGCAAGTTTTGTTGCTGAGTCATTTCTCCTCTTCCTTACTGGCATCACCAACCTACCTGCAGGCCTAAAAGTCATCCCCTAGTGGTAAGTCTCTTTTTTCTTTTTATACATTTGTTTGTTTGTTTGTTTTTAAATATTAAGAAGATATACATGATAGCAATTTTTTTCAAATAGTCCAGAAGTATATTAGGGGAAACATGTCTCCTTTATTTCTCTTTCTTCTCCTCCCTGACCCCTTCTTGCCACAACTTTCACTCTCTCTCTTACTTCCTGCTAGATCCCAGACTTCCAGTAGTCTATGCATATACAAGCATATATATATATATATATCTTTTTTTTTTGAGACAGAGTCTCACTTTGTTGCCCTCGGTAGAGGACTGTGGCATCACAGCTCACAGCAACCTCCAGCTCTTGGGCTTAGGCGATTCTCTTGCCTCAGCCTCCTTAGTAGCTGGGACTACAGGCGCCCGCCACAAGGCCCGGCTATTTTGTTGTTGTTGTTGCAGTTTGGCTGGGGCTGGGTTTGAACCCGCCACCCTCTACCTACTCACTGAGCCACAGGCGCCGCCCCCTGCAAGCGTATTTTTTCCTCATTGCTCTTCTGGCATGCTAATGTTCATGTGTGAAGGTGATGCTTTTTCTCAGTCCCTAACGAGGTTAAAAAGGAGCTTTTATTAATTCCCTGCAAGTATCTAAAATAGGCCCCCTCCTGCCAAAGCCCCAGGGGAGCACGGCGTGTGCTGGAACTGAAGACAGTGTGAACAACCTCCAGACATCACCAAGCAGACCCCTGTAGGTATTCACACACAAACCCACACATTTAAACCTTTATCCTATTGTATTTGATTTTTCAAAAAAAGAGAAAATATGTTTTGCAAAGGACCCTGAGGAGAGAGGAAAGACAGGTTTGTGCAATGGAAAAAAAGCAACTATACACCAGACAAGAATTTAGGGGGGGTATATATATATCAGGGTTTGATTCCTCCCATGCAAAGCTTTAGGAGCTAAACTCCTGGCAGGAAGACAGTAAGAATTATTTTATTTGTTTCTGATTCAGTGTCCAGGTGCAAAGAAGAGATCTTTTTAAATCCCATTGGAATAAGGGCCACTTTTAGATTTTTTCTTTAATTCTTTTATCCATTTAACATTTATTGTTTCTAGGCTCTCCTGTGGGCAGAGCTGTAAGTGGGAGGAAGTCATAAAGCTAACTCAGATATGGATCTTGCCTTCTAGAAGCAGATGGTCAATTAGCACAGGAAGAGGTTGTCTAAATTATATAACCCAAATATAATGTGATAAAGGTCATAAGTACAGCTCGAAGGCTGCAAATGTTATCAATAAACTTTCTCTCCAACAAATGCTTCCATGAACATGGCTTCTAACACCATGGAATCCAGGAGTGCCAAGGGTGACAACATAGCATGACTCAGCTGTATGTAATTGCTGGCTTTGGACTGAGCCCTGGTTCCTCCCGGAGGAGGGAAGACGATGACAGTGACAAGTTAAGTACCAACAGCCCTGTCTTTCCCAGATCTCTACAGTATGACTTGACCACCGGTTTCTCAAAATTTCACAAGTTAACCAAAGATAGTTCTTATTTTCCTCTCTGACTTTTCTCCGTTCAGGTTTACAAGTCCTGAGTGAGCATCCTAACAAATGTATTAAGCCACGATTGCTGCTCTAAACCATGTCGCAAATAATGTTAAATACCTCTGCAGCTTACGACTGTAAGCATTTATTTTCATGGTCATGGGTCTGCAGGGAGGCTAAGGGTTGGCTGACCTCGATTTCTGATGTGTTCTGGAGTGTGTGTCACCTCACAGGGCTGAAGATCCAGAAATGCAAGGTGACAGGAGCATAAGAAGGCCAAAGTCTGTCATGGCTCTTCCAGACCTTTGCCCACATTTAGCATACTGTCCCTTCCATCCATCTTTCTTTGATCACAGCAAATTACACATGGGCTGGCTCAGTACCAACAAGGTAGGGAAATAAAACTTGTCAAATCTAGTGGAAAGGACTACCAAGTCACAAAGGTAGGAGTGAACAACTAATTCAGAGAGCGCACCAAGAACTAGGAACAATGATCTAATCTACAAGAGATGATTATTTTTCACAAAGAAAGAATGTCACTGTGAGATATATAAGCAGATGACCTCTTGCCCTTTGGCTGTGAAAGGCTGACAGTAACACGTGGTTCCTGGCCTGACTGCTTGGTGTCGCTGTGTGGTTGCAGCTGAAGTGATCATCACTGCACACTGTACACCTGAAGACTTTGTTCCTGGCCTCAGAGAAGCTTTGCACTTGCTCTTCACAGTGACGGGGCCACTTGATGATTTGGGGAGGGGGTTGCCTTTTTTTCCTTCCTCCTGCCCCAGTTTCACTGCTCTCATGCTTCTCCGACACACCCTGTGTATGACTGCTGCATTTCAGCTCAGTAACACCCAGCGGTGTGGCAATTCTGGAAGTCAATGCCGTCCGTTCTTATCCAGCCAGCCTGTCATGTTGCCATAAATACGAGCCTTCTCCTTGCTGCAGCTCGGTGATGATAGAAAGGCTCAGAACCCTGGCTGTGCCGTCTGTAGCACGTCTGTGTCTTTAGAAGCTGAGGTCTACTTCTTCTCTCAAGGTCTTTATATGAGTCTACCACGAGGGGAATCTGATAGACTAATAGAAAATGAGTGCTGGGGCTTTACGATCAGCTTGTCAGTCCCCCGTGTTCTACAGATAAGGCAATTGAGGCCAAGGGAATCCAGTGAGTTAAAGAACAAAGACTGGGGCCCTGGAATTTGGATTCCCAATCCAGAGTACCCAATCAGTCTCACCATATCTGTCCTTTTCTGGGGAGAGTTCATTGCACTGTTCCTGAAATTACCATGAATATAAATGGCAGAACAGAAGATGTAATTCTAGAAAGATGGTATGTGTTTAGGGGCCCTAGACTCTTTCTGTCTACATACCTACCTAAATCTGCCCAACCTAGCAAATTAGACCATTTGGTCTAGGAAAAGGAGATCATAGCTAAAATATAAAAATAAACATAAAGAGTTAGTTTTTAACATTTGATCTTCTAAGGACTCCAAAGATCAGAGTTAAATTTTAGAGACAACCTTCACTACCAACTCTTTGGCATTCCCAAGACAAGGCCAGAGAAAAATGGGAGTAGAGGTTGGGAGGTGAGCATGGGAAGGAGGACCCTGAAATAACCAAAGTTAACCCCAAATAACTGGGAAACTACTAACCTGATTGTACTAGTAAATGACTATTTTTGGTAGGTATTATCCCATTATATAGGCCAGGAAGAGACTCTGAGAGTCTTATGGTGCAGTAGTTAACCAAGTGGACTTCTGAGTTAAATAGACCTGGATTCACATCCAGCTTGTTGCATTTATTGGCTATAACAGCAATGGGCAAGTTACTTAGCCTCTCTGAGCCTTAGCTTCCTCAGCTATAAATTATGCATAATGACATCTACCTCAAAATTGCCATGCCAAATAAATGTTAAATCCTTGGCATAGCAGTAGGTGTTCAATGAACAGTAGCATATTATCATTATATTGTTATAGCCTTCATGTGAGAGCTATAAATTAGCTTCATAGTACGGCTGAGTACATTGGATACTTTTTCTTCCATTCCTGAGATACTTTGCTAAGAAGAATATGTTCCAGCTCCATCCATGTAAACATGAAAGAGGTAAAGTCTCTATCTTTCTTTAAGGCTGCATAGTATTCCATGGTATACATGTACCACAATTTGCTAGTCCATTCATGGGTTGATGGGCACTTGGGCTTCTTCCATGACTTAGCAATTATGAATTGGGCTGCAATAAACATTCCGGTACAGATGTCTTTGTTATATTGTGATTTTTGATTTTCTGGGTATAAACCTAGTAGAGGAATTATAGGATCAAATGGCAGGTCTATACTTAGGTCCCTAAGTATTCTCCAAACATCCTTCCAGAAGGAACGTATTAGTGTGCATTCCCACCAGCAGTATAGAAGTGTGCCCTTTTCTCCACATCCACGCCAACATCTCTGGTTTCAGGATTTTGTAATGTGGGCTACTCTTACTGGGGTTAGGTGATATCTCAAAGTAGTTTTGATTTGCATTTCTCTGATGATTAAGGATGATGAGCTTTATTTTCATGTGTTTGTAGATTGTGCGTCTGTCTTCTTTAGAGAAGTTTCTCTTCAAGTCCCTTGCCCACTCTGAGATGGGATCACTTGTTCTTTTCTTGCTAATACGTTTGAGTTCTCTGTGGATTCTGGTTATTAAACCTTTATCAGAGGTATAACCTGCAAATATTTTCTCCCATTCTGAGGGCTGTCTGCTTGCTTTACTTACTATGTTCTTGGCTGTGCAGAAGCTTTTTAGTTTGATCAGGTCCCAGTAGTATATTTTTGATACTGCTTCAATTGCCTGGGGAGTCCTCCTCATAAAATATTCACCCAGGCCGATTCTTTCAAGAGTTTTCCCTGAACTTTCTTCAAGTATTTTTATAGTTTCATGTCTTAAGTTTAAATCTTTTATCCAGTGAGAGTCTATCTTAGTTAATGGTGAAAGGTGTGAGTCCAGTTTCAATCTTCTACAGGTTGCCAGCCAGTTCACCCAGCACCATTTGTTAAATAGGGAATCTTTTCCCCACTGAATGTTTTTAATTGGCTTGTCAAAGATCAAATAACGGTAAGTAGCTGGATTCATCTCTTGGTTCTCTATTCTGTTCCAGACATCTACTTCTCTGTTTTAGTGCCAGTACCATGCTGTTTTGATCACTATCGACTTATAGTATAGTCTGAGGTCTGGTAGCGTGATTCCTCCTGCTTTGTTTTTATTTCTGAGTAATGTCTCGGCTAGTCGAGGTTTTTTCTAATTCCATATAAAATGAAGCATTATTTTTTCAAGATCTTTAAAAATATGACAATGGAGCTTTAATAGGAATTGCATTAAAATTATATATTGCTTTGGGTAGTATAGACATTTTAACAATGTTGATTCTTCTCAGCCATGAGCATGGTATGTTTTTCCATTTGTTAACATCTTCAGCTATTTCTTTTCTTAAAGTTTCATAGTTCTCTTTATAGAGATCTTTCACGCCCTTTGTTAGGTATACTCCCAAATATTTCATCTTCTTTGGCACTACTGTGAAAGGAATAGAGTCCTTGACTGTTTTTTCGGCTTGGTTATTGTTGGTATATACAAAGGCTACAGATTTATGGGTGTTGGTTTTGTAGTGTGAGACATTGCTGTATTCTTTGATCACTTCTAAAAGTTTTGTAATAGAATCCCTAGTGTTTTCCAGATATACAATCATATTATCTGCGAAGAGTGAAAGTTTGATCTCTTCTGACCCTATGTGGATATCCTTGATCGCCTTTTCTTCCCTAATTGCAATGGCTAAAACTTCCATTACAATGTTAAAGAGCAATGGAGACAATGGGCAACCTTGCCTGATTCCTGATCTAAGTGGAAATGATTTCAATTTAACTCCATTCAGTACAATATTGGCTGTGGGTTTGCTGTAGATGGCCTCTATTAGTTTAGGAAATGTCCCTTCTATACCAATTTTCTTAAGTGTTCTGATCGTGAAGGGATGCTGGATATTATCAAAAGCTTTTTCTGTGTCAATTTAGAGAATCACATGGTCTTTATTTTTTAGTTTGTTTATGTGCTGGATTACATTTATAGATTTATGTATATTGAACCAGCCTTGAGACCCTGGGATAAGTCCCACTTGGTCATGATGTATAATTTTTTTGATGTTTTATTGGATTCTGTTCGTTAGGATCTTGTTGAGTATTTTTGCATCTATATTCATTAGTGATACTGTTCTATAATTTTCTTTTCTTGTTAGGTCTTTCCCTGGTTTGGGGATCAAGGTGATGTTTGCTTCGTAGAATGTGTTGGGTAATATTCCTTTTTTTTCTATATTTTGGAAGAGGTTTAGTAATATAGGTACTAGTTCTTCTTTAAAGGTTTGGTAGAATTCTGACGTAAAGCCATCTGGTCCTAGGCTTTCATTTTTAGGGAGATTTTGTATAGTTGATGCTATTTCAGAACTTGATTTAGGCCTGTTCAACATTTCCACTTCGTTCTGGCTAAGTCTTGGTAGGTGGCGTGCTTCCAGGTACTGGTCGATTTCTTTCAGATTTTCATATTTGTGAGAGTAGAGTTTCTTGTAGTATTTGTTAAGGATTTTTTGAATTTCTGAGGGGTCTGTTGTCATTTCGTCATTACCATTTCTGATTGATGAAATTAGGAATTTTACTTTTTTTCCTGGTTAGGTTGGCCAAAGGTTTATCTATTTTATTGATCTTTTCAAAAAACCAACTTTTGGATTTATTGATCTGTTGTATAATTCTTTTGTTTTCAATTTCATTTAATTCTGCTCTGATTTTGGTTATTTCTTTTCTTCTACTGGGTTTGGGGTTGGGATGTTCTTCCTTCTCCAGTTGCTTGAGAAGTCCCATTAAGTTATTAACTTCCTCTCTTTCCATTTTCTTGAGGAAGGCTTGCAGTGATATAAATTTCCCTCTTAGGATTGCCTTTGCAGTATCCCAGAGGTTCTGATAATTCGTGTCTTCATTGTTGTTATGTTCCAAAAATTTGGTGATTTCCTTCTTAATCTCATGTATAACCCATCTATCATTCAGCATAAGGTTGTTTAGATTCCATGTTTTTGTATGGGTATGCAGATTTCTGTTGTTATTGAGTTCAACGTTTATTCCATGATGGTCTGAGAAGATGCAAGGAGTAATTTCTATTTTTTTTTTTTTTAATTTGCTGAGGTTAGATTTGTGGCCTAGGATGTGGTCAGTTTTGGAGTATGTTCCATGGGCTGATGAGAAGAATGTGTATTCAGTTTTGTTGGGATGAAATGTTCTGTAGATGTCTATTAAGTCCAGATATTGAATGGTTAAGTTTAAATCTAAAATTTCTTTGCTTAGCTTCTTTTTGGAGGATCTATCCAGCACTGCTAAAGGGGTGTTAAAATCTCCAACTACAATGGAACTGGAGGAAATCAAGTTGCTCATGTCTGTTAGAGTTTCTCTTATAAATTTAGGTGCATTCTGGTTGGGTGCATAAATATTAATAATTAAAATCTCATCATACTGAGTATTACCTTTAACAAATATGAAATGTCCATCCTCATCCTTCCTTATTTTGGTTGATTAAAGCCTATTGCATCTGCGAATAGGATTGCAATGCCTGCTTTTTTTCTGCTTTCAATTTGCCTGGAGTATAGATGACCATCCCTTCACCTTAAGTCTATATTTGTCTTTTAATGTAAGATGCGATTTTTGTATGCAGCAGATATCTGGCTTGAGTTTTTGCATCCAGTCAGCCAACCTGCGCCTCCTTAGAGGACAATTTAAACCATTCACATTAATTGAGAATATTGATAAGCCTTTTGAGAATCCGGTGGACATTTTGAATCCCTTTGCGACTGTGGAAGTTGGAATTTGATCAAAATTTTCTGGGTGGGTTTACTTTAGTGGTGGAGCGTTATGCTGGTCTTTATGAAGCATAGGTCTGAGAATATCCTGGAGAGCTGGTTTAGTTATGGCAAATTCCTTCAACATGTGAATGTCTTTGAAGTATTTAATTTCTCTATCACAAATGAAACTCAGTTTAGCTGGGTACAGGATTGTGGGTTGCAAGTTATTTTGTTTTAGGAGATTAAAAGTTGATGACCATCCTCTTCTAGCTTGAAAGGTTTCAGCAGAGAGATCTGCAGTTATTCTAATATTCTTCCCCTTGTAGGTGATGGCTGCTTTCCCCTGGCTGCTTTCAGAATTTTCTCCTTCATATTAACTTTAATGAAATTGATTATGATGTGTCTGGGGGATATCTTATTTGGGTTAAGTTGTGCCGGAGTTCTGAAACTGACTGCTATCTGAATTTCAGAATCTCTTGGTATGTCTGGAAAGTTCTCCTTCATAATCTCATGGAGAAGAGACTCTGTGCCTTGTGAAGCCACTTCATCACTTTCAGGGATCCCTATAAAATGAATATTGGTTTTCTTCAAATTATCCCAGAGCTCTCTGACAGAGTGATCTGTTTTTGCCCTCCATTTCTCTTCCTCTTTGAGAGTTTGGGAGCATTGGAAAGCTTTGTCTTCAATGTCAGAAATCCTTTCTTCTGCTTGCTCCATTCTGTTACTGGGAGAGTCTACTGTGTTTTTCAGATCTTTCAGGGCTGCAACTTCTTGTCTCAATGTGTCAAAATCTTTGGTCATTTGGTCTTTGAATTCATTGAATTCTTGAGATATCTTTTGGGTTACTGCTTGGAATTCTAATTCGATCTTATTTGCTATCCAGATTCTGAATTTGATTTCTGACATCTCAGCTATTTGTTTGTGCATGGGATCTTGTGCTGTGCCTGCCCCATTGATCCTTGGGGGAGTGGATCTACTCTGATTATTCATATTGCCAGAGTTTTTCTGTTGATTTCACCTCATGATTGTTTTTCACTGCTGCCTCTGGCTGTCCTCAGAGTTGGGGAGGTGTCTCTCCAAGATTAGACCCCAGTGAGATCACTCTATTGTTGCTGGATCTTTGTAGAGAGTGACCCTGTGTAGTTCCTCTGGGGCTGACCCAGCCAGGGAGTTCTGGTTGTGGGAGCATCTCTGAAGTGTGACACACCCGGATACAGCACCAGGGCGGGGGGTGGTGCGCACGATTCTGGGAGTGCCAGGCCCCCAGTGACTTTGGCACAGAGAGCCCAAGATTCCAGCAGTCTCTGGCCAGGAGAAGTGCTCCACGCTGAGGCAGGGAGGGCTCTGGAGGGCACACGACTAACAGAGTTCCCTGGCCAGACGAGAGGGCCGGTGTAGAAGCAGGGAGGGTACTGGAGGGAGGACACGGGGTTGCGCAGCTTCTGCAGTTCCTGGTCAGGGCGTGCGGAGGCCCTGTGGGTGCAGGGCGTGGGTCAGGTGTCAAGGAGCAGCTCTTACCGAGGTCCGGGTGGGCACCGATTGTGGTCATCACACAGTTCTTATGTAGGTCTGGGTGGCGCAGCTCTTACGGAGGTCCCAGCGGCACCCACCTCTTACTTTTCAATTCTCTCTCTCACCTGATACAACTTCTCAAGTTTCACTTATTTCTGTCACTACCCACATAGTTACCCTAGCACCTGGAGTTTTTCCTCCTAGCATTTTTCCTAACGCTTCTGGAATTTGCTGTATCTGACAAACCTTGGTGCCTTTGTATTTTTAGTTTCATTATCATTGAGGATTTTGTTATCCAAGACACCATCAACCATGAATCTGAAAAGTTAAATTAAACAGAAAAAATGAAAAAGAAATCATTGAGACTTTTAATCTGCATTTGTCATTCTGTTCTGGACTTTGATATAGATACTACATATTTATTTATTTATTTATTTATTTTTGTAGAGACAGAGTCTCACTGTACCGCCCTCAGGTAGAGTGCCGTGGCGTCACACGGCTCACAGCAACCTCTAACTCTTGGGCTTACGCCATTCTCTTGCCCTCAGCCTCCCGAGCAGCTGGGACTACAGGCGCCCGCCACAACGCCCAGCTATTTTTCTGTTGCAGTTTGGCTGGGGCTGGGTCCGAACCCGTCACCCTCAGCATATGGGGCCGCCGCCCTACTCACTGAGCCACAGGCGCCGCCCTGGATACTACATATTTATTAACAATTTATGTCCTACTTGGAAAAATAATTGAAGTGACTTAGGAGAAAAAAGGCATCAAGATGTGACTTGATGAAAAACAAAATAGCAGGGTGGTGTCCATAGCTCAGTGGGTAGGGCAGCCGGCCACATACACCCAGGCTAGCAGGTTCAAACTGGCCGAGCATTGTGGCAGGTGCCTGTAGTCCCAGATACTTGGGAGGCAGAAGCTAGAGACCAGCTTAAGCCCATGAGTTTGAGGTTGCTATGAGATGTAACGCCATAGCACTCTACCAAGCGCAACATAGTGAGACTCTGTTTCAAAAAAGAAAAAAGCAGTAAAAGGAAGCTTAGATCCTTTAACAAGTGTGGGAGGCCATGGACAAGTGAGACTGGGGCAATCAAGGGAGGACAGTCAATAGGAGTCTTCTTGATCTATTCTGATGAGTGCAATGGTACTTTGTCTAGTCTGTAGGGTGGGAGGGACTTCTGAGAGAGCTTCCTGGTAGAGCTGTCTCCTGAAGTAGGACCTAAAAGATTTGTTAGCAAGGAAAAAAAAATTTCCTGGAAGTGGTAAAGACATCTGTGCAAATAAAACTTATACAACCAAGCTTAACTTTTAGTTCTAGGCTTCCTGGCAGTCAAGGCAAAAAGAAAAAACACAACGTGCTATTTATTTCTTCCTTTCTGAGAAAAGAGACATACCTTTCCAGGAACTACTACAAAACTCTAGGACTGTGATTCTCAAGTTTTAGCATGTATAAAGATCCCCTCACAACTCTTTAAAAATGCAGAGTTCTGGTCATCAACTCCAGAGATTCTGACTCAGCAATTATGGGGTGGGGTCTAGGACTCTGTCTTTGAACAAACTCTCCCAAATAATTCTGATGTAGGTGGTTCCCTTACAGCCCACTTTGAAAAATGCTGCTGTAAAAGGAATTACACACTCATTCCTGTGTTTGTCCACTGAGGTCAATATTGGGGATAGGTCAGAGAACAAGGCAGAGAAGCCTCCGGCCCGCAGGGCAATTGAAGAAAACCTGGACTCTTGGAGCCATCAGCTGATGTTCTGCCTCTTCTCTGGTGCTGCCAAAGGGCCTTCCAGACCGGAGCTCTGCACTTTGTCCCAAGTGCCACCTGCCACTTTAGTGCCTAATCACAATCCTTTTCAGTTTCATTTTGTGGTGACCAGGCCATCTGCCTACGCCCTGGAGGACCTTGTGGCATCAAGGAGGTATTTCTAAGGCCTGCGGTAGAACCCCTTGGATTTGGCAAAACCCACAGCAGCTTCTCTGAACGGCCAGCTGAAGTATGTGTGACCAGGGATGGCAACCAGGATGAGGGACAGAGACCCCACAGGTGCAGGTGGGCTGCTAGGGATAGCTTTGGCTGTGTAGGTTCCAGCTGCTACAGCTTCTCAGGCGGGGAAATTGCCATCAGCCTCTCTCCTAGAAGGGGCTTCCCAAACTCTGGGGTTGAGTCTATCCTTCTGCCCCAGCCCTTCCCTGCCTGATACCTTTCTGGGCACTCATTCTTTCAGAACTGGGACCTTAATCTGCCTCCTCCCTCCATCTTCCCAATTGTCTTTGGAGTGGTTTGCAGGCCCCCTCTGATATTACGCGCACTGTCATGCTGCCTGAGGGCTGGTTGCCTGCTCACCAAACTCCAGGAAGCCATCAACTACCACCGGCTGGAAATTAGACCCAGAAAGTTTGTGTCAGTGTAGGAGTGAGTTTGAGAGTGTGCAGGTAGGTGTGTGTTGGGAGACTGCATATACAAATGGACAATGGCCAGATCATATATAAAACAGAACTTTGACCCACAGTTTACAGCAACCAGCCTAGAAACTCATTATCTACAGTAACAGGTCCAGGAAGCCAGCCTGCTACAACGCAAACTTGTAGGAAGTCAGATCACTACCTGACAGCTTCCCTCATTTTGTGCCTGCTTCTAATTTAGGAGAGGCCACATATGTACCCCTCACCATTACTAGACTCGATGCCTGGGACTTCCTGCTACCTCTCTTCAGGGCGTCCCTGAGCCTTCCCCTTTTCACTGTAAAGTTTTCTCACCCCTCTATTTGCTTTGGGTTTCTGCTAAAACACAGCAATGGTGGCTGACTCCCTTGCTATAGCAAGCTCTGAATTAAATAGCCATTGCTTATTCTGAATTAAATAGCCATTGCTTGCTCTGTCAGTCTTCATTCATCTCCATAGTATGCATGGATGTGTGTGTGGCAGGGAGCTGTGTGTATCCGAATGTGTGTCTGACTGTGTGAGTTGAGAATGGCAAGATAGGCCCATGGAAGACAGAGAAGGCAGCCTAGACTCACTGCAAGATTATCACTTATCTGGATTTGTCCCCTGGGAGTCATTTCTCTTTTATGGAGAAGGAAGGAGATGGGGGAGGAAAAATTAGATGAGAGTCACTTCTATGATTGTAAAAGTCAGACTCCTTTGTGTAAAGTAGTAAGAGTCTCTAGAGGTAGCAGACATGAGAAGGCTCATGGCATTGTCTAGGCCCCATACATTTTTCTTGCTTTCAGAAAACCAATGGCAGGCACCACAGTGACAGTTCCCCCCGCCTGTGTGCCTGCCATTCACTCCAAGGCCACTTAATCTGAGGTCCAGGGCCAACTTGCCAAAATTAATGGTTGGTAAGATTAAAACAAACAGAGGTAAATGGCTCTTTACCTACCACACAGTCTCCCTGAGGTGTTACCATTTTCTGATCAATGACCGTAATTTTCTCCCCTAACATCAGCTTCATCATGCTAGGGGGCTTGGAGAGCACAGGGGTCAGAAGAAAATTACGTGGTTGTGCAGGATTTCTCTGCAGTCCTGGTTTATTCTGCATATCATTCTAATTCTGTGTTGTGCTATTCAGAAACAATGCAGGCCACACTTGTCGAGACTGCAGAGAGCTGTTTGGCCAGGCCACAGGGCTCAATGGAGCTTTGCAGAAAAAGACAGTCTCTGGTCCATACACAGTACCTGACTCTACAGAAACTCCCCCAGTGAGCTTCAGAATTGAAGAAACTAGGGCTGACAACTTTGCCTCAAGTCTGGATCCAGTAATGGTTTTACTAGGGTATAATGGCAAAAGGAAGAGAACTCCCAAGCCCTGAGCCATCTCTCTTGCACGTGTGGGTCACGGCTGGAGAAATGCGTGTTGTATGGGAATAAATGCCGCCCCAACGCAGCGCTAGAGGGTCTTGGAGCCAGTGGTCTATTCACATGCTCAGCAAGAGTTTAATTAATAGTTCTTTCTCTGTTGTTTTTCAAATCAATCATCCAGGTTTGAGCACATCTATTTTCTCCTGCTGTTTGTTCTGTGTTGTCATCTAGGGTACATATTTTATTAAGAGTCGATTTAATAAGGCAGTTTAAAACATTAAAATGCATACTGCAAATCCATTAACACACTGATGATTACATGAATCACCAACCTATGTCTTGTGGATAAGAACTGAGACAAACAGCTACTAATGACATTGAAAAACAGCAATGCATTAAAGTAAAAATTAACAGCTGTGTCAGGGGCTGAGGGATACCAGTCACCTCAAGTGTTTACATTACCAGATCACTGAAGATAAGTGACCAACTGGAGAGCGGTGACTCAGAAGGCAATCTGCAGGGAAGGGATGTGTCTGATGGGACTCTGCCCCTCTCTCTAGCTGCTGTGTTCTGGAGTCCTAGGCCCTTAAACCTAAACCAAGGGAAGGACTTCAAACAGAACAGCTAACACACTATTAGCTCCCCTGTGTGCTAAACCTCCTTCCTGCCTTGTTTCAACTGGGTAGGATTTCCACCCTCATTCTATTTCAATTTAATCCTATTTTGTTTGTTATTAACAACCTCTGAGAAACTTATTGTCATGCAAGAAAGAAGTGGGGCAGAAATACAGATTCCCCTTCACCTTCCTCCCCACCCCAACACCCTTTGGAAAGGGACCTTCGAAAAACATTTTTCTCCGGTGGCGCCTGTGGCTCAAGGAGTAGGGCACCAGTCCCACATGATGGAGGTGGTGGGTTCAAACCCAGCCCCGGCCAAAAAACCACACAAAAAAAAGAAAAACATTTTTCTCTGGGGAAAGAGAACACAACCTTCTGGCAAACGATGTAGCAGTGCCCTTTGCCTGGGATGGGACTTAGCGGGTGGGGAGCTTCAGAGGGCTGAGGGAGGAGGGCCGCCTGGCTGGGGAGAAGTGGCCTGGCAGGTTTCTGATGGTAACTGTTGTCCCTGCTGTCTGGTTCTGCTCTGGCCAACACCGCAGCCACTAGCCATGTGCAGTTATTAGAATTTTATAAAAATGGAACTTTAAAATGTCATTCACACTAGCCTCATCTGAAGTGCTCAGTAGCCAATCTGGCTGATGGCTATGCTATTGGAGAGCGCGGATTTAGAACATTTCCACCATGGCAGAAAGTTCTACCGGACAGTGCTGTCCTAGGCTCCAGGCAGCCCCAGAGTCTCCTCTGGGGGATGAGTGAAGTCACAGAGCGAAGATGCGTGTGGTCCAGGACGCCCCCTAGTCCCAGATCCCGAATGACATCTGAGCCCGAGACACTGCTGCCACGAGGGCAATTTCAAAAGACTGAGGCCGGGACTCAGAAGGTCTGGAGAGGCGCGCTAGCTGAATCAGTGCTTGGAGAGCAACTTCTCTTTTGCAATCCTTGCTGGTCTGACAGGCTTCTGCAGAATTACATCACTTCCTAAAAAACAGCAAACACCTCTCCTTCAAGTTAGCACCGACCCAAACAAGCAGGAAACAGGAAATGTTCCCGTTTCGGGGCGGCTGCAGCCCCGCGCAGCACGCCGAGCGCGCCGAGAGGTGACATGCCGGCCGCCCGCGCCGCCCGCGCCTGTGCCCTGCTGCTGCCCGCGCTCGCGCGTCTCGCCCGGGGTAAGCCACCGCCAGCTGCCCGCTCCCGCGAAGGCCAGCTGGAGGCCTGTGGGGTGCGGCGGCTGCAGAACTCTTCCGGGGGAGGGTGACACCCAGAAAAAAAGTGGAGAAAATGACAACAGCCTTCTTTAGGGGTTCGGGGTGGACTTTGCTTTCGCCGCCGCTGTCTGAGGTCGCTCCAGTTCTCACTTGATCTAACCTTCTTGCAATCTTTGTCTTCTGAAGATGTACGAGTGGCTGTCATTTACCGACTTTTAATGGGCATTTTAAGAAAGCCATAAACTCTTTGGCAGTTCGAGGAAAAGAAAGTTTCAATCGGCTGAAACAGAGAAATAATGAATTTGGGCGGTGCCTGTGGCTCAAGGAGTAGGGCGCCGATCCCCTATGCCAGAGGTGGCAGGTTCAAACCTAGCCCCAGCCAAAAACCAAAAAAAAAAAAAAAAAAGATAGCGAAATAATGAATTTGCTTTTAATAGTGTGAGAAGTCTTCTGGTTCCAAGAACTCCTGGAAAAACTGGTGTGTGGAAATTCACTACTAGAAAGCATACTAAAGAAAAAAGCATAAGTTAAAAATAAATGTAAACAGGAAATTATCTGTGCTAACTCATCAAGAAAGGTCTTTCATTTGCTTTTCTTTGATCATGTTACTTGTAGGTTTTGGTTTTTTTTTTCATCGATTGTTACTAATGAAGTTTCGTTTGAAAAAGTCATATGATTATAGCCAATCAAAGATACTGGAAAAAGCAAAATATTATGTCTGATTATTACAAGCTAACAGCAGCAGTTTATGTATGTTTACATTTGACAGTTGCTGCAAGCACCAAAAGTTTCAGTTGCCTCTTTGGTGACTGGTCCTTGGATAAATAAACTCCCTGCTCATGGTTTCTGTCCATGGACACTGCCTGCTTCTAGTGCAGGGCAGTGTTTCAAGCAAAAGGAAAGTTCTCAAGCTGCACATCAGATGGGGGATGTCAGTCATGACAACGGGTGTGGCAACTTCCTGGAGATGAGCATCCCAGCTGGCCACACACATCTCTTCTCTTGCCCTGGGTGCTCTCCTGTGGCCTCCTGGACATATGAGGCAGAAAAGAGAAGTAAAAGGCAAAGCAGCCTAACTGAAAAGACGTCTGGTCGAAAGTGAGGTTAGTGTTCAGAGGCAGTTAGGGAGTCAGTGTGTTGTTTCATGCACAGAGTTTCAGAGCTGGAAGAGAGTTGGAAGATGGTGGAGCTCAAGCGAGAGTGGGGATACCCAAGGAGAAACTGGGGTGGCAGTCAGTGAGACATCTAAGTGTCACCCTAGTCCACCCTTCTGCTCCTATTCCAGGGTTCTTTTAACCCCTCTGCTCCTGGGGGACCAATTCCTTTCTCTGCCAAGACTCCCAGGACTTTCACAGTAGGGACACCCCTCTACACTCTACAAGCCTGTAGCCACTTGACATGTTTTAACAACTTCTTTTAACAACTTCCCCTGGTGCCTCAAACACTCCCCTGAGAGGAATATTTAACTTTGAGTATTTTCTTGAGCTTCTGAAAAATAATTGAATCTAGGTGTCTGCAATGCAGAAAATGCAAAAGAAGACTTTGTAGAGACTGAATTAAAGTTCTCTTTCAGACGCCCAGATCTGGTCATGTGACTCTTCCTCTTAAAGACCCTGAGCTGCCCTGTTTATAGCCTTAGGCTCTCACAGCAAGCTCCTTTCCACTGGCATCTCCTTCCAGGTTCCCTCTTCTTTCCCAACTCAGGCTTTTGCCTACAATGAATGACAACCTACCTGGTGAACTTCCACATATCCTTAAAAGGCTCAGACTCAAACTGCACTTTGATGTCCCCTTTCCCTGCCCCTTGCTGGGCCCTCCGCTTTCACCAGCTGCCATGCTGCTATAGACCTAAACTTCTGTCAGCACTGCTAATCTCTTGGAAACATGTCAGTACGAGGCTGTGAGCACTACCAGGGAATATCCTCTTTTGCATTCATCTTTGACTTCCCAAAACCCCTATAAGGGCTCAGCATAAATTAGGAATCCAATAATTGTTGGTAAATACTAAAACTGTCCCTAGAAAGGATATGAGGCTGATCCGTACAGACCAATGAATTCCTGAAAACAGGGAGGGTTAGAATGTTAGGAGAAGTCGAAGGTGAAAAGTTGAATTTCAGTAGAGTGCCGGGATTACTTTAATAATTCAACATGCTTACTGGGCCCTGGCTGGATTCCCAGTGTCTGAAAATGCAAAAATGCCCACTTGCCAAAAGCTATTTAATAAAAGCTTATTATTTTGAGATTAGTCAAGGAAAATGCTATCTGATTTTAAAATTAATTAACATATGTCTTTTTGAGCTGATAGTGCCTAAGACTTCAGGATTTGAGTTAGTTTGTAGGTGTTACATCCTTTGGTATACCAAGGATGATACCAAAAGCATAAGATTTATTAGGTGCTCCAAGCAGATGGGTTTGTAGAAGGGAGAGCTAAAGGGCATGAGGCAGAAACAAGGAGGCTGTAACTACTTTGGTGGTCAGAGTCAAAACAGTTGGATCGACAGAGAGGCCTAGGAGATTTTGGGGGCTGATTCAGAAGAATAAGAACTACGTAATTATTGGATGAATCTTAAGAAAGAGAGAAAGCATAGAAGAAAATACTAGTTGCATAACTGAAGCAGCACTTTCTGATTTCAATGTCATGACTGCCATCTGCCTCCCAATTTCAAGTTAATAATGGTGATAACTAACATACGATGTTCATTGTGTTAGGTACTGTTCTAACACTATATATACTGACTCATTTAATTCTCAGAGCAATCTTATAAGGTGGGTACTATTATCCCTGCTTTACATATGAGAAAACTGAGGCACAGAAAGTGTAAGTGACTTGCCCAATATAACACAGCTAAGTAGTGATCTGTCTCAGTTCTCACTCTAACTGTACACCATAGTACCTTTGGGCTTTCAGGCTCTACCAGGCTGTGGGTCTAGTTTGGGGTCTGGAAAACTATAGCTGTGGTGCCTTTCCAGCTGTAGGTACATTACATAAGTCTTGGCAAGGCTTTAAGGTTACTGCATGTTAATACCAGCTGCATTTATTTGCATTGGGTCAGAGACCGGCTGACAGGAACAGGAATAATGACAGCTGGGTTAAACTGTGGGCTGCCAAAGAGGAAGGGAGAGGCTGAAAGAGGTGCAGAATGAGCGAGGAGGGAGCCCAGGGATTAGCATCGTTAAGACCAGAAGCAGGAAAAGCAGGATGTTGGGGTCAATGGGCAAGAGGCTTTAGGGCGTGAACCAGGGAGAGAAAGAACAGCCTTATGTCAGGCAGAGTTGCTGTAGGAGAGCCCTGCTGAGAACTGACCTCGTATGACCAAATATGACCCCCCAGGAACCCAAAAAAAGAATAAAGGGGGGGGCACAGATGGGGTGAGATTTAAAGTCCTTCTGTGTCCCAAAATTCTGAATCCCAAGGCCGGGTGTGGTGTCTCACGCCTGTAATCCTAGCTCTCTGGGAGGGCAAGGCGGGTGATTGCCTAAACTCTGGAGTTCAAGACCAGCTTGAGCAAGAGTGAGACCCTATCTCTACTAAAAATGGAAAAACTAGCCAAGCGTGTGGCAGGCACCTGTAGTCCTAGCCACTCAAGAGGTTGAGGCAAGAGAATAGCCTGAGCTCAAGAGTTTGAGATTGCTGTGAACTACTATGCCATGGCATTCTACCTAGGGCAACAGAGTGAGTCTCTTGTCTCAAAATAAATAAATAATAAAATAAAATAAAACAAAATTCTAAATTTCAGAGGAAGGAAGATCTTGGCTAGATGGACTGAATTCTGTAAAGACAATGCAACTTGCCTTTTGCCTGTTTGCACCATCCTCAAGTATTGGGAAAGTTGTAGAGTCACAGGAGCTCTGTGCCAGTGGAGGGAGGGCAGGTTAGAGAGACCGTCTTATCTATCACGCTGGTTAATCTAGCCATCGGGCTTTGAAGTTTGGTTATCATATTTTGCATTTCTAGAAAATCTATTCCTTTTTTATATATGCAATGCCTTACTTTTATGTGTTATTTATTGCACCTTTTATGTCTTTAAACATATTATTATGTATTTAATAATGTTTATCTTAACTTGATGTGGACCTAACCTTGCAGGTTGTGGCACCTGTTGACATCTATTCATGATAGAAATCATTTTTCTTTTCATGATAGAAATCTTGAGGTGCTGAGGACAGAACCTGGCACACAGAGAAAGGATGACTAACCTTATTTAATACAACCCCAGGTTTTCTGATCCCATCACCAAGCTACTGTTAACTGCTCTAATCTCTAATTCTTTTCTAATATAACCTTAATGAGTCACCACAATTCACTTAGAGGAAGTGGAGCCAGGGAGGTGCTGGTGTTGCAGGAACCCACGACTGGACCTCAGGCTTAAGCCCCAGGCTTGGGAAGGGAAGAGGCAGGTTAGAGGTCAGCCTCTAAGAGTTGTAGGAGAAGCTCCCAAACCTCAGAAAAGGTGTAAGCCAGCAAACCAGAGTCAGCAGTGAAGACAAGAAGCCAGAAGTAGGTTACCAAGGAGACCAAACTGATTGCTCCTGGGAAAGACTGCAGGAGTTGATCAATCCAAATTGAAAATCAGAGGTGGGCCCAGGTTCCACAGTGTCAGGATGATGGCAAGATCAGCCTGGGGTAGCTCGCCTGATTTTGAACTTTTCCAAAGTCATTGCAGCAACTTGTTTCTTTTCTTTTACTATGTCCTGGGGGTTTAGCTTTAACTCTTTACCCAATGGATGGACAGGTGCTCCCTCAAAACATATATACTGATAGCCTCTTCCTTTTTTTTTTTTTTTTTTGTGATTTTTTTTTTGGCCGGGGCTGGGTCTGAACCCGCCACCTCCAGCATATGGGACCGGCGCCCTACTCCTTGAGCCACAGGCGCCGCCCCACACTGATAGCCTCTTACAACACTGACCCCAAACCTTTGTTCTAGGAAACGCCCCACTTCTTCTACAATCTTTTTTTTTCATTCCTAGGCCCTGGGGGTTTCCTTGCTTTCTTGAGATTTTTTAATACATTTAAAAAGTTGCTTTTTGTATTTTATTCAGTATTTATAAAGTGCTGCATATTGGGAGAATTTTCAGGTTGCCAAGAATATCTGATTACTAGAAAAGTTTTCTATACCACTATTCTGGAGTATAATTTGAAAATATTTAGTAAACAGAACATGTTCATACTCTACAATCCCAACAATTTACTCCTAAATCACTCAAATGTGCCACAAGAGAGAAGGCCTAGCCCTAGAATGTTGATTATAGCATTGTGTGTAAAAATGGAAGCAACCTATGTGCCCATCAGCAGAAGGGAAAATAAAGCATAGTCGTAGAAGGAAATATCATAGCACTGCTAAAATTAATGAGCTAGAGCTGATTGTATCAAGATGAATCCGTTTCTAACGTTGTTGACCAAAAAAAGCCAGTTAATGATTATTATTATAAAGCATAAAAAGATAATATTTATTTATAATTTTTAAAACATCTAAAAAGATTCTTAGGGACATAGACATTTTAAAAAGTGTGGGAATGGTGGTGCCCCTAGCTCAGTGGGTAGGGTGCCAGCCACATACACTGAGGCTGGTGGGTTCGAACCCGGCCTAGGCCAGCTAAAACAACGACAACTGCAAAAAAAAAAAAAAAAAAATAGCTGGGCTTTATGGCGGGCGCCTGTGGTCCCAGCTACTGGGAGGCTGAAGCAAGAGGATCTCCTAAGCCCAAGAGTTTGCTGTGAGCTGTGATGCTATGGCACTCTACTGAGAGCAACATAGTGAGACTCTGTCTCCAAAAAAAAAAAAAGTGAGGGCGGCGCCTGTGGCTCAAGGAGTAGGGCACAGGCCTCATATACCGAGGGTGGTGGGTTCAAACCCAGCCCCAGCCAAAAAAAAAAAAAAAAAAATGTGGGGAATGATACACACTAACTATTGAGAGTGAGGAGGAAAAATGAGATCAGGGAGGAGTCTCGTTAAGTATCCTAGCATTTCAATTATATCTACAATATTCTTTCTTTCCAAAAAAAGATGGTAGTCTAGGGTTCAACAGAGACCCCTCTGCCAAACCCAGCCAGCCTCCTATTTTTTCTAGTCCTTGAGCTAAGAATAGTTTTTACATATATAAGTGGTTATATTTTTATATATTTATATAAATAAGTGGTTTCATGAAAGCCTGTATTTTTCCTATTGCCCACAAAATCTAAAATGTTTACTCTCTGGCCCTTTAAGAAAACGTCTGCCAATCTCTGCTCTCCTCCATAAGGAAAAATGTCAGATAATTAGGTGGTGGGTGCCTTGTTTTAGTTATCACGGCATTCTCTGTTCTCCGTAGGTGTACATTCAGAATGAAAACCAGCAAGGGCGCCTGTGAGTTCTCCTTAGCTGTCTCGCAGCTGTCTTTTCCCTGTCTCCAGTCTCTTTGAAGAAAGTCAACATATCTTTATTTTCTCACTTTCCGTTCATTTCTCAGATGGCAATCTGAATACTGTGTCAGGCACAGACGTCAAATTGCTCTGTCTCAGTCACCAGTGCCTCCAAAGAACTATGCCCAAAGGACCCAGTTTTCTAAAGCATTTGCCATCATGGTTGAATCATCAATGATTCAATTGATTCAATTGTCAAGGATTGAAATGCTCTTCTTTCTTGGGTCTTATAATGCCCTTTTCTCTGGATCTCCTGCTATGATTCTGATTGTTCCTTTCCAGCATTTGGTGATCAATCTTTCTCTTCCACCTGCTCCTTTCATACTGATGTGCATCTTTTCTTGTGCCTTACACCGTCCCTGGATTATCACACCCACTTTAATCTCGCTCCTCGCTGATAATTCCCAAATAAGCCCCTCCAGTCACACCAACCTCCAGTCCTGTATTTTCTTTTCTTTTTCTTTTTCTTATTATTAAATCATAGCTGTGTACATTAATGCGATCATGGGGCACCATACACTGGTTTTATAGACCGTTTGACACATTTTCATCACACTGGTTAACATAGCCTTCCTGGCATTTTCTTAATTATTGTGTTAAGACATTTATATTCTACATTTACTAAGTTTCACATATACCCTTGTAAGATGCACCGCAGGTGTAATCCCACCAATCACCCTCCCTCCTCCCATCCTCCCCCCTCCCTCCCCTCCCTCTCCCCCTTCCCCATATTCTTAGGTTATAAATGGGTTATAGCTTTCATGTGAAAGCCATAAATTAGTTTCATAGTAGGGCTGAGTACATTGGATACTTTTTCTTCCATTCTTGAGATACTTTACTAAGAAGAATATGTTTCAGCTCCATCCATGTAAACATGAAAGAGGTAAAGTCTCCATCTTTCTTTAAGGCTGCATAATATTCCATGGTGTACATATACCACAGTTTATTAATCCATTTGTGGATCGATGGGCCCTTGGGCTTTTTCCATGATTTAGCAATTATGAATTGGGCTGCAATAAACATTCTGGTACAAATATCTTTGTTACGATGTGATTTTTGGTCTTCTGGGTATATACCTAGTAGAGGAATTATAGGATTGAATGGCAGATCTATTTTTAGATCTCTAAGTGTTCTCCAAACATCTTTCCAAAAGGAATGTATTAATTTGCATTCCCACCAGCAGTGTAGAAGTGTTCCCTTTTCTCCACATCCACGCCAACATCTCTGGTCTTGGGGTTTTGTGATATGGGCTAATCTTACTGGAGTTAGATGATATCTCAAAGTAGTTTTGATTTGCATTTCTCTGATGATTAAAGATGATGAGCATTGTTTCATATGTCTGTAGGCCGTGCGCCTGTCTTCTTCAGAGAAGTTTCTCTTCAAGTCCCTATCCCAGCCTGTGATGGGATCACTTGTTCTTTTCTTGCTTATACGTTTGAGTTCTCTGTGGATTCTGGTTATTAAACCCTTGTCGGAGACATAACCTGCAAATATCTTCTCCCATTCTGAGGGCTGTCTGCTTGCTTTACTTACTGTGTTCTTGGTGCTGGGTGAACTGGCTGGCAACCTGTAGAAGACTGAAACTGGACCCACACCTTTCACCACTAAGACTCTCACTGGATTAAAGATTTAAACTTAAGACATGAAACTATAAAAATACTAGAAGAGAGTGCAGGGAAAACTCTTAAAGAAATCGGTCTGGGCAAGTATTTTATGAGGAGGACACCCCGAGCAATTGAAGCAGCTTCAAAAATACTCTAGTGGGACCTGATCAAACTAAAAAGCTCCAGTCCTATATTTTCATCAGCAAGTTTCCGTGGACGTGTTGCAGGGCCCTTAAACTCAGCATGTCCCGAGCAGAACTCATTCTCTGCTCCCTGCTGGTGCAGGCTGTTGTTAGCTCTCACCTGGGCTATTTCACTAACTTCTTAACTAGTTTCCTCACCTCTCGTCCCACCTCTGATCCATTTTCACATCCCTACCACAATGATCATTCTGTAACCAAAATATGGTCATTCTCCTCCTGTACTTAGCCCTCCAGTGGTTTATTTTGCTGGGATAGATTCCAACCCCCTTGACATCTTTACATGGCCCCCTAGGAGCTGGTCCTGAGTTCCTGTCCCACCTACCCCCGGCCACTTCCCACCATGCACCCTCTCAGACAACTACTTGCAGGTGCTGCCAAGCTCCATCTGAGCCTTTCTCTGCCATCTTTGCTCGATAAACTGAAATTCATTTTAAGGGTTCACTCCCCTGTGCCAATTTCCTGAATCCCCTAGCCCTTATCTCCCATATCCTCAGGGGACTCTGTACACAAACACATTATGGCTTTTATTTATCTGTATTATTTATTGGTCTGCATGCTATTGTTCCTACCCCTCCCCCCTTTTGAGACAGAGTGTCACTTTGTTGTCCTTGATAGAGTGCTTTGGCATCACAGCTTACAGCAACCTCAAACTCTTGGGCTGTAGTGATTCTCTTGCCTCAGCCTCCTGAGTAGCTAGGATTTACAGGCATCTGCCACAGTGCCTGGCTATTTTTAGAGATGGGGGTCTCACTCTTGCTCAGGCTGGTCTCGAACTCCTGAGCTCAAGCAATCCACCTGCCTTGGCCTCCCAGAGTGCTGGGATTATAGGAGTGAGCCTCCATGCCTGGCCTATTGTTCCTACTTAACAGTCACTTGCATGGGAGGCAAGAGCCTGGGCTCATTTGCCAGAGCTCAGAATGGTGCCTTGGCTGATCAATAAGCACATGAAAAGAGCATGGTGACTAACTAAATCATTAAGTAACATGAAATGTATCTTATACCCCAAGATTTGCTTGTATACCTAACAAGATAACAATCAAGTAAATAATGAAATCAAATTTTAGTAACACTTGGATAAATGTAATTTTGGTTAACTCAGTTTTATAATTTTATCCCAAAATGTTAGGGAACTACCCCAAACCTTTGACTGTATGAATAGTTCACTTCTGTCTCTTCAAACCAAGACAATTATTGTACACACACACACCTTCCTATAAATGCTAGGTAGCTTCAGAGAAAATGTTCTGATTTAATCTTCCTCTCCAAATATGGAGGGAAGGTCAGGCTCAGAAAAATATGCATTAAGTGGCGTGGCAGAGAGAACATGTAATTTCAAGCATTTGGGGGAAGACTTTTGAAAGGAAATACACCATATAATCTGAACTTCAAGCCAGTAAGAGCTGATTGGAAGACTTAAAAAGAAATAAAATTTGTGTAATATAAAACTGGTGGGAAAATCTTTTTCAGTTGGTGCAGACAACACAGAAACATTTCCTGAGTAATTAAAGAAAGTTGTTTAAAAGGAGAGCTCTCTAATAGAAAAGGGTCTTGGTTGTTGTTGTTCTGGTTTCTTTTCCTTAAAACTAAGCCGATGAATCCAGTTTACTTTTGAATTTTTTCTACATTTTATACAAACTAAAACTATTATTATTTCCTACTTTCTACCTCATCATAATTTTCAGAAACAGGATCCTAGAGGTTGCCAAAGTTTGCTGACATGTTTCTTTCCCCCCTCTACAACACTTAAGTTCATTAATTTAAAAATTAATTTCTTGGCTCTGTGCCTATAGCTCAAGCGGCTAAGGTGCCAGCAACATACACCAGAACTGGCGGGTTCGAATCCAGCCTGGGCCTGCCAAACAACAATGACAACTACAACCAAAAAATAGCCAGGCGTTGTGGTGGGCGCCTGTAATCCCAGCTATTTGGGAGGCTGAGGCAGGAGAATCGCTTAAGCCCAAGAGTTTGAGGTTGCTGTGAACTATGACGCCACAGCACTCTACCCAGGGCAATAGCTTAAGGCTCTGTCTCAAGAAAAAAAAATTAATTTCTTTTTTTCTAAGAGTTATGTTTGTTTACTTATTTGTTTATCATTAAGATTACCAGACTTAGAAAAGAGAAATACAGGATAGCCAGTTAAATGTGAATTTCAAATCAGCAACAAATTTTTTTTTAGCCTAAGTTTGTTTTATGTAATTTAGTGTAAGTATTTTCTGCAGATGTTGTATGGGACATGAGCATACTAAAAAATTACTCATTGCTTATGTAATACTCAAATTTAATTGGGCATCCTGTATTTTACCTATTAACTTTATTTAGGATTAGGATTATGTATTATCTAGTGCAAACTTCTCTCTCTTTTTTTAAATTTTCTCTATACATATACATGTATTTATTTGGGTTTCCCTTTTTGGTTTCACAAAATTAAAAAGGGTTAAAATGTAATAGCAATAACAATGTTTAAAATAAGGACTAGAAACAAAAACCTTGTAAAGAACAAACAAAGATAAATACATTTGGAAAAGAAATCAGACAATTGCTGCAAAGAAATATTGAGCAATAATAATAATAATAATAATGCAAAAAAAGTAACATTCACATTGGCAGATAAAAGTATGTCTATCACAGAATGCTTTGACTCTGAGGTTCAGTATGGAGTTATCAGTTAACATTTTCCTTTTTTTCCCCAAAGTCTCAAAAAATAGACAACTAATATCTATATATAAAGATATATATAAATTATATAGAAGATAATTATTATATAGAAGATAATTTCTATCATATAGAAGATAATTTCAAAAAACAGATCATGCCAAATCTTATAGACAATAGAAAAAGAAGAAATACTTGAAAATCCTTCTACTTCATCTGGATATACCTGATATTTAAATTGGAAAAAAATATATTATTATAAAGGGAAATTACAAACATATTTCACTTATAAATGAGGATGCAATATCCTAAACAACATATTAACAAGTTGAATTAAAAATTAATGTTCAAGTAACATACTTTGGTCAAAATTAAATCCAATTATGTGAGAATTAGTCACTATTTTCTTTTTTTTCTTTTCCTTTCCCTCACCCCCCTTCTCTTTATTTGTTCATCACTAAGATCATAGACATATTGGTTATGTAGCCAGCTACATATTAGAATATTTAGGCTGAGTCCTAGATCAATAATTCATATAAGAAGAAGCCATCACTGAAAAGAAAATACTGATGATTAAGTAGAATAAAACCAGGAATTGAAGAGTGGATCAACTTGATCAGCTTTAAGGGATCTATTAATGTAATTAATCACATTAAAAACTAAAAGAAAAAGTAAGATTTTATTAATAAATGCAGAAAAGAGATTGACAAACAGCAAGGGAGACTAGCCCCATGTCAATCACTCAAGTGATGCTGAAATTCAAAGCTCTTGTGGTCTGCGTAGACTGCCCCGGAGTGAAGGGCAGGATGGATTCTCTTTAAAGGTATCAGAAGCCAGGCAGGCCCAGGAACCTGTTGAGGGCTTTGCAGACCAAGGAAAAGCCAACACACCCTTTTTCTTTTGTTGCCCTCATAGACCACTTCAAAGCCCTGAGCACCTTATTTCCTTCCAGAGCCCTGGTGTAAGAAAACATCAAACACTCTGGCCCCTCTGCTTCCCCACAGGCTGTGCTGAGAGACTTTTGGTTAGAGGCTTACAACACCCTGCTCTCCCCATTCTTCCTCCTGAGGCCATGGCAGGGGGCCGTGAGCCGCTGAGGCGGTAGCCCATGTCTTCCCCTGCTTTCCTGTTCTCTAATTTATCATGAACATACATCTACCACATATTGGTGTCTCTCTCTTATTGTTGTTCTCCCCGGCAGTACTGAGCTGAGCAAGGAGCGTGCTGCCTCTACGTCTCCTTGGAAGAGCCATCCTCGTTTATGGGATGGCGGCGTGTCTCCCCACACACACACCTCAGAGTGAGGCTGATGCACCAGGCCAGGCAGAGGGCATGGCTGGGAGCATTTGTTTTCAAGTTACTCTTCTAAATTGTAATTTTGAAGTTGGCTATTCAAAAGAGAGATAGAAATATAATGAAATTAGAGAAGTATTCAGTTTGGTAATGATCATAACTACCATTTAATAATACTTTTTTTTTTTTCATTTAAAAGCACTTTCACATCTATTATCCCACTGATGCTAGGAAGAATTTTTTTAAGGTTTTAACATATGTGTGTATTCTGTTCCATAAAACTACAGAAATATTAAAGAAATATTTCTTTAAACTGCTAGGTGTCACAGGCTAGCATATGGTTCCAAGGTATAAAAAGGTAGTTGGATGGTCAAACACGCAGATCTCCAAGTGAGTAATGTCAAATCAGATATAGCATTTAACATATGAGTAAGCTTTCTCTTTAAAAAAAAGACATTAAAATAAAAACTTTAAAGAGGAAATGACATAAGAGCATTGTGGACCCTGTGGACCCCCCCCCCCAATAACATGATTTTTTTTTTTTTTTGGAGACAGGCTCTTGCTTTGTCATCCAGGCTGGAGTGCAGTGGTGTCATCCTAGCTCATGCAACGTTAAAATCCCAGGCTCAAGCCATCCTCTCGCTTCAGCCTCCTGAGTAGCTCAGACTACAGGCGCCCTCCAGCACACCCAGTTATTTTTTAATTTTTGTTAGAGATAGGGTCTCGCTCTTGCTCAGGCTCATCTCGGACTCCTGAGTTCAAGCAATCCACCCGCCTGTCTCTCCAAGAGTGCTGGGATTACAGGTGTGAGCCACAGCACCCAGCCATAAGGACATGCTTTCATCTGATGGTAAATTCCAGTTGCAAGTTACTTCTCAATGCACAGTGGTTAAAAACATAACAAAGTTTCACAAGTAAATTCCCAGAGCCAGCTACTACATGCAAGTGTTTCACCAGACAGCCCTCCTCAAAATTAGCAAAAAGAATAATTTCTTAACTTTCATCCAGCATAAGGTATTGTCATCTCTAATTATCTGGTGGCTGAAAAGAAAGGGTATACAAAACCAGCATTTCTTTACCTTAAATGCCTTTCCATACTTAGTATCTGCCGCTAACCTCCAGTGCTTTTGTCTTTCATCTGTTCAATCAGCTATTATCCCGGCCATGTTGTCTTCAAATAAATAGGTCAAGAAAAGCCAAGTGCGGTAGCTTGTGCCTATATTCCTACATTTCTGGGAGGCAGAGGCCAGAGGCAGAGGTGGATTGCTTGAGTTGAGTCCAGCCTGAGCAAAAGCTGGATTCTGTCTCTACTAAAAATAGAAAAAACTAGCTGGGCATAGTGGTGGGCACCTGTAGTCCCAGCAACTTGAGAGGCTGAGGCAAGAGCATCACTCAAACCCAAGAGTTTGAGGTTGCTGTGAGCTATGATGATGCCATAGTACTCTCCCTAGGATGACAGAGAGATACTCTGTCTCAAAAAAACAAAAACAAAAAGGCTCAGCGTCCATAGCTCAGTGAGTAAGGGTGCCCGCCACATACACCCAAAGTTGGTGGGTTTGAGCCGGGCCTGGGCCTGCTAAACAACAATGACAACTGCAACCAAAAAATAGCTGGGCGCTGTGGTGGGTGCCTGTAGTCCCAGCTACTTGGGAGCCTGAGGCAAGGGAATCACATAAGCCCAAGAGTTTGAGGTTGCTGTGAGCTGTGACGCTAAAGCACTCTACCGAGGACAACGATGAAACTCTGTCTCCAAAAAAAAAAAAAATCAAGAAAAACATAATAGAGCGGCGCCTGTGGCTCAAAGGGGTAGGGCGCCAGCCCCATATACCGGAGACGGCAGGTTCAAACTCAGCCCTTGGCCAAAACTACAAAAAAAAAATAAAATAAAATAAAGGCTTTGTTTTTACTTAACAAAAATTGATGAATACATAGAACAACAGATCTTATGATAAAAATAGCAGTCCCTGCAAACTAGAACAACCTTTCTGGAAGGAAGTATGGAGAAACCTCAAAGCACTCAAGCTAGACCTCCCATTTGATCCTGCAATCCCATTACTGGGCATCTACCCAGAAGGAAAAAAATCCTTTTATCATAAGGACACTTGTACTAGACTGTTTATTGCAGCTCAATTTACAATCGCCAAAATGTGGAAACAGCCTAAATGTCCACCAACCCAGGAGTGGATTAACAAGCTGTGGTATATGTATACCATGGAATACTATTCAGCCATTAAAAAAAATGGAGACTTTACATCCTTCGTATTAACCTGGATGGACGTGGAAGACATTATTCTTAGTAAAGCATCACAAGAATGGAGAAGCATGAATCCTATGTACTCAATTTTGATATGAGGACAATTAATGACAATTAAGGTTATGGGGGGAAGCAGAAAGAGGGACGGAGGGAGGGGGTGGGGCCTTGGTGTGTGTCACACTTTATGGGGGCAAGACATGATTGCAAGAGGGACTTTACCTAACAATTGCAATCAGTGTAACCTGGCTTATTGTACCCTCAATGAATCCCCAACAATAAAAAAAAAAAAAAATAGCAGTCCCTCAACTTCCCCAGTCCTGCTCCCAAAGATGCCTTTACATGGTGGAATCACGTGAACCACTCTAATTCCCTCTGCCTCCTCCCCCCAAAGCTGCAAACATGAAATCTTGGATTCATAACTTTAGGCAATTTCTCTCATTCCCCAGTATTATTTTTAAAATTCTGGTAGCTTTTTGAGAGAAAACCACCTTAACCCTCTCTTTCTTTGAAACTAGGAATACATCATGTATATATTACTGGGAGGAAGTTGTCAGGGACAGGAAGAGATTGGACTCAGTATGAAACTGGTGAGAATGTGGCAGTGCCACCTGGCCCGTTTCACATTTCTTCAGTTACCAGTTCCATAAACAGCAATGTGACAAAGGGCTGCCCCACAGCAGATGGGCTTCCAGGGGCTCGGTATATAGTACAAAACAGTGGAGGAGGCAGACGGTGGACAAGTACAGGAGTGCAGTCATTTCAGGTAATAAATAATAAGTTAAGTGCTGTTCTGAAACCACGTGAACCAGAGAAATGGCAGAGCATGTCAGAGCAGCCCAGGAGCAACCCGGTCCCCATGGCGCCGTGTGCACCAGGAACAATAGTTTCCGTGGTGTCGTCCACACCACATGTGTTCATCTCTATGCAAACACAGTTGGCCTTCTGCAGCTGGGCCCTGTCCTGATGAGGCTGGCAGGGTCATTTGTTCCCGCTTTATTCCTGTTCTGTCTCTCACCACAGCACAGTCCGATTCCACAGATGCTAAACAATTGATTTTCAAAGAGATCAACTGAAGATGTAACTATTTAATAGTGTATATATCCTATTAATTTTATTTTCAAAGGTTTCATTCTGTGTGGGGTTCTCCAATCATCATTAATGAGATTTGTCATCCTGAATAATAGCAAATTAAAAGTCCACTCAGTTATGGTATAATTCAGTAATTCTCAACCTAGCACGCATACTTACTGGAGTTATCTGGGGAGTTTGCAGAAATACGGTTACCCAGGCCACAGTCCCATAGATCCTCAAATAACTTATTTGGTTGGGGCTTAAAAACTCCCCAGGTGATGCTGATACAAAGTAAATGTGGAGAACAATAGCAAGTGTAAAAATTAAATACAACCAAATGAGATTGTTTGGGCAACGTAAACCAGTATGACCCCCAGACCAGCAGCGTTAATTAATACAACCTGGTAACTTGTTAGAAGTGCACGTTCATGGGCCCCATTCCAAACCTACTACATCAGAAACTCTGGGAGCAGTGCCCAGACTCTGTGCTTTAAGAAGTGCTCTAGGTCAGTGGTTCTCAACCTTTCTAATGCTGCAATGTATTTTCATTATTAAAAAGGGGTCATGACCCACAAGTTGAGAACTGCTGCTCTAGGTGTTTCTACTGTGTGCTAAGGTTTGAGAACCACTGGCTTAAACCACCAAGCTCTTCCATTGACAATAAGATTTTCTAGAGATGTAGGTTGGAAACCCTAGCATGTATCTCTCTTATTCATACTTAACCAAAGACTTGTCACAGTCCTCTCTCCCTATATCCTGGCCAGTCTCTCCCAGGTGCTAAAGGCTTCCATGATGCTTTGGAAGCTACTGCGTCCTGGTGATAGAGTGAGCAGCTTCTAAGCAAGCATTTGGCACTCAACTCCTTGACCTCTGATTCCTTTCACATTCACAAAGAACAAGCACAGAGACAAAGAAAGAACAATTTAGGATGGCTCAGGCGAAAGCCAGAGGTGAGTAAGGTCTGGAGCAGTGAGTCTCAACTACGGCTGCACCCCGGAGCAGTGCAGTGAACTGTGAAAAACACTGAGGTTTGGGTTCCGTTCCCAGATATTTTGATGTAATTGGTTTCAGGTGGTGGTGTGGGCCTCGGGATTGCAGGAAGGTGCCAAGTGAATCTGTGTGCAGCCTAGGCTGAGAGCTGAGAACCACTGGAGGACTAGAGGACTTCTTCCTTTTTTATTTTTGGGAGGGTCTCATTCTGCTTCCCAAGTTAGAGTGCAGTCGTATCATTACAGCTGACAGCAACCTCAAACTCCTGAGCTCAAGCAGTTCTCCTGCCTCAGCCACCTGAGTAGCTAGGGAGTACCCCGCTGTCACCACACCCAGCTGATTTTTCTATTTTTAGTAGAGATGGGTTCTCACTCTTGCTCAGGCTGGTCTCAAACCCCAAAGAATCCTCCCACTTCCCCCTCCTGGAGTGCTAGGTTTGGAGGAACTTAATTCTCCTATGTCCTCCTTCTGATACTCATCAGGCTCTTTGCTGCACCCAGAGCACAGGGGAGAAGGAGAGGCAGGCAGCCTGCCAGGGTTTGGCTTCTCCAGCGTCCTGAAATTCATATCCATCAGTTACTCCACAGGGCAGAGAGAGTTTGATCGCTGGACACCTTTCATTTCACTGTCTGACTTATAAAATCATTTAAATAATTTGTGCGTGGAATCACATAACCAACGAGTGAAAGAAAGAGGAGTCTGAGCTCCATTATGCTCACATCTCTCCAGAGTCTAACAGTGTTTTCCTATCACTATTTTACCTCATGTTGTGTTGTCCGCGTGGCCGTCTTTCCACAGAATATAATACTTTTGCTCTCTCCTCTCTCTAAAAGCAAGAGCCTGATTGTACATTTGTTTCCCTGTCAAAAAGAGAGAAGTTACCTAGTGCGTGCAGAGTCCTTTCCACTTACCGAGGACATGGAGGCTGCACCAGGGTTGTGTGGGGCTGGCTGCCGCCGCACCCCCCCCCCCCCCCCCCCGCACCTCAGGTTCCTTTTTCCATGTACAGGATGCCCGCAGGGTCCTCACCACATGTGAAAGGTGAGCCCCAGACATGCTTGGGTGGACATTGCCATTTAGTATTCATAAGTGACTCTGTACACTGTGCTGCCTATTTTCTGGTGGCTTGGGGGTTTGGGGATAAACAGTAAAGTGAGATTGTTGCAGGAAGACGAGCCCCAGTGGAGAGAAAGAGCACCCAAACACCAGGTTTAAAAGAGGAAGGGCTTTATTTCAGCCGGTAGAGCAGTGGTAGACCCATGGCAGACCCAGAGTATCAGAATGGCTGTGCTCCCAGAAGGGCTGTGCTCCTGGACTGGCTCCATCTTGTCCCTTTTGTATCCAGCCCAAAAGTTCCTGCCCACAGGAATCTTTCTCATTGGTCAGTTTGAAACAAGCTGGAGAAGCCGCTTTTACAGAACTGAGCTTTCAAAGCAGAAGCAAGCATCAGCCTACAGGTCCACAGGTCCCCCCAGGAAGTTAAGTTTTTTTGAGACAGAGTCTCACTTTGTCGCCCTCAGTAGAGTGATGTGGCATCACAGCTCACAGCAACCTCCAACTCCTGGGTTTAAGCGATTCTCTTGCCTCAGCCTCCCAAGTAGCTGGGACTACAGATGCCTGCCACAACGCTCGGCTAATTTTTGGTTGTAGTTGTCATTGTTTGGCAGGCCCTGGGCGGATTCTAACCCACCAGCTCTGGTGTATGTGGCTGGCGCCTTCACCGCTTGAGCTACAGGCCCTGAACCAGGAAGTTAAGTTTTTACAAATTCCTAAGAGCCGAGTCCTCACAGGGAGGACCTCGCAGGTGTATCCTTGGAGTCTCCTTGAGAAGACCTCTGTTCTCTTTGGCCTTACTTTTTCTGGGTATCCTCTCTCAAGATGCTGCAGCTTAGTTTTACCATTCACATGACCACTCTCCTCTCTTTAAAACGCTACAATAAGGCGGCGCCTGTGGCTCAACAGAGTAGGGCGCCAGCCCCATATGCCAGAGGTCGGGGGTTCAAAACCAGCCCTGGCCAAAAACTGCGAAAATAAATAAATAAATAAAATAAAATGCTACAATATCTGAGCAGGGAGAGGGAAATGGAGCATTCCTGAGAGAGTCTGTGTTGAGGTCACCTGAGATGACCATGACTGGACCACCCAACAGGGACGCTTCTGCCACACCTGCAGCCTGTGTGGCCCTCTCACCCGGTGACCCCGCAGATGGGTGGCACACAGGGTAGGCCATCCCTTTCTGCTTCTACCACATCTTCCAGATTCTCCTTATTTGTGCTGTCGCTTGCTAATGCCTCTTGTCACTCTCTGTGTCCTCTCCTTATCTTCTGCACTGTCACCAGTTTTATCCCCAGGCCCCACCCCTTTACCCTGAAATATGTCCAAATTTAGATAAAAAGATACAGCAATAAAATTAGGAAGTTATACCAGGCAGATTAACCGGAGGACCAGCAGAGAAACGGATAAGGGGGAGGAAGGAGAACCGGTGGCGGATGAAGGAAATAACAAACACACGGAGAGCTGGCGGGTGCGTGGCGCTTTACGGTTCTAAAGCGTTTGTAGTTATTGTTTCGTTTGCTCCATACATTCACTGCAAGGTAGAGCAGAAGGCCCCCATTTGGCTTTTAGGAAAGGGAGGACTAGTGAAGGGAAGGGATTGGAGAAGGCTGCAGCAGGTTTCAAGCCCAGCCTTCCTGATTTCAAAGACAGCCTTCCTTCCACAATGCTAAGATGGGTCCTTGGAGTCCTGGAGCACAGCCCCAGAGATGCCCCTGTGCCTTCGTCCCCAGACCTATTTCTCCAAGGAGAGTACTGCCTTCCTCCACAGCGGGGCTGAACTCCTGTGTTTGGAAAATGTCGCTTTTATCCAAAAAGCATAGGATGCCTCCTACAGAGAGTCATACAGACTATTTTAAAAAGACTGGAGCTGGGCGGCACCTGTGGCTCAAAGGAGTATGGTGCTGGCCCCATATACCAGAGGTGGCAGGTTCAAACCCAGCCCCTGGCCAAAAACTGCAAAAAAAAAGACTGGAGCTCACTAGTAGGATGCGAGGCTGCACAGTGGTTTTAGGGGGCCCCGTGTCCTTTGCACTGAGAGCCGCTGTTAGCTCACAGGCCAGGGGAGGAATAGCCGATGGCTTAGGGGGAAGTTCCTCAGGGGCTGTCCTCTTCAGGCTTCACTCACATCCCTGCTTTTGTGTCTTTTGGTGGCTCCTCTGATTTCCATCTTGGCTTTGTATGCTTCTGATTTTCTACCCTACTCTTGCCTCTGTCACTGGGTAACCCACTCGTTTCTGACTTGATTCTATGGTCTTCCCTGGTTTCTGACTCTCCTTTTGATGATGTTTAATTCCTCCTTGCGCAGACTCGTGGAGCTGATCCCCAAATGTTTTCAGCTCTCCTCCCCTTGACATCCTGGACTTCTTACACTCCCTGGCCTCCCCTGACTTAGCTTCTGCCAATCTGTTGCAGGAAGATGAGGCCCAATGGCGAGAAAGAGAACCCAAACACAACGTTTATAAGAGGAAGGGCTTTATTCACCAGCTGGGAGCTTACCGCATAGAAGAATTCCAAATGGCCATGCTCCCCAACTGGCTTGGTCTTTCCCTTTTTATTGACAATCAAAAAGTTCCACCCCACAGGTACCCTTCTCATTGGCCAGTTTGAATCATGCGGGAGATGCTATTCCAGTCCCTACAGAACTACAGGATTTCACAGAACTTGGAAATTTCCAAATTTCAGGAAGTTAAGTCTACAAATTTCCAAGAGCTGCATCACCATGGAGAGGACCCTGCAGGTGTATCCTTGTGATCTCCTTGAGAAGACCTGTTCTCCTAGACCTCAACTTTTTAGGGTATCCTCTCTCAGATCCTCATCATGTGAGGACTGGGCCAGGGTTGTCTTGGAGAAGTTTTAAGAGCAAACTAGGTGCATCTCTCCTTATCCAGTGCCCACACTCGCTCTTGCTCTGCCCACTTTTACCTACGCTGTGGCAGGTACTTGCCCTTGTGCAAACTGAAGGATGATCAGAGAAGTTTATTGCAGCATTATTGGAAACACAGAAGAAACAACCTAAATCTCTATCAATAAAGAATAAGTGCTTACAATACATCCAAATAATGGGGAAAACAGCTCTCTGTACAATCACGGAATAATTTTCTAGATGAAATTTCAAGTGAAAAAAGCAAGGTGTAGAATAGTATACTTACAAACATTTTACTACTATTTGTGTTAAAAAAGAAAGCAAGAAAACAAAGGAGCAGTGCCTGTGGCTCAGTGGGTAGGGTGCAGGCCCCATATACCGAGGGTGGCAGGTTCGAACCCAGCCCTGGCCAAATTGCAAAAAAAAAAAAAAAAAAAGCTGGGAGCGGCACCTGTGGCTCAAAGGAGTAGGGCACCAGCTCCATATGCCAGAGGTGGTGGGTTTAACCCTGCCCTGGCCAAAAACTGTAAAAAAAAAAAAAAAATAGCCGGGTGTTGTGGCGGGCACCTGTAGTCCCAGCTACTTGGGAGGCTGAGGCAAGAGAATCAGCTAAGCCCAGGAGTTGGAGGTTGCTGTGAGCTGTGATGTCACAACACTCTACTGAGGGCAATAAAGTGAGACGCTGTCTCTAAAAAAAAAAGAAAAAGAAAACAAGATAACAAACTTGTATGTGCGAGGGTTTTTTTCTGGAAGGCAATGGCAGCAATGGTTACCTCTGGGGAGGGAAAGCAAGTGGCTGAGGGAAAGGGCAGTCGTGAAACTTCCATTTGGGGCGGCGCCTGTGGCTCAGTCGGTAAGGCGCCGGCCCCATATGCCGAGGGTGGCAGGTTCAAACCCAGCCCCGGCCAAACTACAACCAAAAAATAGCCGGGCATTGTGGCGGGCGCCTGTAGTCCCAGCTGCTCAGGAGGCTGAGGCAAGAGAATCGCTTAAGCCCAGGAGTTGAAGGTTGCTGTGAGTTGTGTGAGGCCACGGCACTCTACCGAGGGCCATAAAGTGAGACTCTGTCTCTACAAAAAAAAAAAAGAAACTTCCTTTTGAACTGAGTACCAAGTGTGTTATCTATTAACAATTTTAATTAAAGGCATGGTGAAAGCTTTGGAGTCAACTTGGAAATCGCTGGGACCCTGGGATCACTCCTCAGCTGTACAGATTAAAGCACTAAGTCATTAAAGGATAAATAATTTGTCCAATTTCCCACTACTGCTAAGTGACAGAGCTATGATCAGACCCTCATCTGTCATTTGACACTGATGCTTGAGGGAATGCAGCTTCGAAACTCAACTTCTACGTAGAACTTTACATCACAGAGGACAGGATTGCACCCCAGAGCAAGAAAGACATTTGAGACTCAGCGTGTTCCTCTATGAAATGTAAAGTTTCTGTAAGGCCTGGAGTGGTGGCTCACACCTGTAATCCTAGCACTCTGGGAGGCTGAAGTGAGAGGATTGCTTGATCTCTGGAGTTAAAGATTAGCCTGAGCAAGAGCAAGAAAAATTTGTTGAGCACTGTAATGTGCACCTGTAGTTCCAACTACTCAGGAGGCTAAGGCAAGAGGATCACTTGAGTCCAAGAGTTTGAGGTTGCTGTGAGCTATGATGATGTCAGGGTGATAGAGTGAGACACTGTCTCAAAAAATGAATAAATAAATAGGGCGACGCCTGTGGCTCAAAGGAGTAGGGTGCCAGCCCCATATGCCGGATGTGGCGGGCTCAAACCCAGCCCTGGCCAAAAATTACAAAAAATAAATAAATAAATAAATAAAATAATTAGTTGTGAAGATCAGATTAGCATGTATTTGTTCTAGGACCTAGCACATATAAAGCAGTCAATAAATGCTAATTACTGTTCTTTGTTATTAATATTTTCAGCTATCCTGGAGTTAGAGTTGGTTGGGGCAGGGAAGGCTATGGGAGAGGTTGTCATAGAAGTCTGGAAATGAAAGTTTGAAGGGTTAAGGAAAATAAAACACACACAGAGAGAGTGTGTGCGTGCTAGTGCTCAAGAGAAAACACAGCCTTGATTCCCTTTCATTTAAATAGCCACTAAAGAATCTAAGAGAATAAATGATGCTTAAGGTAGAAAACATGTGAGGATGCCAATAATGGTGAACTGAGCTGGGGGATTTCTGAGGATTCTGAGCAGATAGTGTGCTCAGGTACTAGGGGAGGGCAGCTCTGGGGCAGGCAAACTTCCGTGGGCTTCCTAGTGGTATATGCAGATGCTGATTGTGGTGGGGAGAGATGGGATAATCCAAGGCTCCTGTGGAATGCTCAGGTGTGGGCAGCAGAGGCTGCCCTGTGGCCCCACTACTGAGAAGGGTGGGGTTACTTTCAGTGGGGAGGCAGCAGGAGGGCAAGGGCTTCACTCACACTTTGGACCTAGCGCAGCAGCTGTGGGCAGTGGAGTTTGTCCTTGGAGCATGTTAAAATGTGTGGTCGCCTCTCTTCTGAGAGACGGGGAGGGAGGGGTCAGGGTTGCCAGAGCTCCCAGCTTGGCCTGGTGGGAGCAGCCAGCATTGGTGGTGACTGTGGGCAGGAAACATCAGGGGGCTCCAAAGACGTGGAGACCCAGGGGTTGTTGGCCTGGGGCAGGATGCAGTCTGGTGAGGGCTTTGCTCTCAAAATGGCACCAAGCTGTGGGGATTTGTGGGCCCCATCATGAGCTCCCTCTCTGGAGCAATCCCATTGCCTGGTTTCTAGGTAGCTGGCTTTGTTAGTCTCAGGCCTTTGAGGGTTAATAGACTGTCCCATGGCTGGGATGTGGGAGTCCTTGGTGAGAATGGAACACAGGAGACTCTCACCCTTTCCCTAAATTAGGGAGTCTCTCCAGATTCCCTGCCAATCCTGCTAAGCAAGATGCCTTGCTTCTCTCTCCTTCCCTGCCGTACGTGTTCCTTGTTACTTTTCTGTTGAACTCCACTCTTCTCTCCTAGATAGTCTATTCAGCGTGTGATTTCCTTCCCTCCCTCCCTCCCTCCCTCCCTTCTTTCCTTCCTCCCTTCCTTCCTCCCTCCCTTCTCTCTCTCTCTCTCTTTTCTTCTTTCCTTCTTTTTTTTTTCATTCTTTCTTTTTATTTTCTCAGGATCTCATTCTGTCACCCTGGCTAGAAGCAGTGGCATCATCATAGTTCATTGCAACCCCAAACACCTAGGCTCGAGCAATTCTCCTACCTCAACCTCTAGAGTAGCTGTGACTATAGGCATGTGCCGCCACACCTAGATGATGTTTTCTATTTTTTGCAGAAACAGGGTCTCGCTTTTGCTCAGGCTGGTCTCCAACTCCTGGCCTTAAACAATCCTCCTACTCCCAGAGCACTAGGGTTACAGCTGTGCGCCACTGCACCCAGCCCAGAGTGTGATTTTTCACTTGCTTTTTGCTTCTTCTCTGTGGACTAGACAAGTGCCAGATGCATTTAATTGGCCATCTCAAAGCCCTTCCTCTCTTAAACAATTGGTAATTTTTTTTTCTTTATCTTAATTTTGGCATTTATGTGAGAGGAACATTAGTGAGTTTATTCTGCAGTTTGTAATTGATTCTGATGGTTTGGGGCAGTTTTTATCAAAGTGATTATCAAATGGCTTCCCAGGTGTAGAAGACTAAGCTGTTTATCTATATAACCAAGGTAATGAGATTACAACTGTCTTAGCTCAGCTGCCATAACAAAACACCACAGACAATACGTCTTAACAACAGACATTTATTTCTGTTGGCTGGGAAGTTCAAGATCAGGGTGCTGGAAGATTTGGTGTCTTCTCACTATATCTACACATGGCAGAGAGAATGAGTAAGTTCTGGTCTGTTCCCCGGGGCACTGCCAATTGGTGGCCAAACATTTTTATTGTTTCAACCCATATCAGAGGACTCCATTGTCCTGCACTTTATGAACATAGATAAACTATTGAGTTGGCTCTGCAATCGTTTGGTCATTCTATGGAGTCATTGTCTAAACTGTACCGTAGAGTATGACTTAAAGCAGCCAAATTTTCTATTTGCATAGCACCTTTCACTTTAGAAAGAACTTTCAGGTAAATTATCTCATGTGTCATGTTTTCTGTAGCCTTCACTTACATGATATTTTCCTCAGTGGTCCCCTCTGAAAGGCAGGTGATGTTATTCCATAGTAGGACAAAAACCTTCAGCTTACCTGAGCTTGACCACCAGCCCAGGTGAATAGTCATCAGGTCAGTAGTCCTTTCAGCATACTCTGAGGTGCAAATAGAATAAAGTTACTTATAGCTTGATAATAGGGAAAGCTCTACAGATGTATTTTAATCAATACATTTAAGTATTAGTGCAGTTTCTTTAGCCTTTAAGGGAGCTTCCCCTTGAGAATTTCACTTTACCAATGAGATATATATTGTGTTTTTATTTGGAATCCAGGAGGATTTCTGTCAGATGATCTTAGAGGCAGACTCTAAGATGTGAGACTTAGATTCTCACACAGAATGTGAGACTTTACACTCAAGTCTGAGCAATCACTCCAATTTCTTTTTCTTTTCTTTTTTTTTTTTTTGCAGTTTTTGGCCAGGGCTGGGTTTGAACCCCCCACTTCCAGCATATGGGGCTGGTGCCTTTCTCCTTTGAGCCACAGGCGCTGCCCCTCCAATTTCAAATAATTCTTTTCCATTGATGGGTGAACCTTTATAAAAACTTAACATGCAGGACTGATGAGTTGGCTCATATCTGTAATCCTGGCACTCTGGGAGGCTGAGGCAGGTGGATAGTCTAAGCTTAGGAGTTAGAGACCAGCCTAAGCATGAGTGAGACTCTGTTTCTACTAATAGAAAAACTAGTTGTGCATTGTGGCAGGTGCCTGTAGCCCCAGCTAATTGGGAGACTCAGGCAAGGAGATTGCTTGAGCCCAAGAGTTTTAGGTTGCTGTGAACTATAATGCCATAGTGCTTTACCCAGGGTGACAGAGTGAGAATCTGTCTAAAAAGAAAAGAAAAAATTAGCATGCGGAGTGCCTTTCTTTTTTTTTTTTAATTTATTTATTTTTATTGTTAAATCATAGCTGTGTACATTAGTGCATTCAAGGGGAACAATGTGCTGGTTTCATATACAATCTGAAATAGTCTCATCAAACTGTTCAATGTAGCCTTCACGGCACGGAGTGCCTTTCTTTACATCTAAAATGTTACATGGTAAGTACTTTCAGTAAATGCAAATTTAAATTTATTCATACATTTTATTAAAATATTGTGATCCTCTATAGGAAATGTTTAATACCAACCACATTACTTGACTTGGGAAATTACATTGACAAAAAAAGTCTTCCCGACACTGTTTACTTAAGCATGTCTGAAGTGTCTGGTCAGGGCTAAACTGCCTTCCTTTGTGCAAAGTTTGTCTCAGCTCTCATTCTGTGTTTAATAGACTCCTTGAGCTCCAGTTTTAAATCAATGCTCTATGTCACACAGAACCGCCAGGCCAAGTACAGTGGATGAAGTTTATACTGAGTCTATCATAGTATACGCTTAAAATTATTAGAAACATAACATACTAGCTTTGTCTCCATGGCAATCCCAATTGTGTGCCTTTTCCCACAGGTGATTCTGAGCCATCAGAATATTCAGGAGACTCAACGAGTGAAGAGATAATTTCAAGCACGTTTGCCACAGTGACCACAGAAACATTCATTGCAGATACGAATTCCACTTTCATTGCTGAGGATGCAAATCAGTTAGAATTTATATTAATGGTGTTGATCCCGCTGATTTTATTGGTCCTCCTACTTCTATCAGTGGTACTCCTTGCAATATACTATAGAAGAAAAAGAACTAAAAAAGGTAAATATTTATTCCCGTTCCTAGACAATTGCTTTATGTGTTAATGAGCAATCGATAACACAAAATCCGTTTTGCTTCTACACAGAGTCTTCTAGTCAAGGATCTCAAAGTGCTTTACAGACATGTGAGTATCACCCCAGTGCCTGCTTAGGGTTAGGGATGGGGAGGGAGCTGAGATATTTTAAAGGTAAGCAGCAAGGACTATATAAAATCGTACATGAAAAATGATATATTGCAACATAGCTTTCCACAAGCTAATAATGCCAACTCCTTTCTTTTTTTTGAAAAAAGAATGTGTATATGACTTAATAAAAGGAAAAAAAAAAAGAAAGAGAATGCTTTAGCCTAAACTGAAATTTAAAATATAGGCGTACTCATTCTGTTGTGCTTTACTTTATCGTGCTTAGCAGATATAACTAGAAGGTTTATGGCAACCCTGTGTTGACCAAGTCTATTGACACCATTTTTCAAACAGCATGTGCTCATTTTGTGTCTCTATGTTAAAAATTTGGTCATTTTCATAATATTTCAAACTTTTTCATTATTATTATATCTGTTATTGGGACGTGTGATCAGTGATCTTTGATGTTACTATGGTAATTGTTTTGGGGTGCCACAAACCCCACCAACTAGCCATTCTTCCATCTCTCTCTCTCCCTTGGGCGGGACACAACAACATTGAAATCAGGCCAACTAATAACCCTACAGTGGCTTCTAAGTGTTCAAGTGAAAGGAAGAGTCACCCACCTCTCACTTTAAATTAAAAGCTTGATTAAGCTTAACAAGAAAGGCATGTTGAAAGCCAAGACAGGACAAAAGCTAGGCCTCTTGCACTGGTTAGCCAAGTTGTGACTACAAAGGAAAAGTTCTTGAAGGAAATTGCAGGGCCAGATGTGGTGGCTCACGCCTGTAATCCCAGCAATCTGGGAGGCTGGGGGCGTGGGGTAGATCACCTGAGCTCACGGGTTGGAGACCAGCCTGAGCAAGAGCAAGACCTCATCTCTAAAACTAACCAGGCATTGTAGCAGGCACCTATAGTCCCAGCTACTCGGGAGGCTGAGGCAAGAGAATTGCTTGGGCTCAAGAGTTTGAGGTTGCTGTGAGCTGTGATGCCAAGGGCTACAAAGTGAGACTGTCTCTCAAAAAAATAAAAATAAAAAAGAAATAAAGAAAAACAGAAAAAGAAAGAAATTAAAAGTGCTAGTCCAGTGAACACACAAATAATAAGAAGCAAAACAGCTTTATTACTGACAGAGAGAAAGTTTTAGTCATCTATCGAGACCACTTCTATCTAGAAAGTCAACCCAGCCACTTAAACACTCCCTTAAACTGAAGCCTAATCCAGAGGAAGGCCCTAACTCTTTTCAGTTCTTTGAAGACTGAGAGAGAGGAGGAAATTGCAGAAGAAAAGTTTGAAGCTAGTAGAGGTTGGTTTATGAGGTTGATGGGAAAAAGACATCTTCACAACTTAAAGTACAAGGTGAAGTAATAAAAACTGATACAGAAGTTGCAGCAAGTTATCCAGAAGATCGAGCCAAGATAAGTGATGAAGGTGGCTATGCTAAACAGCATGTTTTTACTGTAAATAAGGCAGCCATCTATTAGAAGAAGATGTCATCTAGAACTTTCCTGGGTAGAGAGGAGAAGTCAATGCCTGGCTTCAAAGCTTCAAAAGATTCCCTATTAGGAGCCGATGCCGCTGGTGACTTTCAGTTGAAGCTAATGCTAATTTACCATCCCCAAAATTCTAGGGCCCTTAAGAATGATGCTGAATCTACTCAGCCTGTGTTCTAGAAATGGAACAACAGAGCCAGATGACAGCACATCTGTTTATAGCATGGTTTTCTGGATATATTTAAGTCCACAATGGAGACATACTGTTCAATAAAAAAAGATTCCTTTCAAAAAATTACTGTTCACAATGATCACCCAAGAGCTCTGATGGAGATATACAAGGAGATTCATGTAGTTTTTATGATTGCTAACACAATATCCACTTTGCAAGGCTGTCACCGCCACATACAGTAATTCCACAGATGTATCTGGGCAAAGTCAGTTGAGGGCCTGGAAGGATTCACAATTCCAGAAGCCATGAAGAACAATTGGGATTCAAGGGAGGAGGTCAAAATACCAGTGTTAACAGAAGCTTGGAAGAGGTCGATGCCAACCTTCATGGATGACTTTGAGGGGTTCAGGCTTCAGTAGAGGAAGCCACTGCAGATGTGGTGGAAATAACAGCAGAATTGGAATTAGAAGTGGAGCCTGCAGATGTGACTGAATTACTGTAATCTGATGATAAAACGTGAATGGCTGAGGTGCTGTTTTTTATGGATGAGCAAAAATAGTTTTCTTGAGATGGAATCTAAGAACATTCTTAAAATGGCAAAGGATTTAGGATAGTACATCAACCTAGCTGATAAAGCAGCAGCAGAATTTGAGAGGACTAATTCCAATTTTGAAAGAGCATCCGACAGCATCACATACAATGGAGAAATCTTTTGTGAAAGGAAGAGTCAATGGATGTGGCAAATTTTTTGGTTGTCTTCTGTTAAGAAATTTCCATAGCCACCCCAGCATTCAGCAACCACCACCCTGATCAGTCAGCAGCCATCAACACGGAGGCAAGACCCTCCACTAGCAAAAAGATTACATCTTGCTGAAGGGTCAGGTGATTTTTCGTATTTTTTTAGCATTAAAATATTTTAATTAAGACATGTATATTATTTTAGGCATAATTTTTCATACTTAATAGACTATAGGATAATGTAAACATAACTTTTGTATGCACCAGGAAACCAAAAAAATAATGTGACTTGCTTTCCTTCAATACTTGCTATATTGTGGTGATCTGAAGCCTGACCCACCAACTGTCCAAGGTGTGTCCGTGTATTGCTGCAATCTTTGTACTTTATCTAGATGAGGGCTCTGCATAATCTTGGCCAACAAGCCAGTGTGACATTTCCCACTGTTGAAGGAAAGGGTAAGGCTGGTAAAGTGGTAAAGTACAGTGGTTCAGAGTAGGGTTAGGCACAGGAAGGGTGTAGACCTTGGGGCCATCACCACAGATAAGGATTCTTTTCTCTATATTTCTGGTCACAGGTTTATTTTCTCCCTCAGCTTACTTCGCAGTCTGATCTTGCAGAAACCTAGGTGAAGCATCGGTCTTGCTCCCATCGAAACGATGTTAATTTTTATGATGGAATTCAACAACTGTCTATAGATTGCTAACATGGGTCTGATGAAAACCAATCTGATAGAAAACTCCCTGGGGCAGACACTCTGAAAGTATTCGGTTCTGGGCGGTGCCTGTGGCTCAATAGAGTAAGGAGCCGGCCCCATATGCCGGAGGTGGAGGGTTCAAACCCAGCCCCCACCAAAAACTGCAAAAAAAATTCAGTTCTGATTCTAGAAGCATCGAAAATTAGGTTTCAGAGTAGGTCTAGATCCAAAGCAAACTTAGGTACTCGTGCTGGTTTAAAAAAAAAAAATCACTCTAATTAGATTTTTAAGTTGAAATCTGTAAAGTTATTCTAAAAATTCTCTAATAATCCACCTATTCATACACGTATATAAAACCTACTCTATGACCCTCCTACCCACTAACCAGAGCATCTCTGGCTCTGAGATCATGCCCTTGGCACACACGCCCCACTCACTGTCCCTGCATCTGGGGAACCTTTCAAAGCCAGTGGATGAGATACATGTGAGCTGGAGAAGAAGCCCTGAGGTGTATTTCCTTTCATGGCAGAGGCTCATATAATAGATTCCAAGGAAGTAGGAAATACGCTGCTTGAAATTTCAGGCTGACCTAATAGCAGCGGTCATATGGGGGCTTATTCATAGGCGAAAGTAAAAGCAGACAGAACTGCCTGGCCTTCATTTTTTTGTTAACTCGGGACAAGTAAGAATTGGCTGCCCTGGGTGGCGCCTGTGGAGTAGGGCTCTGGCCCTATATGCTGGAGGTGGTGGGTTCAAACCAAGCCCCGGCAAAAAACTGCAAAAAAAAAAATTGGCTGCCCTAAACCATAGCCCCACAACCAGTCTTACCTAATGGAGTCAAGAGTTGGGGGTCTCTACCCAAAAGGTCATGCTCCTTGGCTCTGAATACAGAAAGTGATTTTTCATTGAACTTTATTGAAAAAGTTTCACAGTTTAAGAGCCATTTACAAGGGAAAACTGGCCTCATCCTCAGACGCGGCCTGTGCATTCCACCCAGCAGCCGTCCTCAAAATACTCAGAGCATGACTCGACTCTCAGGTGCCTCCATGCCTGGCTGACAATATTCCTTCTGTCTGGAATCTCTTTCTTGTCTGCTTGGCAAACTGCCACCCCATTCTTCAGGACCTAGCACTAAAGCTTTTCAAGGTCTTGGATAATCTTTCCCCAGGTTAAATTAATGGCTGCCTCTTCTGTGCTCTCAGAGCACTTCGTTCGCACTTAACATTCACAGCTTTTATGCTGTCATAAATTGGCTACTGGTCTTTTTTTTTTTTTTTTTGGTCTTTCATTCCTACTAGATTATGTTCTCTCTCTCTCTCTCTCTTTTTTTTTTTTTTCTTTTTTTGAGACAGATCCTTAAGCTGTGGCCCAGGGTAGAGTGTCCTGGCATCACAGCTCACAGCAACCTCCAACTCCTGGGATTAAGTGATTCTCCCAAGTAGCTGAGACCACAGGCACCCGCCACAACAACAGGCTATTTTTTGGTTGTAGTTGTCATTGTTGTTTGGCAGGCCCAGGCTGGTTTCGAACCCGCCAGCTCTGGTGTATGTGGCTAGCGCCTTAGCCACTTGAGCTACAGGCACCAAGCCTAGGTTATGCTCTCTTAAGAGAGCCAAGAGCTTCTCCTGTTTGGTTTCTTTGACAGTGTGGTACTGAAGCTGGGAGTACTGACCCTGCAAACACCGGGCTTGGTTGGCTTTGTTCGTCCCAATTCTCTGACTGCTCTGATTCAGTTTCCTTATCTGTAAAATGGGCAAATTCAATACCCACTAATAGGGTTGTGAGAATTAAGTAAATTTATATAAGTATTACACTTAGAAACAATAGTACCTGGCATATCTTAAGTGGTGCCACTGCACTACAGTGGGTCCCTCCCTTAAGGCCACATGTGGCCCTCTGGACCCCCAAGTGTAGCCTCTTGGCAGAATCCAAACTTCACAGAATGACTCTTTATTAAAAGGATTTATTCTGTAAAATTTGGATTCAGTCAAAAGGCCACTCTCCAGGATCCAGAAGCCCACATGTGGCCCCAAGGCCACAGGTTTCCCATCCCCGACTGATACTTCTTGAATAAATAATAATAATAAAATAATGTTAGAATGTTGTTTAAAGATCACCTATTCTCAGAGGCAAAAACAAACTTGCACATTATTCTTACTACAAATTGGCACAGTTGTTAAATATTTCTCACTTTAAGATAACACAACAAAGAAAGGTTAGAATCTCAAAACAATTGTTTATCACAAATGTTTTTGATAAAAAGAGTGAGTTTTATTTGAATTTATTTTCTTACCAGCTACTCCTTTAACATAGATGCAATTATTAACTGCTTAACAGGTGATTATCTCTTGAGACAGTTTGTTGGGGTTCAGGCAGCTGTCTGCATTCTTGGTTCTTGGGGTGGTCTTGGCCAAAGAAATGACCAGACACTCCCAAGGCAAGACAAGTGTGAAACAGTTTATGGAGGAAGAAATAGATAGGTTTACAGAGCAAGAACAACATACATTCACCAAAGATAGCGATGGCCGTCTTTATGGCAACCAAAAAAAGGCTTTAGTTATGGCCTGGGGGTCTACTTTATACTGCCTGGATTGGGCCGGGCCTGTGAAATGAGTCTTACTACTACGCATGCGGACCTCCCATGAACCTCTCTGAAAGCTCATTGTGGACTGCAATGTAGGTTTAAGCTCATGACATGATAATTAGCCCGAAGGTTGTTCTAGGTCACCTTCCAGACCCTACTGTACCTACAGTTTGCTCTGTAGACTAGAGTTCTCTACATCCTTTTGCAGTTGGCACGCTAAGTTCTGAATGGTAGGTTGTTGTTGGGGGGGGTGATCCCTCCTCCCCAGGTGTGAGCAAGCACTTGGGACAGTATTAAGGTGGGGTGGCATTAAGAAGGGGACTTAGGGCTCCCTTTTTCCCTAGGACAGCTGGAGTTCTAACTATCTACCTAATGAAACTGAACACTAAAAGTTAATAAAAACAGAATATTTAAATTGACAAAATTTTATTTAAATGTGATTTTTCTTTTTTTCACAAAAACTGGCATAGTGAGTCAGACCAGTAGTTTGCCTAGAAAGTTCTCAAAGGAATGCTCTGGGGGAAGCCATGGATCCCACACACACACCTGCCTCCCCCCACCCCGGAGAAAGAATTGATGCTTCTTTTGCTACATGGGTAGAGCCTGATCTATTAATCTACTCCAGGAGATACATCTGGAAATTTGACAGCTGGGGAGGACTTGACCAACAGTTTCAGAAAGAACACTTTATGTGATTGGAAATTACCCTTTTTCTTTGGGCCTGTTTCATGTCAGGAAAAGGAAACATAGTGTAGTAACTTGATGTGGGTTATCAGGTCTTCCTAGAGCTGCAGGCATTACATTTGCCCTGTCTTGATGCACCGGGTCTCTCTGAAAGCTTTAGGGGTAAAACGGCTGGCAGTAAACCACCTCTTTAAACAGGCAGTGGCTGCCTGAGGCTGGGCTTGCTCAGTGAATCTCCTGGAAAGATATGCTCTCTCTTGCTCACCTTCAACATGGAAACAAGATAAGGAATCCAGAGGCTCCTGCTGTTCCTGCCTTCCACAATCCCCACCTACAACAAACCCACCATCAAATGCGCAGAAGACAGGATCTGGGAGTGGGGTATTGTCAGGCTAAGTGGGTGTAATGTAGGACTGAATGAGGAGGACAAAGTGGGTAGGAGATAAAATGGAAAGATTGTAGGAGGGAAAATGGAACCGGGTGGAGGGGGGTGGTATAAGAGCTACATTTGCCTTCCGGTTGCAAAGAGTAGGTAGCTATTAATAAAGAGATAGAGGCCAGGTGGAGTGGAGCCAGTAGGACCTGGAATGCTGAGGACAAATAATTGGTCTCTCTCCTGGCTTAATGCTCTGCTCTGGTGTGCTCTCCCAGATGTTTTTCTGTTGCCATGGTGGCCAGGGCGGGGATAATGGCCATGGAGCAGGGAAGATGAGGCCACAGAAGGCTTTTTGCTCTGTTTTAATACTGATTACAGAGGCTTCACATTTCGTGCATCTGAAGCACTTTTGTAATGGCGTTTTAAACTTTTCCATCATCCGCATGCAGGCTAGCTTGTGCTCACCCTGAGGCCTGTTGGGAACCCAGATTATAAAGGTAAATCCATGCCCACAACTGTGGGGCTGAGGAGCCCCTCACTCGGTGTGAGATTGGTGGGGAGTTAGGAAGCAGGGGAGGAGGGCGAAAGGAGGAGGGAGTGACCAAACAGGGGATCTTAATGAATCACCTGTAGAGACCTTCGATTGTGGAGGGGCTTTATTTATAGTAAAATCTCTGGAGGAAATAGCCTGTACATTTTAGATTAAAATATAAATAAAATAAAATAAAAACAGGAAGGAATTTTCCTTTCCCCACTCTAAGTTTCTGAGGAGTCAGGCATCTGCAGGAAACTTTAGAATCCTACTAGAGGCCAGGAAATAACCTACAGCCCCTGAGGTTATTGAAACTTACTGCTGTGCCCAGCTTTCCTGGATTAGCAATGCCATTCAAGCTTGCCAACCCATAGGAAATCACAGCAGCCAGTGCTGCCAGGGACCCGTGTCCAGGTGCCTGCTGGTTGAGTTCCCTCCCCGGGACCTGCATTTCTACAGATCAGACAAAAGGAGGCCTCTGATTGCCAAGGAGTAGGAATGTCTATTTCGTGGACCTCTACAAAGTGGTTTGCGTTTTAGTGGTTTTCACATCATAAAAGGGCCAGTGGGCCAATGCTATCCCCTCACTTGACACTGTTGCTTCATTTCTCTGGGTGTGCTGGTCATCCTGCCAAACCAAACAGGGCTTCAGCGGGGGCTGCAGGCTCTGATTCTCACCACATGTCCGTTTGGAGTCTGATCTGTCTGATCTGTGTTAGAGCCATTTTGTAAACTGGGACTCTAGCCTCAACCAATAGTAACAAATAGCAAGCTTTTTGGAAGTCTCACTATTGTGGTGATGCCAAGTCTAAAAGATTAGACATGAATTTAACCAAGTGCTGGACAGTCGAGATTAAAACCTACTCATTTATTCAACAAATATTGAGTTGGTGTTTAAATATTGTTAGCTGGATCAGAGCCGGAGAAAACCACAAGCATGGTCCCTGCCCCTTTGGACCTGTGATCCTGGTGGGAGAGACAGAATAAAAATAATCAAACAGATGAATTGACCAATGAGGTATTGTGGTCAGTACTATGAATGAAGCCAGCCAGGTGCTGAGCCAGGGAACAATAAGGAAGATGGGCCTCAAGTTAAATAAGTGGCCCTGAGGAAAGACAGTTGAAGGTGGGACCCTGAGGGTGCGAGAGATTCAGCCATTCAAAGAGCAGGGGTAGGGTGGCGCCTGTGGCTCAGTGAGTGGGCGCCGGCCCCATATACTGAGGGTGGTGGGTTTGAACCCAGCTCTGGCCAAACTGCAACAAAAAAATAGCCAGGCGTTGTGGCAAGCACTTGTAGTCCCAGCTACTTGGGAGGCTGAGGCAAGAGAATCGCTTAAACCCAAAAGCTGGAGGTTGCTGTGAGCTGTGACTCCACAGGTCTCTATTGAGGGCGACAAAGTGAGACTCTGTCTCTTTAAAAAAAAAAAAAAAACAAAAAAAAAAAACACAGGGGTAAAAGCAAAGTTCCGAGGGGAACCCTGATGGACCACCTCCTACTCCAGGACAGAGGCAGAGTGTCCTAGTGTCCAGTGTGGTATGTCATAGGAGATGAAGCAGCAGCCTTTTGCGCTGGGACATTTTACTGAAGGAGACCTAGGGGCAAGCTCCCTGGTTCAACGTTTTCCTTCCCTTCTCACTGTTTTCCTTTATGTCGATATGAAAAACAAAGAGGGATGAACATCCGACCTGAAGTGAGTGCTCCCTGAGGACCATCTGTATCTAAGAGGAAAAGGATTTCACACCGATTATTACCTTATTTCAGCATGGCAGTCTGGGGCGGGGCAGTGGCTCATGCCTCTAATCCCAGCTCTCTGGGAGGCTGAGGTGGGTGGATTGCTTGAGCTCAGGAGTTCAAGACCAACCTGAGCAAAAGCAGGACCCCGTCTCCACTAAAATAGAAAAATTAGCCAGGTTTTATAACTGGTACCTGTAGTCCCAGCTATCCGAGAAGTTGAGGCAAGAGGATCTCTTGACCCAGGTGTTTGAGGTTGCTATGAGCTATGATGACACCACAGCACTCTATCAGGGCCACTGAGTGAGACTCCGTCTCAAAAACAAACAAACAAACAAAACCCACATGGCAGTCTGCACTTTTGACTTGGAGGTTAATTGTTGCTCCTTTATTATTCACTTGAAGTCATTTAGTTCTTTTTGTAAAGGAGCCTTCAGCTGTTGTTGAAAGAAAAAGTCTTTGCAGAGGAACCACGCTAACATGACCTTTGTATTTATTCCCTTTTAGATGAACTGGGAAGTGAAAACCTGAAAGTGTAAGTTTCCCCACTGCCTCCAGTCCAGCTCTAGGTGTGGATGGCAGGGAGAGGCGGAGATTAGAGAGCCGTCTGCCGGCTCTGGTGTTTCTGTTGGGATATGCTGTGGGGCTCTCCTGCCTTCTTAGCCAGGGAGATGGCCCCTAGTGGCCAAGGAGGATGGTGGAGTCCTCAAACTGTATGCAGCCCCTGTGATCTGGCACAAGAGAGCATGAGATCTGCTTTATTTCATGTCCTCTGTTCTGACTGCTACCAATTCCAAGTGCATGGTCGTTAAATATTCTAACCCTGGGTGTGTTTCAAGGCTTAAAATTTTTATCACTAGGGAAGATGCTTGAGCTGGAATTGCAAGACAGCCCTGGTAGAGGTGAAGTACCCACAACCAGAGCCACCAGAGAAGGGAGAAGGTGGGGAGGGAGAGAGAGGGAGAGAGACAGGGACAGAGAGAGAGAGAAAGAGAGAAACAGCTTTCCACCTAGAAGCATGCTCTGGGCAATGCCACACATCTCCTCCTCCACACCCCGCAGGAGTTTAGCTAGTTTAGAAACTGCTAGGCTTCCTCTGCCCACTGCCCAGTGTGCCCCTCCAGCGCTTTTCAGGGTGGGGGATCCTCTCCTCCTCCAACCCCATCTTCACTGGCCGGGGGGCTTCTATCCCCTCACTGTGCACTGTGAGCTCAGGACAGTGAGAGCAGTGGATTTCTGAGCCCAACAGCTCCTCGTATCAGAGACAGAAAAGCCTGGCAATTGAAGAGAGAGGTGATAAAAGCAGCCTGTTGATAATGGCTTCTTGACCTGGGGCACTGATCAAAAACCCCAAGGAAAGGGAAGTGAAATTAAGCAAGACTAACACACCAAATGTGGCAACTCCCCAAGGAGCCTCACAGTGGAACCCTTGCAGACCTGACTTTGCACCTTCAGAAGAGCAGTGAGTCTCCTCCATTCCCCCTTTAACCCACTCACTGCACCTGTGGGCCCTCCATTTGGGGGCCAGTGAGAGGTGTAGATCTGTTTTGGCCTTAGCCTTTCCTCCTGTTAAAGTCTGATACTCTGGAATAGTGCACACCCCCAGGCTACCTGGGGGCATAAGACAGAATCAAGTTCAGCTTCCGTAGAGTCAGCATTCTAGTCTCTCTCCAAATGAAATTTGGCACATTACACATTTTTTTTTCCATAAGCTTTTTGCTCCCTGTTTCTAGCCCCATTTTTGAAGAAGATACACCCTCTGTTATGGAAATAGAAATGGAAGAGCTTGATAAATGGATGAACAGCTTGAATAGAAATGGTATGTAGTAACCTAAACTTGTTTTTCCTTTGCTTGCTAGTAACAGAAGGTTGCAACAGCTTTATAAATACCTCAATAAATCCTGGAGTGTGGCAGAGCCCAATCCCACACTAGATCTGGTGCATGCAGATAATGAACTTGAGCCTGACAGTCCTTAAATATTCAGCTTAATTACTGCATCAGTTGTTGCCACTTGCTTTTATTTCTGTACAAGTTGTTGAAATAGTCCTTTTCAAGCAGAGAATGGTCTTTTTTTTTTTTCAAGCAAGGAACTGTCTGAGACAACATTATCTGGAAAAAGTTAGCATCTGCTATTACCTTACATAGTACATTAATCGAATTTAGAGCTCTATAATTCTATACTATATATGGATGTAAAACTTTATCGAATGCAGTTTACATAAATCCGTGCTGTCCAATACAATCGATACTAGCCAAATACGGCTATTAAAATGAAAATTAAAATTAAAAATTTAGTTTTGTAGTCATAATTTGAGTGCTTAATAGCCAATGGCTACCATGTTGGACAGTGTGAATCTAGAACATTGCCATCACTACAGAAAGTATAGTGACCTCAGTTATAGAAATGGTAGTGTAAGTACCCCCGTAAAACCTAATCTCCAAGTGATATCAGGCAATAATGATGGTATATGTTTTTTACTTTTTATTAGGTCAATAATTAGACCTTAAGGGCGGCGCCTGTGGCTCAGCGAGTAGGGCGCCAGCCCCATATGCCGAGGGTGGCAGGTTCAAACCCAACCCCGGCTGAACTGCAACCAAAAAATAGCCGGGCGTTGTGGCAGGCGCCTGTAGTCCCCGCTGCTCGGGAGGCTGAGGCAGGAGAATCGCTGAAGCCCAAGAGCTAGAGGTTGCTGTGAGTCCTGTGTACATCATGGCACTCTACTGAAGGCGGTAAAGTGAGACTCTGTCTCTACAAAAAAAAAAAAAAATAATAATAATTAGACCTTAAAATAATGACAGCTGTTTTTTCTTTTTCTTTTTTTTTTTTTTTTTGAGACAAAGCCTCAAGCTGTCACCCTGGTTAGAGTGCTATGGCATCATAGCTCACAGCAACCTCAAACTCCTGGGCTCAAGCGAGTCTCCTGTCTCCACCTTCCAAGTAGCTGGGACTACAGGCGCCCGCCACAACGTCCGGCTATTTTTTGGTTGCAGCCGTCATTGTTGTTTGACAGGCCCAGGCTGGATTCGAACCCGCCAGCTCAGGTGTATGTGGCTGGTGCCTTAGCCGCTTGAGCCACAGGCACCGAGCCATGTTTTTTCTTTAATAAATTATTTTGAATGCTTAGATTAAATAAGTAAAATAGACTATTTATAGTATCATATTATTTATATTTTTAACATTAAAAATTTACCCTGGGGTCTGTTAGATTCAATACTCTGCAATAGACTTCTCGAATCTAAAGATTTAAAAAATATATATTATTATTTTTTTAAATTTCAGATTAATGTGAGGGTACGAGCAATTGGGTTACACTGTTTGCATTTTTTCAAATCCAGAGATTTTTTTACTAGAATTATTGTTACCAGAGGCTTATCAAGAAAGTTAAAACTACTCAACTAACTCAACTGCGATTTCTGAGAGTTTTTCATATTGAGGGAAGAATGGTTCATTTGAAGATAAGAATTGGTCATTGAGATAGTCCTTAAAATAGGTTTTTTAAATTACTTTTTAGTCTATGTGAATAATACACATAGCGAAATTTGGAAAATGTGAAAACAAAATAAGTAGAAAGAAAAAAGATTTCACCACCCAAAGACAATCTCTAGAAATATAACAGTATAATAAGTCACAGTGTTGTTTTTCTTTTGGGGCCTGAGATTTTATGTAATACAAAAACTATAATTCTATCACAACAAAACAAGAAAACTGGAAAAAGACATCTCTATTTGCCAAATAAAGCTGAGTTCGTTTGACACCTACATGGTAGAGCCAAAGAATTTTTTTCCTTAAAAATAATGAGTGTGGGCTGGGCGTCCGTAGCACAGTGGTTACAGCACCAGCCACATACAGTGAGGCTGGCGGGTTTGAACCCAGCCTAGGCCAGCTATATTTTGTTGCTAGTGACAACTGCAACAAAAAACAGCCAGGCATTGTGGTGGGCGCCTGTTGTCCTGGTTACTTGGGAGGCTGAGGCAAGAGAATCGCTTAAGCCCAAGAGTTTGAGGTTGCTGTGAGCTGTGACGCCACAGCACTCTACCAAGAACAACATAGTGAGACTCTGTCTCAAAAAAAAAAAAAATGAGTGTGTAATACAATAGAACTCTGATGACTTTAAAAAGAGCAGTCGTGCCCCACTTTGCCTACTTCTTTTCTATTGTGCAGTTTGACTAAAATCAGTCTGCAAACAACATTAGCATTTTATTCCAGTGTCTACCCTGAAACACAGAGATTCCAGCTTTTGGAACACTGAGGAGCTGCAGGGATTGAGTAACCAAGCAGTGATAAATTGCACCCTTTCCAGCAGGGGCAGAGGCATATAGAAGTCTTGTATCTGTGTTACTAATGCTTTTTCCATTTCAAGAGCCTCACCATCATTAATCTTTTAACATCTAGAACTCCCTGGTGAGGCTGTTTTTTGCACGAGGAACCACACAGATCAGGGATATGCAATGCTCAACCGTATCAGTCCTGTGGCTAGCAAGTAGAATTTCGGTGACTAACAATGAGTTTGCTTTTATTTTGTCCTAGCCGACTGTGAATGTTTACCTACTTTGAAGGAAGAGAAGGAATCAAACCACAGCCCAAGGTACTTCTAGATTTTACCATGGGTGATATGTAAATGGAGGGAGAGAGATTGGGTACCAGTGTGGAACACTTTTTGCTTTCTCTGTGCCTATAAATTTTATGTGGCAATTTGCATGGGTGTATGTGTGCGTGATGTGGAGAAAAGGAAGTGAGAGTTACAGAACATAGAAGGCTGGAAAGTAAATATCCTGGTGGCTCTTTCTATTTAGAAATCAATTATGGACATTTTCTTGCCCTTTTAAAGAGACACCATCAAAGCAACTTCTGTTTTAGTCATAAAACTTTCCAATTATGACAGACTGTAGGTTTGTTTGCCTTAGATAAATAGATGTTTGGTAAGGAAAACAGATGGAGGAGATAGTCCTAAAGTGGCTAATTGGAAACTAGAGTGAGTAAAATGAACATTTCTTTAAAAACAAAGAAAACCAACCCACCTGGGTTTGATTATTATGTGCAAGAAATTAAATGAGAATTTTGTAAATGCCCTATTTCACCACTAGGTGGCTCTGCTTGATAGAAAATTTTAGTACATTGGGTTCTGGGTGTAATTTAGCACGCCACACTCTCATCTGAATTATAGTCTCTTTTGTGAAGACAGAAATTACCGTGTTTATGGTGTTTTTGATCTGAGAATTGTTTATTCAGAACATGGGACTTGCTCTCAGGAAATAGGACTGATGATTTGGCAGGTCACGGACTTGCTCTGTTGTAATCTTGGGGGGCACCAAGTTGTTGGTGGAATCAGCCATGGAAAGCCAGAAGACAGAGGACTTGAGCCTGTGCCTGAGATATTACACTTCTGTTGGAATACATATGCTAAATGTACCTTCAGGTCAGGATAAGGATAGATACTGTCCCTCCATGTTAACCAGAGGTTTTGTGTTAGTCATCTTAAATGATTTCAGAGTGTAGTCACTTGTCACTGGGCAGTCCCTGAGGCCTGAGCATTACAAGGCAAAACTGATGATTAGGTAGTGATTAGGGCAGTCAAAAGCTTGTCTCCTTAATTCTGCATCTTCTTCCTAAACCTTACCAAAGAATTCATCAACCTGTATCTCTCTACACATCCTGCCACCACAGTCTTACTCATGCATACCTCAACTTTGATACCAAAGTCTACACCTTATTGTAGAGTTAAGTCATTGTTACTGCTCTAAGTATTTGTGGGGTTTTTTGTTTGTTTTGTTTTTGAGACAGAGTGTCATTTTGTTGCCCTTGACAGCGTATCGTGGTGTCATAGCTCACACCAACTCTGAACTTTTGGGTTCAAGCGATCGTCTTGACTCAGCCTCCCAAGTAGCTAGGATTACAGGTGCCCACCATAATACCGACTATTTTTAGAGATGCAGTCTCACTCTAACTCAGGCTGGTTTTGAACTTGTGAGCTCAAGCAATCCGCTTGCCTTGGCCTCCCCGAGTGCTAGGACTACAGGTGTGAGTCACTGTGCCCAGCTCTGAGTATTTGTGTGCTAAGATTCGTCACTGGTTCAGAAAAGATTCTATCCTATTTAAAAGAGGTTTTTGTTTTTTGTTTTTTGTTTGTTTTGAGACAGAGTCTTACTCTATTACTCCAGGCTAAAGTAATATGGCGTCATAGCTCACGGCAACCTCAGACTCTTGGGTTCAAGCTATCCTCCTGCCTCAGTCTCCTGAGTAGATGGGACATCTCCACAGACATCCTCCACAACCCCCAGCTAGTTTTTCTATTTTTAGTAGAGATGGGATCTCACTCTTGCTCAAGCTGTTCTCAAACTCCTGGGCTCAAGCGACCTGACTCAGCCTCTCAGAGCGCTGGGATTACAGCCTCTCAGAGTGCTAGGATTATAGGCGCCTGTAATCCTCCATGCCCCAGCCTCAGAAGAGATTCTGAATATTAACAAGTAGGTGAAAGGGGGAAAAATGCTAGGGGAGTTACAAAGTTACAAAGATAGTTACAAAGAACTATACCCCCATATTTTTATGTTACCTGAAAATGAGCCGTTACATATGTCCAGGGTATAGGGGTCAGAGCATCATGAAAACTCCATAAATAAGTTATTACTCTATGGCTGACGAGCACCTTCAAATGATGGAGAATATCAGTGGCTTTTCCATACCTGCCTCTTCCTCTTTCAAATTGTTGGCAACATGAAAGAAGCTTAACATTACAGAACTCTATGGTTGTGAAAGCTTCTTAAAAATTAGATTTTTGGAGGCCAGGTACCGTGGCTTACACCTGTAATCAATCCCAGCACTTTAGGAGGTTGAGTTGGGAGGATCACGTGAGGCCTGGAGTTTGAGAACATCCTGTACTACATAGTGAGATACTGTCTTTACAAAAAAATTTTAAAAATTAGCTGAGTGTGGTGGTGCCCACCAAAGTCCTAGCTATGTGGGAGGATGAAGCAGAAGGATTGACTGAGCCCAGGAGTTCAATAGAGTCAGACCCTGTCTCTAAAAATAAAAAGAAAATAAAAATCATATCTTTGGAATAGTGAGAAAATGAATCGTAGCTTATTTTCTACCTGTAAGGCAAAAGCCTTAACCTATTTGGACAGCTGCATTATGCTAAATTATTGTTTTTAAAGGGAAAGTCTACATTCCTCTGTGGGTCTGGAGTTACTGACATTAATTCCCAGGATGACTGTCAGGCCTTTGCCTCACCAGTGTTCTACATCCAAGAGTGGCAACTCCCAGGCCTTTGTGTGATAGGCACTTTCTGATATTACAGTGTTAATTTTTATTCTCTAAAATCTGAGAAAAGTACAAAGCACTTAGAACAATGGGCACAACGCCTAGCACAAAGGAAACTCTCAGTAAATGTTGCTTATTATTATTATAGTTATTAACGAATTAAAACTGATATACAGAAACTCACTGCCTTTTGGGCTTAATAAGCCTGTGTCCAAACAAATCAGTATTGGTGGGTAGAACATTATTTTGCCCCTGTGATTTTTGTTTGTTTGTTTGTTTTGTTTTTGTTCTTTCTTTCTGGATCAACCAATCCTGAGAAATAAGTAATTTGTTCCATCTCCTATGAGACTTAGTTCTCCTCTAGTGCCAGCTAAGGCCCATTAATGTTGGCGGTTTCAGAATCATCCCCTTATCAGCCTGGAGTTTTGGAAAGGCTATTAATACCTTATAGTTTGGATAATCTTTCTTTTCTGTCATAATTTTCTCTACATTTCTTTTTCCTAAAGTCTTAATTACATTGCTTCTCAGTAAAATGTTTACTTTGAATATCTTAAATAAATATCTGTCCCTTCTGGGACAGAAGTGAGATGTGGGGGTTCTTTTTCCTCTAAAAGCTTGTTAATTGTTTGAGATACAGATGGAAAGTGCATTGTTCACTGGACTTAGAATCGGACTGGCTTTCAGACCTCACTTTACTGCCTATTTGGTCTTTAAATAAAGACAAGTGACTTTAGTTCTCTGAGCTTCAATTTCTTCATCTTGGAAAATGAAAATAAGGGCACCTGTCCTTCTAGTTTCAGAGCATCACATGAAAGAATGAAGCCACTATGTAAGTTTTACAGCACCATGCAAATGAAACCAATTCTTTTTATGCAGCAGCAATAGTTCCTCGAGCTTTTTGAAGATTATTTTTAAGACCAGTTTCAGGTTGACAGCAAAGTTGAGCCGAAAGTACAGAAATTACCCACATACCCCCCCACTATACACACACACACACACACACACACACACACCTCCTCCCCCATCATCAACATCCCCCACCAGAGTGACATAGTTGTTACAATCAATAAACCTATATTGACATGTCATCATCACCCAAAGCTCCATTGGCTTTTACCTCTATAAGTGATCCTTTTTCTATCATGGAAACAGTGTACAGGTGAATTTAATGCTTCGGAAACTGTGTAACAGTCACTGAAGATTGAATTTAGTAGAGAGCACACTTCTCCAACCCCTTGATAAACTAAACTTTTGGAATCCATTTACAGGGTTCAGCTTTCCTTGATGTGAGAAAGACATCCCTGGCATAGAACCTCTGTTATACATTAAGTCCCCCGTGTTTGTGGAAAAACAAAGTCACTCTGATCACTGTCTTACATGTAATAGACCTCATTGTGTGCAATGACTTCCACCCTTCAACCCTTTCATGCTAAGATCCATTAACTCAGGTCTTTCCGAAGTTTTTCTGTATGTTTCATTGGCCAGTCCTTATTCATTACTTTTCTCTGACCTCCTTGAGTGGACGTTTTCCTTGAGCTGTGGGATCTCAACTACAACAAAGGATTTGAATAAGGACCAGAGAAGTACAGGAAGTTTTCACTACGGTTTTTATGTTTACAAAAAATCAATAGGAAAAGCAACAAGCGAATTTGTGGGGGAAGAGGAGATTTTTATATTCTTATCTCCCGCCTTAGCATATTTCCATTGTCAATACCTGCATTGTATAAAGTAATAGCATCGTGGTGTTCCAACAGGTATGAGTAGGGTGGTGGCAGAGGGCTGCCTTTCAGATGGAGGGAATTTCATCACTATTACTAAGCATCTCCAGCACGTGGTGATAACAAAAGCCAGATCCATTAGTTTGTTTTGTTATTGTTCAAATTCTCTATAGAAAATGCACTCCCTGATTGTCTAGTCCAATTCTCACAATACCCTTTCAAATGCCACTAGATAGTGGTACAAACAAGAAAGAAACTCTTTCATCATGGCCCTTCTAATCTAGCCAGGCTCTTCCTCCTTCCTGAGGCATTTAGAGTTTGACAGTTTCCTGAAAGCCTGGTGTTTCTGTTTCTGTGGGCTCAGATGAATAAGCACAGACAAGGAATCACAACTATTAACCAACAACTCATCATCGTTCCCTTTGTCCCTCGTGACCACAGGGATGATTTTGCAGTAAGCAATAACAATGGCAAAGATTAGGGAAAGAATTAGATTTGGTTCCACCCGAGCAGATTTATAATTTTGAAAATACCACTAAGGTAATAACCACAATAATCATAAAACATTGACACGGCACTGTCTATATGCTAGATGTCCAGGTACTATTACACAAGAAATTAGCTAAGTCAGAGAAAGTAACAGTATATACCTGTTCTTAAATTACAATAATTCTCCTGTTTATTCTATGACTCATGTTTCTGAGCTCAATGGCATTATAAAAATGGGTCATTTCAGTGTTTATCAGGAATAGTCCAGGCTAATTTAATAGAGAATTTTGAGAATTTCTTCCTGTTTCCTCTTTTTTTTTTTAAAGTACAATTTTCAGTGTAGTTTTTCAAAAGGCATTTATCAAGCGCTCAATAATATGTGCCTAACACTGTCTATACCATGTCAAGACAAGTTAAAAATGAAATAATTTGGTCCAGATGTGGTGGCTCATGCTTGTAATCCTAGCACTCAGGAAGGCTAAGGTAGGAGGATCATTTGAGGTCAGGAGTTTGAGAACTGCCTGAGCAAGAGCAAGACCCCTGTCTCTACTAAAAATACAAAAATTAGCCAGGTGTGGTATCTTGTGCCTGTAGTCCCAGCCACTCGGGAGGCTGAGGCAGGAGGATTGCTAGAGTCCAGGAGTTTGAGATTGCTGTAAGCTAGGCTGTCACCACAGTGCTCTACCCCACTGATAGAGGAAGACCCTGTCTCAAAAACATATCAAACAAAAAAGAAATAATCTGTCTGAGTAAACCTAGAACTCAGAGGAGTTAAGCAGCTTATCCAAGTTCGTGTGGCAGGTTTGTGATAAAATTTAATTTAGAGGAAAGTTTCTTTAAAAACTGCATTTTCATTTTCTTCTAATAATTAAAAGAAATATTTTATAGGTTTAAAGATAAATTGTAGATTTTTAACAAAAGAACACAGCACAAGAAAGCCAGCCACCGTGAGGCTACTACAGGAAAGCATTTTGTACCACTGTCATTGACAAGACTCAGCCATAAATTGCAAAAAACACCCAGCAGTTTTATGTCGCAGCCCCTAGTGACCCCTAAGGCCCTGGACTCGATCACTGCAGAAAGGTACCAGGCGAGACACAGATTAGAAATACAAGCTTGTAGGAGGCAGCTAACCTTTTTTGCAGGACAGCTCCAAGCAACCTCCACAGTAGCCTTTCAGTGACACAGCACAAGACAGGTGAGGGGAGTGTTAGACAATGACTGTGTGCCTAGGAGTACCTGCGGACGAATCGCCAGAGGGTCCTTCCCCAGCTGCAAATCATCTTGCTCAGAGGTTGGCTGGCTCTTGGCGTCCTCCACAGTTTTATGTGAACTTTTTTTTTTTTAACCTCTCTGCTCGAGTAAATCTCTGTGGCTTCTTCTAATATTTTTCTTTGTTTATGAATTTCTTTCCTCTTTTCCTCTTTAGTCTCTCAAAAGTCACTTAAAAGTACATAGATGTTCCTTGAACTATTGCATTGAAAATATCATTAAATCAAAAGCACAGGATATTTTCACTGTACAATGAGTTTGCCCAGATATAGCCCCATCACAAGTCAAGGAGCGTAGTGAATACATATCACTTTCCCACCTTTGTAAAGTTCAAAAATTGAAAAATCATTAAGTGTGACATGGTCAGAAGGGGACCATCTGTACTTCAAGTCCATAAGACTTATGGGACAGATGGTTTCTCTCAAATCTGAAACTGGTTGAAATGCAGGAATGCAAGTGCGTGGGTGTGGTGTGCTGGGTAAGGGAAGATGTACTACATTTTATGAACCACAGCAATGTTTGAATGGTGGCCCAGATTATGTCTACTCTATGGACATGATCTATGTGTCTTGTACTAATTCTAGCCTTGGCTCTGATGCTGGCCAGATGGGTCACCTCTCTAATTGCCCCTAGGACCAGGCCTCTTACTGGAAGGAGAAGGGACATTATATTGATGAAATAAAAAAGGAGCCTGATTTAATTATTACATGACTTTGTACTAAACTGAACTCGGCACTCCCCTGGGAGCGAGTTAGAGAACATCCTAACACAAAAAAGGCTTAGCGTAGGTTAACTGCTGTCTTTGGAGACAGGTGCATGAGTTGTGGTCATAAAGAGGGATTGTTACAAGATAGACTGGTCAGGAGAACAAAGATGACTTATCTGATCCTGACCGCAACAAAGGGACAGTTATGAAACCAGGTATGCGAGTTGCATCTGTCTTTTCTTTTCTTTCTTTTTTGAGACAGAGTCCCACTTTGTCGCCCTTAGTAGAGTGCTGTGGTGTCATAACTCATAGCAACCTCAAGTTCTTAGGCTCAAGTAATCCTCTTGCCTCAGTTTTTCATTTTTTAGTAGAGATGGGGGTCTCACTCTTGCTCAGGCTGGCTTTGAACTCCTGAGCTCAAGCAATCCACCTCCCTCAGCTTCCTAGAGTGCTAGGATAACAGGTGTAAGCCACTGCGTCCCCAGCCGAGTTGCATCTGTCCTCATTTAACTGGTAGTATGCCAATTAAATGCTTTCTTAAATAAAATAAGAAGATGATGCTTTGTAATCAATCGATTTATTTTTGATGCTTGTAATCAAAAAATCAATTTTTGTATGATACTTTTGGGAAAGGTGTTTCACATCCTTAAAATACCTGTATAACACTCCTAGAAAAATCACTTACTGATGTTGCTGTTGTAATAAGTTACTAAAACAGTGCATATTCACACTGAAGCAATCCACAAAGTTTTGAAATAAGATCACTCGTTTTGGGGGGTTGTAATTCTGTAGCAGTTTGCCAAGATATTTTTAACAGGGAACTCTAGGATTTGCCAGAGTTAAAAACGTCTGGGTTTATTTGATCATTTTACAAAGATGATAAATAGCCAAAAAGACAGCAGGGAACAGATCTAAATAAAGGAATGAGCCAGCAGGAGAGAATGACTCCAGCTCTGGTGGTGAGCCAGATCCCAGGGTGCTGACATACTGTCAAACCCAAAGGCCATCCCACCAGGAGCATGGCTACGCTCTGGAAGTGACCTGATATCCCACAGGTGAAGCAACTTGGACCCACCCTGGGGCTGTCTCTTCTGTGGCAGCACTTGTCAGGTTGTTCACCGTTCAGAGCTGTAGCAGTGAGCACCACACCTTGAGCTCCTTTTCCTTGTTTGGCACCTTAACTAAACAAATTCTTGTTGACGGCCAGCATCACAGGCTGAGTCTTCAACATGCTTCTCCTTAAGAATTTAAAGTGTGTGCATATCCGAAACAACATTCAAGCTAGTGTTTTACCCAAAACACTGGCTACTGTAAAATCTGCAAAATCAGGATAACTTAATATTCATTCATGTGTCAGGCCTGTAATGTTTTACCTGCATTTTCTCATTTATGCTTTATAGCAATAATAAAGTTCATGGTATGGTCGTGTGTGTTCTGCAGATGAAATGAGACAAGAAAAGTTAGGCTAAGAAAGGTTAACTTGCCCAAGGTCGTCCAGCAGGAAAGTGACTGAGCCCTGATGCACCTCAGGCCATCCAACCCAGCGCTCTTATCTTCTAGGTTACACAAGCTGCTAGTTAGCACATATTAACATGAGTACTATCATAAAAGCAACACAAATGTGAACTACCCAGAGAAAAACTTAACTGAAAAAGTGCATGGGATAACACAAAAAGAAAATGTTCAAATTTTTATTGAAAGACATAAAAGACTTGAATAAGTGAGAGACATCTTTTTATTTATTTATTTAAGTAATGTTTTTGTAGAGACAGAGTCTCATTTTATGGCCCTCGGTAGAGTGCTGTGGCATCACACAGCTCACAGCAACCTCCAACTCCTGGGCTTAGGCGATTCTCTTGCCTCAGCCTCCCGAATAGCTGGGACTACAGGCGCCCGCCACAACGCCCGGCTATTTTTGTTGTTGTTGTTGCAGTTGGGCCAGGGCCGAGTTTGAACCTGCCACTGTCAGTATATGGGGATGGTGCCTTACCAACTGAGCCACAGGCACTGCTGGGAGATCATTTTAAATTAAACCCAATCTCTTAAAAATTCCAATGCACGCACTCAAGCTAGACCTCCCATTTGATCCCGCAATCCCATTACTGGGCATCTACCCAGAAGGAAAGAAATCCTTTTATCATAAGGACACTTGTACTAGACTGTTTATTGCAGCTCAATTTACAATCGCCAAAATGTGGAAACAGCCTAAATGCCCACCAACCCAGGAGTGGATTAACAAGCTGTGGTATATGTATACCATGGAATACTATTCAGCCATTAAAAAAAATGGAGACTTTACATCCTTCGTATTAACCTGGATGGACGTGGAAGACATTATTCTTAGTAAAGCATCACAAGAATGGAGAAGCATGAATCCTATGTACTCAATTTTGATATGAGGACAATTAATGACAATTATGGTTATGGGGGGGACAGAAAGAGGGAAGGAGGGAGGGGGTGGGGACTTGGTGTGTGTCACACTTTATGGGGGCAAGACATGATTGCAAGAGGGACTTTACCTAACAATTGCAATCAGTGTAACCTGGCTTATCGTACCCTCAATGAATCCCCAACAACAAAAAAAAAACAATCATTGGATACAAAAATAAAAAAAAAAAAAAATTCCAATGCACATTTATTTCATTTGGAAGAATAACGGTGCTTAAGTAGCCAGGACAATTCTAAAAGGAAAATAAAGAGCAGTTGTGAGCTGGAAAGGGTGGAGTGGAAAGGGTAGTGAAGAAGTTTGTCATGCTCGGTACACACCTGGAACCAAAAGAGAAGTAACATTTCATAGCAAGTGCATTATTCAATAAACAGTCTCAGGACAACGGATTGACACTTGGGAGAAAAATTTGGAACTCCTCCTCACACTTAATATTGAAATAGACTCCAGGTAAGTTTAAATGTTACAAAGAAAGGCAAAAAAGCCAGAAAAAGTATAAATACAGGAAAATATTATATCTCTTTGAGAAGGAAAGTATGACACATTAGTCAGAAAGCGTATTAAAAAAAGATAGATTCAGCTCGGCGCTGTGGGCTAAGGGGCTAAGGCGCCAGCCACATACACCTGAGCTGGTGGGTTCGAATCCAGCCCAGGCCCGCCAAACAACAATGATGGCTGCAACCAAAAAATAGCCGGGTGTTGTGGCAGGTGACTATGGTCCCAGCTGCTTGGGAGGTGGAGGCAGGAGAATCACTTGAGCCCAGGAGTTGGAGGTTGCTGTGAGCTGTGATGCCATAGCACTCTACCCAGGGGGACAGCTTGAGGTTCTGTCTCAAAAAAAAAAAAAATAATCTATCTATCTATCTATCTATCTATCTATCTATCTATATATATATATAGATTCGATTACATTAAAGGTTCAAAATTCTGTACTTCAAAAAAACCAAAATAAATTATTAGAAGATAAATGACAAACTGGGGAAATGTTTTTTGCAATGTATATGATGAACAAAAAATGAGTATTTTAATGCACAACTGATAAAAAAATTTTAAATGTGAACAAAGACTATCAATAAGCAATTCAACAAAAGATGAAATTGAAATTTCCAATTAAATGTTTATTCCTTGTAGTAATAAAGAAAAAGGAAAAGGAAATGTGATATCATTTTTACCTACAGAACTTACAAAACTGAAGTAAGTTTTGGGAAAAGGGTATTTCCCTAATGGGAAGTGTTGGTGGAATGTAAATTGTATAAAATCTCTAGGGAATGTGGGCAATTTGACAAAGGGCTATAAAAGCTTTTAAAATTGCATATACTTTAACCTGGGGATCCTTTTCTAGTGATTTATGTACAGGTAGCAATTGGAAGTGTGCAAAGATGTAGCCATGTTTATAGTAAATGAAAATTTAAAACTGGACATAGCCAAGTGTTTAATAATAAGGGATTGAAAAAATTGTTTTAACGTAGTGAGACAGTGAAATGCTGTGCAGCCACAAAGGTATTGCTCATGTATCAGGAAGAGAGATGTTTCTATGTAAATGAGAGTGAGAAAAGCAGATTACAGAATAACGTACATATTACAATCCCATTTTTATACAAAAAGAATATGTATCACCATCACAGAAAAAACACTGGGAGAATAAATACCAAAATGTTAACTAGTGATTATTGGTATTTTTTTTTTTTGCTTATTTGTGTTTTCTATTTTTTTAATTAATTAACACAGCCTGCTTTTTTATTTTTTTATTATTTTTTTTTTTGTGGTTTTTTTTGGCTGGGGCTGGGTTTGAACCCGCCACCTCTGGCATATGGGACCGGCGCCCTACCCGCTGAGCCACAGGCGCCGCCCCCTGCTCTTTTATTAATCAACTTTATTTTTTGTTGTTGTTGAGACAGAGTCTCACTTGTCACCCTCAGTAAGGTGTCGTGACGTCACAGCTCACGGGCAACCTCAAATTCTTGGGCTTAAGCGATTCTCTTGCCTATTTTTTTTCTTTTTTTTTTCGGAGATGAGGTCTCGCTCTTGCTCAGGCTGATCTCAAACTCGTGAGTTCAGGAAATCCACATGCCTGAGCCTCCCAGAGTGCTAGGATTATAAGGCATGAGCCACCATGCCTGGCCTATATTAATCAACTTTAAAAATCACTTCAGTTAGAACAGCTGGGCAAAGATCAGCACTGTAGACAAAAGATGTCTTTGCCTTACCTATTCAGCTTTGTGTTAAACTCTGCTTAGTGGGGCTGAAATTTCAAGACAAGGCCTCTAAAGGAAGATGTGGGACTCGGAGACTTATGTTCTGTAGAGATGGACTCCTGATTCTTCAAAATACTATCTTGCTGCCACCCCATTTCCAAGAAATGAAACCTCTTGGCCAGTTTAAGAGCAATTCAGGGTGCTATAAGTGAAAAGGGTTGTTACCTCTGCTCTTCAGATTAAAAAAAAAAATCTTAATTTTCAACCAGGCTTCCATTTTTAATAAGCTTTGATATAGTTTATCCTTTCGTTCACATCCTCGCCTCAGCTAAAATTCTGCCCCCGCATCATAGCTTGTTCCCTTCACAACCCAGACAAAAACACCACAGGCACACGTGTACACAGCGTCTCCTCTGCCCTCCCATGGATAGATCTACCTACCGATAGACTGACCGATCTATCATCCATCTGCCTGTCTATCTGTCTATCTATATCTATCTGCCTATCTACCTATCTACCAATTCTAGCTATCTATCCATCTATCTATCTATCTAATCTATCTATCTATCTATGTTGCTGCCAAGTCTGCTTCAAAAAGAAATGGTGTTTCGCTGAGCAGGAGTCCGAAGAATATTGTCTATTGCTGACTATACATCCCTTTGAGCTAAGGAGATACCAAATCTGTTGATCATTATCATTCAAGCACTTCCTCGGGGACTGAGGTCACTCCAAACAGAGACCTTGTAGAATCTAAGGGAAAGAGCACAAAACTAAAATGAGAAGCAAGAGGAAGGTAGTGCAGCCGGCTCTCCAGGAGACTTGGAGGAGGGATGGCCCCCCTGGGGAAAATCGGGGAAGCCAGATATTTGGCAGAGACAGTCCAGTTAGAAGCAAAAGCACACATTAGCCAACAGCATGGTCATGTTCAAATACTGTGTCCATAATTCATGTGGACTACTTATACCCCAAGATGCCTGAATTCTAAATGACAATGAGAAGGCACCTCTGGACCTTTGGTAGGTATGAACAGAACAGACGATTGAAAACATGCCAGGACCACAAGCTCTTGAGGGAAAACAACACATGGAAAAGATTTAATTTTTTTTTAAGGAAAGACAATTTGGCATATATTCATAGAGAATGGGATTAGATTTAATTAAAGGGGGGAACCCCAACTCCATCTGGCTCTCTCCACATCAGCGCCGGGGAGGGATACTGGAGTGAGAGCTAGGGATTATTTCCTGGCCTTCATGAATTTCCTCCTCAGGGACCAAATATAAAATTCAAACTGACCTTTGTCTGGGAACTCGTGCGCCAGACACTGCTGCCTTCCCGACAGTTTATGTTCTATTAAGTCACCTCCATTAGGGAGTGACCCACTCTGCATAGCTTCTTGGAAATATGCTCTCATTCTGTTTTGTTTTGTTTTTTACAGTGATAATGAATCCTAAAGCTGAATGGTGCTGATGTTTTCCAAGAGAAGCAGCCCTGAGGGAACTTGCTGGGCCAACAGATGAAGAGGATATCAATTTAATTAATTTCAAATCAACATACACATAAAAACCTTTTGCCATTTCTTCCAACGCCCACTCTTCCTAATGATGCCATCCCTTATGCTCAGAAGAACGTGCAGTTGAGAAGTACTAGGAAGAGGCCTGGCTGCCACCCACCGCTGCCTGTGAGGGCGGAGAGGGAGCCAGCCATGCCCCACCTCCGAGGCCACTTCCAGCTCCCCTGCGTTTTTGCTACCTTGCTGCTTCCTTCTCGTGGTTTAAATCAGGAAGTTGTTTTATGTATGGTTTCCTTTTGGGCCACCTTCTTACCTAACCAGCTTTGGATAATTTCCTCTGATTGTTCAAGTCCTCTGACAGGTAAATTATATTCAGCAGGAACTTTTCCAAAGGAGCGTTGTGTCTTGGAAGGGACACCAAACAAAGCAAGCATTTCAACACTTCACCTTCCTGGGGGGTGGTGAGCGCTCCCTGCCAAGAAGATGGGTGACAGAGTCCACAGTCCCAGTGAGATGTCGTTTGGTGATTTGTAGACCCTGATCAGCCAGGTCGTGTCACCTTTGGGAACTTTTCAGAGGATCTAGGAATCTTCCAGGACAGAAAACATGTTTTCCTCTGCCGAAAGCACCTGTCCTTGTCAACATTTCCCCAAAGCTCTAAGTAGTTGCTTCCCTACGACGTCTCACTGGTGTCTGGTATGTGGGGAGGGAGTGTGTGTGTGTGTCATGGCGGGGGGGTCATCTGTCACCCTTCTGTGTCTCAGAGATCTCTAAGGTAGTTTGAAACAAATAGAATAGGAGCAGGAAATACCTGTGCCTGTGGGATCTCACTCACCAGGCTCAGCATTCTTTCCCGCCAACCTGGGACAAGGCTCATGTCCTCAACACAGCACTCCAGGAGGCCACTATCAGGCTATCTGCAATGACAGCCTGGGTTGGTACTGATTGACATCCTTGTCCTAAAAGCAATGGTGTAAAATGCCGAAGGGCCCACTGCCCCCTCCCACTCACACAAAATCAATCTTCACTTTATCCTTAATTTTCTAATTTTCTGATCTTTAAAGCAATCTAGCAAATTGGGAGTACTCAGTTCTTCTAGGCCACCTGACATTTTATTCCAGGACAGAAAGAAAGAAGGATAACTCTTTCTTTTTACTACCCCATCTAACCTGAGGGGGATGGGATCAATTAAACATTTGCTGCTAAATTTTGGGTTTTGTGGTTCGAAAGGCTAACTCAATGCAGAAAGAAGAAACCTGCCCCTCTTCCATGTTTTCAGGATACCTTTAATAAGTATTTGCCTTCTGAACCATGCTGATAATTGTAAAGGCAGAAATGCAAACCACAGGGACCTTTCCATACAATGAAAGACGTGACTGTCTGGGGCTGTGTAGCGTAGAGACAAAAAACAGTCTTCAGGGCTGTAACTTGCAGATTTTTCTGTCATGTTCTCATCAGCACATCGAATATGGCTTTGTGTTCCTTGCTATCCTGCACACCCATATTCAACTGTGGCCCACAGTGACTCTCAGATATTTATGCCAAAATTGCTGTTTTCTGAATCATAACTTGTCTGTTTTTCTGCCTACATTTGCCACTTTCAGTTTGTTTCACGTCAACATTTTGACTCACAGAAGGGGCTCTGTGTCTTTTTTTCTCTCTAGGAAAGAGAATACTCAGGCCTTTCAATTTGATCCAATCCTATCAAATAATGAGATTTTTAAGTTCAAAGAAGTGAACAGGGTCCAGGAATCTTGCTTTGATGAAGTTATATTGTATGCTGTGATACAAAATATTCTCATTTAGTACTTTAAATACTTTTGAATTCCAAAAGAAGGAAATTTCATCAGTATGTCATTTGTATATGCAGTTTATATATGACTAATCTGACAGTGTACCAGGTACTTTTTATTTCACTTTGTTATTATTTTTTTTGAGACAGAGTCTTACTGTGTCACCCTCGGTAGAGTGCTGTGGCATCACAGCTCAAAGCAACCTCAAACTCTTGGGCTTAAGCAATTGTCTTGCCTCAGCCTCCCAAGTAGCTGGGACTACAGGCCCCTGCCACAATGCCCGGCTACTTTTTTGTTGCAGTCGTCATTGTTGGTTAGCTGGCCCAGGCCAGGCTTGAACCCGCCAGCCTCAGTGCATCTGACGCTGTAACCACTGTGCTATGGGCGTGGAGACACTTTATTATTATTATTTATTATTATTTTTTTGAGACACAGTCTCACTTTGGTGCCCTTGGTAGAGTGCTGTGGCATCATAGCTGACAGCAACCTCAAACTCCTGGGCTCAAGCGATCTTCTTGTCTCAGCCTCCCAAGTATCTGGTACTACAGGCGCCCACTATAACACCCAGGTAGTTTTTTAGAGACGGAGTCTTGCTCGTACTCAGGCTGGTCTCGAACTCCTGAGCTCAAGCAATCTACCTGCCTCAGCCTCCCAGAGTGCTAGGATTACAGGTGTGAGCTACTGCCCCCCGCCTTTACAAGGTACTTTTTAAAAAGAGAGTATATTCTGGCAAGATATAAGAAGTTAGTATGGGTCAAACCAGCGGTCTGTGTCTTTTTATTCAGTCATATCATATATTTGTGACAAGTTAAAGAATTGCTTTTAAGCCCAAACTTAATGTTTTAGGTTATTGTTAAAAAAAAAAAAAGCCTCATTAATTTGCCCTAATCATATAGCCAATCTGAGCAAAATCTGACTTTAGAATATTTTAAAGATTTGTAAAGTGTACTGCATTTTTGTACATTTTAAGCAAACTAGGTAAACAGCGTTGCCCAGTTGAACTCTTCAGGAAATTTGTTCTAATAAATATGTAAAAATATCCATCACTGACTCAACTCAGTGATGTGACTTCTGTCCACAGGAAGGACATTGCTATTGGATGCAAACGCACAGCCTGGATCAGCCTTGGTGTCTGTAGAATGGCAGGGGTTTCTGCTGCTCACTGCAGCTCCAGCGAGTACAAAAGCTTACTTCTGGCTATTCTTTTATTTGGGTTTTTTAAACCATTAATTCACACCATCTCTGAAAAAAGGCCTTTTGTTGAGTAAACATAAAACCCCAGACTTTAGTTTCAGCTTCTGCCAGAATGAGGACCAATTCTGAACTTAGTGGAGTGGTAAGACCTGGCTTCACGTGGGAAGGCACTGCTGAGATTCTCCTCGTGGGGAGCACATTGCAGTTTTATACTGAGTTAAATTAACATGTGACTTTTTCACATGCAGAAGGTGCTCAGGATGAATTCTGGGGCTTCCACTTAATAGCTACAACAGGCAGTCCAGAGCAGTGTCACTTACAGAAGCGTTTCTGTAACATCTGCCATATGACACCAGCCAGATTCCTGTATATGAATGTGGGATGGAAATCAGTCAAATTGCATAACCTCAGCAACCAATTGCCTGAATTGTGTATTTTGTTTCTTAGTAAGGCCCAGGATAGGTTTGAACTCACTGCCCCGGTCTGTGAGGCCGCACTCTAACCACTGAACGCACTACCCAGCTTGAATTATGTATTTTTTTTGAGCAGCTTTTTGGCATTGCCTTGGTACTATCTTGTCAGGCGCCAAAATGCTCTTAGTCCTCTTGGGGATTGTTATTTGTACGTATCTGGTGTTTTGTTTTGTTTTTCACCCTACTATCTTTTCTGAATAATGTGTCATGCTCATATGGTAACAATCCATACTATTATGTAAAGTAGAGCTTTGTATGAGCTCCGTACATGCTTTTTGAATGATATTTTAAGAAGTTACATTTCTAAACCAAAGTGATTAAGATAATACGTGCAAGATTAGAAGGATAATGTAGAACTGTTTAAGACAACCAGGGGTGAATGGGTTTTTTGTTTTGTTTTGTTTTTGTGGTGGTTTGGTTTTTTTTTTTATTTCTTTGGGTAGTTTTTCTTGCTTATTTGTTTTTTGTTTATTTTTACAATCAGACTTTGGGTGCACAGGGCTTCGGTAATGATACTTTTCACTTTATACCACATTATCATCACTGGCCTTTAGAGCTTTGTACATAAGTAACTGGATTTTTAATAACAGCACATTCTTCACAGTTTTCATGTCTTTGGTCTGCTGTAAAGGACTACATGAATGATATGTAGCTACAACCTTAAAGTCAGCAACATTTTTCCCCGTGTAAAAAGCAGTTGAGAGTGAGCCTGGTATAACTCAGACTCGGGGGGGAAGCCCTGAAATTACAAATAACATGAGGAACGTGTGAAAACTCTGCGTGTGGAACAAAGGCATGCTTTCCAGAAGGACAGGGATTAGAGGTGTTGGACCAGTTAAAAAATAAGCTGGTGGGTCAGTAATAACTTAAATACATGCGTATTTAAAGTTAACTGACAATAATGTAAAAAGATATATATTGTGTTTGGCGCTCTTCCATTTTGTAAGCAATGCAAAGCGGTTCCTCAGGAAGTCGGTTCCATTATCACATGTCATATTTATCATTTAGCTTCTGTCCGGCAATATGTACATTCTACTGTGTAAGCCTCATGTAAGAAATGGTCCCATTGCTACTGATTAGAACTGACTAGTAAAACTAATGGTCTATCTTAAAACGGACTGAAGGTTTTTAGGAGTTTTTCTCCCACTTGGCATGCTGCGAATAATATATGTAATAATATTTTTCCTTTATGATTTGCAACTTTATAGATGACAGGCATACATGTACATATTTGTATACATTATTCTACTCTCAACTGCATGCCTTTTTAATAAAAAGAAATAATTTCATACTTATTTGTGCAGTAAATTGCTCATTCAGCAGTGATAGATTAAAAAGCATTTCTAAATTGAATTGAAAAATAAAGCACTGGCCAGGAGCGGCGGCTCACGCCTATAATCCCAGCACTCTGGGAGGACGAGGTGGATGGATCCCCTGAGCTCACAGGTTCAAGACCAGCCTGAGCCAGAGCAAAAACTCATCTCTTAAAAAAAAAAATAGCTGGGCATTGTGGCAGGCGCTTGTAGTCCCATCTACTAGGGAGGCTGAGGCAAGACAATTACTTGAGCCCAAGAGTTTGAGTTTGCTGTGAGCTATGATGCCATAGTACTTTACTGAGGGCAATAAAGTGAGACTGTCTCAAAAAAGAAAAAGAAAAAGAAAGCTTTATAAAATAGGAGGGGAGACTTTACCCTATACTAATTTTTATGTAATTAATGAATATTAATATTTAAAATAAAGGTTTGTTTGAAGGTAAGATCTTTGTTTACTAAAATGTTATTTATTAAGAATACAGAAGTAAATTGTGCATCTTTCCAAAGTAATATTTTTTAATTTCTGTGGCTGTGAAAAATAATTGTTACACTCATTTGATCCATGTACTTCTTTACATAAGCAAGGAATACTAATTCAAAAGTTCTTAAAGAACTGGGCCTGCAGGTGGGGAGTGGCAGCTCATGTCTCTAATCCTAACACTCTGGGTGGAAGAGGCAGGAAGATCCCTTGAGTTCAGGAGTTTGAGACCAGCCTAAGCAAGGATGAGACCCCCCCCTTCTCTACTATAAATAGAAAAAAATAGCTGGGCGTTGTGGCAGGTGCCTGTAGTCCCAGCTACTTGGGAGGCTGAGGCAAGAGAATTGCTTGAATCCAGGAGTTTGAGGTTGCTGTGAGCTAGACTGATGCCACAGCACTCTACCCAGGGTGACAGATAGAGACTCTGCCTCAAAATGAAAAGAGGAGAGGAGAGGAGAGGAGGGGGAGGGGAGGGGAGGGGAGAAAAGAAGAAAAGAGAAAAGAATTGGACCTGCTTTATACAACATTGTCAAGCATGAAAATTAAGTGGATTTTTTGTATATCTAAAAGATATTACTACACATTATTGTCTTTATTCTTCCTTACAAATATTTTTAAATGAAGCAATGAAATTTTCATGATTTATACTTTGTTGCTCTTAGTAGAGTGCCATGGCATCATAACTCAGAGCAACCTGTGATCTTCTTGCCTCAACTTCCCAAGTAGCTGGGACTACAGGTGCCCACCACAATGCCCAGCTATTTTTATTTTATTTTATTTATTTATTTTTAATTTTTTGAGACAGAGTCTCACTTGTTGCCCTCAGTAGAGTGCCATGGCATCACAGCTCACAACAACTTCAAACTCTTGGGCTCAAGCGATTCTCTTGCCTCAGCCTCCCAAATAGCTGGAAATACAGGTGCCTGCCACAACACCACAACACTCGGCTTTTTTTTTTTTTTTTTTTTTTAGAGATGAGGTCTCACTCTGACTCAGGCTGGTCTCGAACTCATGAACTGAGGCAATCCACCTGCCTCCGCCTCCCAGGTATTAGCCACCACGCCTGGCCAAACTGTAACTTTTAAAAATAATTTTAGGAAAAGTGGAAAAATCTTAGCGATAAAACCTTCTATTTTCTGATTACACTCTTTATCGTGGCTTCAATTCTAATCTCACCTTCCACACCTTGACATTATATACAGCAAGGCTGAATGGCAGATTCACATGTATATAGTATTGAGATTTTCTTGAATAAGGACCTGTGGTCAGGTCACAAAGACAAGTCAGTATGTTCACAAATAACAGGCAGGAAGATTCTTCCTAAAGGTCCCAACTAGAGTAAAACCCGGTCAGTCACAGCACCCATTAACCCCTGCAATCTGCTGCAGATTTAACCAGAACTTAGCCTGGAGGTGGCTTGGACCCAGAGCATAGACAGTTCCACAGCGTTAGAGAATGATCATCTTGACTAGCATTCGTTATGGGTATCAGTTAGGAATTAAACTCAGCTTCTCATACCAAAGACACAAAATAAAATGGTTTTAAACAACAAAGTTTCTTTCTCATACATAAAAGTATACTGAGGTGAGCTGGTATGGTAGCTCCCTGGCCATCTAGGACCTGAGTTCCTTCAACCTCTCCCCACCTTCATTAGTGCAGGACTTTTATCCTCAGGGTCACCATGTGATCCAAAATGGTGGCTGTAACCCCAGCTAGATACTCACAAGAAGGAAAGGGAGGAACCAGTGCCAGGGTGAGCCTTCCAACTAGGTCAGCCACTTTTAAAGAGCTTTCCTGCCAGCCCAATGAAACAAGTTTGCTTACATCTCATTGGCTAACCTATACACAAGGAAGCAGGGAACAGTAGTCTCTGTGACTGGTACATTACCACATTCAATAATAAGCGGCTGCATCTCACAAAGTGCTGAAAGAATATTGGGTATCAGACGAGGTAGCAATCCCGGCCCTAAGGACTAAATACGTATCGTGTCATTTTAATCCATTAAAATGGATATTACCATTTTATATTAATGGTAATATACTTATGAGGTAGGTTTAGAGAGCTTACAACTTGTCTTCTTTCTCCTCCACTCCAAAGCACAAGCTTGTAATTCCTGGAGTACACTGCTTCCCCGATAATTAGCAATAGGGAAGTGTTTAAGGAGGCGTCAGCCATTGTGAAGGAAGCCTGAAGGTGTGCACAGCCTGAGATAAGACGTCCCAGAGGCTGCAGGCTGAGATAAGAAGAAACAGAGGCAGCAAAGGCAGGACTCCAGATCCAGAAGAAATGATGCATCATGCCAAGGAAACAGCCAGGGCTTGGGATAAGGATGATAAGAAAATAGCCTAGGTTTAGGACTTGGGTTCTAGTAAGGGTTTGGTCACTGGGTGAAAAAAAGAATTCCTACTTAGTGGAGCTTAAGTAAATAGGATATTATCCTCCGTAAGGTTGCAACGGAGAGATCTGCCCAGGCACTATCAGAAAGAGGTGCTAGAATTTGAAAAAACTTACAATAGCCTGGAATGCCACCTCTTTCATAGTTATAGCCACTCTGACTTTTAGGATACCCAATCCCACCTGTACACAGGACTGGCAGAGAACTGGAAAGGCAGCATTGCTTGGCATTCAGCCTGAGCTCACGTGGCCCACCTCTGCATACATCAAGCATTCATACTTCCTGAGAAAGAAAATCTGATTGAATGGGTATTTATTTATTTTTTTTTGAGATAGAGTCTCACTTTGTCGCCCTTGGTACAATGCTGTGGCATCACAGCTCACAACAACATCCAGCTGTTGGTCTTAGGCAATTCTCTTGCCTCAGCCTCCCGAGTAGCTGGGACTACAGGCGCCTGCCACAACGCCTGGCTATTTTTTGTTGTTGTTGCAGTTTGGCCGGGGCCGAGTTTGAACCTGCCACCCTCGGTATATGGGGCTGGTGCCCTACTCTGAGCCATAGGTGCACCCCTGAATGGATGTTTTAGTCATCAATTGCTACCTAACAAACCACCTCAAAATTTAGCAGCTTAAAACAACTACCATTGGTGGCGCCTGTGGCTCAAAGGGTTAGGGCACCAGCCGCCATATGGTGGGTTCAAACCCAGCCCCAGCCAAAAACTGCAAAAAAAAAAAACCTACCATCATTTATTTTGCTTATGAATCTGCAATGAGGGTGAGACTCTGAAAATGACTCAGCTCTCTTGCCCATAGCATCAGCTGAGCAGCACAACTGGGGCTGAGGGCTCCACATTCACCTGGCTTACTCACATGGCGGGCAAGTTTGTGCTGACTGTTGGACAGGAGTAGCCAGGTCTGTGGGCTGGGAGACTTGGTTCTCACCATGGACTTTTGAACTAATTCACAGCATGGTAGCTGGGTTCCAAGAGCAAATTTCCCAAAGGAACAAAGTGGAAGTGCCTGGCATCCTAGACTCAGAAGCCCCATGGCACCACTTCTGCCATACTTTCTTATTTGAGGCAGTTACAAAATCTATCCGAGGAAGAGAGGACATAAACTCACTAGTCCATGGGACGAATGTCAAGGTCACATTGTGAGAAGAGCAAGTGAGATGGCAGAATTGTCGCAGGCATCTTTGGAAAGTATAACCTGCCAAAATAGGTCTGTCTCCACTCAGTATGGAAGAAATGTATTAAGTAATCTCATGTCATGTAACCTCAGGACGTGGCTCCCCCAAGTCCAATGCTGTGACTGTCTTTCACTTGGATATAGACCCCTGGATCAATAATTTGTGGTAGGTGGTAGAAATAGTTTTACCAACCACATGAGGCCTGAGCCATGGCACAGAAAGGATCGTAGGTAGGTCATACTCATAGAAATTGATGGCTACGCTTGGTACATAAGCTTAAAATGGGAGCAGATTAGAACACGAACGCCGTGAGAGTAGGGATCAAGGCTTGTTCACATACATAACCTGAAAGGTGCTTGGCACTAATGGATGTCCAATAATAATGGAAAAACCAATTATTTAATGACCTAAGAGTTACTCTTTCACTCTTAACTACTTTTTTTTTTTTAATTTTTTTTATTGTTGCAGTTTGGCCGGGGTTGGGTTTGAACTTACCACCCTCAGTATATGGGGCCAGCACCCTACTCACTGAGCCACAGGCATCACCCTTACTTAACTACTCTTTACTGTCTTTATTATCTACGTACAGAACCCAAATGTGGTATTGTTCATTTTCCATATAATTTTCTCTCAAGTTTCCTGGTTTAATTGTGTTTTCCTCACTTTCCATCTAATAGATTTTGATATCATTCTTTATCTTTATTTTAAATTGTTCTAGTGTACGTGCACTTCATTTTCTTTTTTCTTTTCTTTTTTTTTGCAGTTTTTGACCTGGGCCAGGTTTGAACCCACCACCTCCAGTACATGGGGCCGCCGCCCTACTCCTTTGAGCCACAGGTGCCTCCCTGTGCACTTCATTTTCTAACTACCTTAAATCCAATATGGAAGGAGGCGGGGAACAATCATGATTGAACTAACAGGCAAGTGCAGGTGCAGATAAAGTGGCCCCACTTTGGAAGGTGAAGGAATATTGGGAAAGGAGCTGAACAGAGATTATGACTTTGAAAGCAGCTCTTTCCAACTCAGCTTCTCTCCTTTGCCCTCTGGAGTGTCTACAGAGAAAAGAAATACACTCCATCTTAAGTGATGATACAAACACAAGATAAGGATTGTTCCTTCTGTGGAGAGGAAGACAGATTAACAGAAGAAGGGGTACTATAAATCCTTTTTGAGATGTTCCCCAGCCATCTCTAAATGTTACTGAGGCCAACCAAGCCAGTTAATGGGGAAAGACAGTAAGTTGTGAGGACCCTATATCTCTGACCTCTGTGGAGTCTGTACAGAAATACCTCCATCTTGTTACAAGTGGCAACTGAGCACTTTCTACCTGGTAAGATTGCGCCTTTCTTTCATAACCCATCCCCGCTCAATTCCACATGGATTCCATCCTCCCTCCTTGCCCATGCTGCTGCGTCCTCTGCCTTCTAGCAGCTGGGATGGACAGATCTGGGGAGACAGCCCAAGGAATCAATGGCAGGAATTGTGTTCCAGGTGGCAAAGGGGCATGAGCAGAGAAAACCCAAGTGGGGAGAAGTGAAGAAAAATTCTAAGAGAATTATCTGGTTAAATAGGGAAAACTATGATTAGTCGTTAAAACCAAAGGGGCAGAGAGGGGTCAAAATCTGGGATACAAATTAGAGGCAGGAATTAGAGGCAACTGGAAAGGGGTAGAAGTGAGGTGGGGAGGGGGGGTTTCCACAGTGGAGCCGAGATATCCAAAGTCCACCTTTATTGGCCCCTGGCTGCGCCATCAATGGTGGCCAGCAGCCTAAGAGTACAAGCCTTACTTGTACTTACTTTCCAAGTCAGGTCAATTTTCCCTGTTAAGTTGGGAAACTCAGTTCCGGAGAGCTAGGTGAATGACAGAGCCTATCTGGGACCCTACTTTCACAGCACCAGGGCACATATTCTGACTCCTACCAGAGCAGTGCAAGTGGTGGGCTCTAACTGGGTCACCTGAGGGAAGGGGCACGGCCGCCCACACCTTTGGCCATTTACAGAGCAGATGACATGAAACCCAGCACTTCCTTTTGAGTTAAAAATAAAAGTTATTCTAGATAAATACACTTCTCCTAATTTTCTCTCCTTAAATGTAATATTGACGTGTTATAAACAAGAGTCTGGGTTGCAGTGAGAAAATGTCCAACTCAAACTAGCTCAAAAGGAGATCAAAAGGAAACTTACTGGGTTGCAGTGAGAAAATGTCCAACTCAAACTAGCTCAAAAGGAGATCAAAAGGAAACTTACTGGCTCGTCTAAATTGGCCTTTCAGACTGGGGAAGTGCAGGAATTTGCTGATACCAGAACCAGGCACAACTGGAACGAGGGACAGACCAGGGACTCCAACACAACAAAGCTGCTATGGTTCTGGGCTTTCCTTTATTTTCCGAAACCAGCTATCTCTTCAGGGCTGTGACTACCGCAGCTAGGAGCTCCACGAGCTTTCACCCTGACCACCTGAGTAGAATGAACCTGATTTCCTAGATCCAATTTTTTAAAGTCTTCTAGGAGGAATTTGATTTTATGGGGTTTTATGGGTTTTATGCCTAACCCTATAAAAATGAGTATTGGGACTGATCTTTTCTTCTGCTACCATGGGTAGGTGGTTGTGGAGGAGCAGACACGGGGAAAGCACTTTCTAAAGGGAATCAGAGTTTGATGACCACGAGCCTGGTGTTCAGGACCCGCCAAGCATGGATGTCCCTACCACTGGGTGTGTTCCTTCCTCTTCCCCCTCCACTTCTGCACACGTGGAGAGTCAAAATTTGAGAATGGGCCAGGTTCTCTGGATGGTGGACTTACTAGTACTTTTCACTTCCTTCTTTGAGTTTTTAATAGTTTCCAAATGTAAATACATATTACCTTTGTAATAAAAAATGTTTTTAAAGGGCGGCGCCTGTGGCTCAGTCGGTGGGGCGCCGGCCCCATGTACCAAGGGTGGCGTGTTCAGACCCTGCCCCGGCTGAACTGCAACCAAAAAAAAAAATAGCCGGGTGTTGTGGCGGGCGCCTGTAGTCCCAGCTACTCGGGAGGCTGAGGCAAGAGAATCGCGTAAGCCCAGGAGTTGGAGGTTGCTGTGAGCTGTGTGAGGCCACGGCACTCTACCGAGGGCCATAAAGTGAAACTCTGTCTCTACAAAAAAAAAAAAAAAATGTTTTTAAAAAAAAGAATAGGGCCAGGCGCAGGGGTTCACACCTGTAATCCTAACACTCTGGGAGGCCAAGGGCGGTGAATTGCCTGAGCTTACAAGTTGGAGACCAGCCTGAGCCAGAGTGAGACCTTGTCTCTAAAAACAAAAAAATAGCTGGGCGTTGTGGTGGGCGCCTGTAGTCCCAGGTACTCGGGAGGCTGAGGCAAAAGAATCGCTTAAGCCCAAAAGTTTGATGTTGCTGAGAGCTATGATGCAACAGCACTCTACAGAGGGTGACAAAAAAAATTAAAAAATAAAGAAAGAAATAAAAAATAGGGTGAAAAGCTTAACCAGGCAGAACCAAAACAAAAAAATCCTAATTTTAGGTCTACTATTCTTGCAGAACAAATGTCCTTTGAAACTTGTTTGCAAGTTTATACATATGTGTATATATATATTTTTTTTATTTTTTAGGAAGGAGAAAGATTCTAAAAGGGGAGGTAGGAAATCGTCAAATTTTGCTTCCTAGTTTTCACGTGTATTCCACACATTTTGCCCATTTAGGACATGAGAAGAGGCTATTAAGACAGTCATTAAGACCTTGAGAAGCTAAATGGAAACAAGGCAGGACTGGGAAGATTTTCTCTCCCCATAATGCATAATGTCTAATCACTTGAGTTTTTTTTCACGTATTTACTGTGAGGATCATTTAACATGAAAGAATATTTTGGACAAACAGAAAAACATCCTCCATTTTAAATTATCTTCCTTATGTAGTTGCTAAAATTTTTATAAATTAGCACATACATCTTTTTATAAAATAAAAAAATCGAAAATAAAGTCCAGTTAAAATTTAAAAAATAATAATATTCTATACCACCAGCCTAGCAAAGCGATTTCCATTTTTAGGAGTGCTGTAGAGTCTCTGCCCATTGCTTTCTAAGAAAGAGAAAGTGCGAGGGGTCTGGGACCGTGGTGTGGGGTTCCACAAAGTGACTTGCTCCAGCAGCCCAGGGAGCGCAAGCGTGGTTTCCTGAAAAGAGCAGGACACAGATCGGCTACTGTTGGACCACTTAATTCAGTAGGGTTAGGAGGAAGCTAGTCAGAAATCCTGGACAGAAATACTTGAAGGCTTCCCTAAAACACCACCAAGATCCATTCATTCAGCAAACATTTATTGAGTACACATGTGTTAAAGCTACAGCAGGGAGGTGAGGGAGTGTAGCAAAGCTCACAACCCCACTGCCTGGGTTAGCTGCTGCTGTATGCCTCTGTGCAGGTTCCTAACCTCTCTGTGCTCTTGTTACTTCATAAGACTTCTAGAAAAACTACATGAGTTAATGTATATATGGATACTCTGAACAGTGAGTGCCTAGGGTGTGATTAGGATTTTAGAGTGCAGCTTGTCACAATTATGGTCTCTGCACTTAAGGTGCTCACAGTCCAGTAGCTGAAACAGCACAGATCGGAAGTCTGTGGAACAAGAGGGAAAACCTGACAGACTCATTCTGTGAAGATACAGAGTTTCTGGGAGGCTCCCTGCCGAATAGATTGCAGCAGATCATGCTGTCCAGAACTCTGGCTGCAGGTGTCATTTTGGAGGTCATTGGTCGCAGAAGGCTTCCTCCCAGAGAGGGGGTCATTCATTCTGTATGGGAATGATGGGGTGATGGTGAAGACATTCACTGAGCACTTTGTGGCATTTTTCTAGGTGCTTTGTGTGAATTAACTCACCGAACTTCCCAGGTTTCAGGTACATTATTTCCCCCATTTTACAGGCGGAGAAACTGAGGCACAGAGTGATGAGGTGACTTATGGTCACACAAGTAATCTGCGGTAGAACTGAGATTTGAACCCCAAATCAGCCTGCATGTTACAGGGCCACTTTACAGATGAACCATTGACATTTACTACAGAGGAGTTGTGCGTGCTATTCGCCCACTGACACGAGTATCTGTCATTTGTTACTTCGGCTGACTTTTACTGAGCCCCTTGCTCTGATCAGGACACACCGTGAGCTTTGTTGGGTACAGAAAGAAAGCTGGGATCCTCCTGTCAAAAAGCTATTTTGGGAGATAAGGTTTGTGCCTAGTTCCCCACAAGGAGCAGGAACGGTGCTCAGACACAGAGGAGGAAGGATGACAGTGGGGGAGCCAGACATTTTGCAGGGAGCCCTTGAACTTGGGCTTGGAAGTTGGAAATTAAGAATGGGAGCCAAATGACCAAGATTGAGATTTGGAAGTACTGATCCTCAGCACGTGGAGGGTAAGTTTCAGGAAGAGGAGACAGGTGACGGGAAACAGGAAGATTCAAGAAGAGACGAGAAAAGACATGGGAAGAGCACTGCAAAATGATCACTGCTCACCCTTCTCTCCTCGATTAAAACCCTTCCAATGGCTTCCCATCGGTACTTCATTTCATTTCACTGACAGAGTTGCCCTAGGTAGAGTGCCTTGGCATCATCATACCTCACAGCAACCTCAAACTCTTGGACTCAAGCGATCCTCTTGCTTTAACCTCCCAAGTAGCTGGGACTACAGGCGCCCACCATGATGACCTGCTAGTTTTTCTATTTTTAGTAGAGACAGGGTCTCATTCTTGCTTAGACTGGTCTCAAACTCCTGAGCTCAAGCAATTCATCCCCTTCGGACTCCCAACGTCTTGGGATTACAGGCGTGAGCCATCGCACCTGGCCTTCCCACTGATCTCTGAATGAAGCCCCAAGTCAGTAGTGTGATGTGAATGTCTGCCATCTCTTGTGGGTCCTGGTGCTTCATCTAACAGCCTCCTTTTCACTCTGGGGTATCCTCTGCCCCTGCCTGTTCACATGCTGCTTCCTCTGCCTAAGATGCACAGGGTCCTGCCCCTACTCTTTGCCACGCTGGGTCCCATACATTCTCCAGGTTTCAGCTCAGTCACAGCCTTCCCTGACCGCAGTGTATGCTCGCTGGACCTTTCCTATGTAGCACTCGACACACTTGTGACTTCACATTTGTTTGTGTGATTATTTAACTGATGCCTGTCTTGACGGTAAGCTTCAGGAGGAACTTCATAAATGTCTTCTTGGCTTCCTCTTGTAACCTCAGCAGAAAACTGCTATTGAGATAATACCCTCTCAAAATGTTAGATCAATAAATGGAGAATCTATAGGATTTGGGAACCAATTGAATAACAGGATGAAAGGTAACACCACTAGTGACAGGAAAAGGGGTATTGCCATTTACAGCAAGGGGGAACACAGCAGAGGTGGTTTTCTGGGGGTGATTATGAAGGTAGCATTGCATACACGGATTTGGAGGGGCCAGCTGGTCACCAGTCAGTCCAGCAGGCCAGAGCAAATCTAACACCACTATCTAAGGAAAATACTACAGCTGGAGCAAGAAAGAGTGAGGAGTCTGAAGGTGTATTGATAAGAATTAGTTTGCCTGTGCATAGCAAAAAAATTCAAAAGAATGAAGGCTTGAGTACCTAAGGCCTTATTTTCCTCTCACGTTAGAGAAGGTTGGAGGTGGGAAGTCCAGAGCTGGTGGGGGTGGGGGCTGGGGGGCTCCGTGGCCATCTTTCTGTGCCTCCGTTCTGAGCATGTGGGTTCTGGCCTCAGAGTTGCCTTTGACCCAGGACTGTTGAAGTTCTAATCACCAAACTGCCTTCCTGGCAGCACAAAGAAAGAAGGAGGGAAGTGAAACAGATGCCCCTGAAAACCCAATCCATTATATATCACTGGCCAAAATTTAGAAAAAGGATATATCATGTCGCATGGTATGCTGGAAAAAGTAGCCTTTTAGGGAGCAAAAGTCAAGGATTCTGCTAGTAAAGAATAATGGAGATCAGGTGGGCAATGACTTATTCTGCTAAAGGAGGGAACAGCCTAGATGACACAGCTAAGGTCATAAGAGAAACATGAAGTTGCAGGAACGTTCCCCAGACTGAAGGGAATGAAAGTGCCTGTAACAGACACATGGAATTTAAGGGCAGCAAGGAACCTCGGTAACCTGAGTCCAGTCCCTGCAATTGGCTGATAAAGAGAATCATCCTGTAGAACTGAGGAGACTTGGCCAACATCACTCAGCAAGTGGGTGGCAGAGCTGCGGCCGGATCAGATCCCCTCGATGAAGTGACGGAGAAGACTGTGGGGAGAGTTTGTAGCCTGAATAAGGGTTGACTATGGGACAGAGCAGGCTTGGGTTAGAACCCCAGCTGGCTGACCTTGGGCAAGTTACCAGCTTCGGCGAGCCTCAGCTCCCCATGTGTGTAATGGGGTCCTGGCATAGAGCAGGCACTCCATAAAGGGCAGTCACTATTATCATTATTTTTCAAATCAATACATATTTTTGAAATAATTGAATCATGAATGAATGAAATTGGATGGTTTAGCTGTTTGCTTGCTAGCAGATATAAACCATCTTAGAAGGTTTAGCTGTCTCCTTGCTAGCAGATATAAAGCCAGATAGGTCACTTCTTAGATATTCTGGCTTTAACTTCGATTTCTGTAACTTTCTATATTTGCCCTGCACACACCGTGCTTCCTTGGACTCAGCGTGGCCTTCCTGCCAAACAAGGCTACTCTCCTCCATGACACTCAATCCTCCTCTAAACACATCAGTTCTGTGGAGATGAGTTAGACACAGCCTTCCTCTGCTCCTTGATTTCATTCTCCTTTTCTCATCCTCACAAAGCCTCTGATATCCTCTCTCTCACTATCCCATTGTCTTCATCAACTTCCACTCTGATTTATGAGGCAACGTATTTTTTTTTTGCAGTTTTTGGCTGGGGCTGGGTTTGAACCCACCACCTCCGGCATATGGGGCCGGCGCCCTACTCTGTTGAGCCACAGGCACCACCCCCTCCCCAATGAGTCAATGTATTTTGAGTGCTTACATAACTCAAGCTTAGGGTTGAGAGATAGTCTTCAGAAGACAGTAGCCATAGACTCTGGCCTTGAGTTACTGACAATGTGATGACAGGTACATGAGCCCTAATGCCACTTCTGAAGACATGGTGACTCTGAAGTGAGACACAGCTATCCGTACTGAAGCTAGAGTTTTCCCACCTCCCCCCTTTACCTCGGACGTTTTCCCATCTCTGTCATTATGTGCTCTTTGCTACTTTACCTGGTTTTGTGTTAGAATTAGTCATTCTTATGGAATTTAAAAGACTAGGAAATATTTATGATCTTTTCTTTATTGTTGTAAACCACTTCATCAGTTTAATATCAACACTCAAGGTAAAATAGCATCAAGTTACCAAATGAAACTTGCAAAAATCCGTAAACACTGTAAGTGAGATCCTCATTAAAATTAATTTATTTTCATTGGGCATAAACCGGATCCTAGTTTTATTTGGAAATGCAAAATTTATGTCTGTTGTAAAATGTGGCAATAAGTCCCACATTGGTGTAGCCAGGGCTATACGCCAGCTGGAGAGGAAAAGGAACTCAATATTTGCTTGTCTGTGAAGGGTTCATATCCAGAAGGCAGGAAGCCCCTTCTGTAATAAGAACACTCCCATATTTCTTCCCCTGTGGGGTTCTGCTTCTGTCCTCAGTAGCTGGGTGACTTCTGGAAAGCTGTTTCACTTCTCTGGGCCAATGGTGAGGGGCTCTGCCTCACAACCTAATCACCAAAAGTTCCCACTTTTTTTTTTTTTTAGTTTGAGACAGAGCCTCAACCTGTCCCCCTGGGTAGAGTACTGTGGCGTCACGGCTCACAGCAACCTCCAACTCCTGGGCTCAAGCGATTCTCCTGCCTCCACCTCCCAAGTAGCTGGGACTACAGGCACCCGCCACAATGCCCGGCTATTTTTTGGTTGCAGCCATCATTGTTGTTTGGCGGGCCCAGGCTGGATTTGAACCCTCCAGTTCAGGTGTTTGTGGCTGGCGCCTTAGCTGCTTGAGCCACAGCCCCAAGCCCCCACTTTCTAATACTATTGTCTTGGTGATTAGGTTTCAACATATAAATTGAGGGGAGGACACAACATTCAAACCATAGCACCAATAAGCAATTTACCTGCACCAACTCATTTAAACTTCACAACAAACTATTTGAAAGATTTTATCATTGTATTCACTTTCCAGAAAGTGAGGCACAGAGAGTCTAAGCAGCTCTTTGAGGGTCACATACCCAGTAAGCAGAGACCCAGGATCCGAGCCAAAGTCCTTAACCACTTTGCTGTACTGCTCTTGTACGTTTTGAGGACTCTCAGCTCTCACTTGGCTGTGGCCTGTGACCCCCCACTCAAAGAGTTTCTAAATCAGCGGTTCTCAACCCGTGGATCGCGACCCACAGGAACTGTATTAAAGGCTCGTGGCATTAGGAAGGTTGAGAACCACTGTTCTAAATCATCCCTTTCCCAATTTTCCCAGTTGGCTCTGTGTTCAGCAGGAAGACCATTTGTGTTCTTCTGCAGAGTACATTCCTGAGGGAAGCAGATAGCCTGGTGGGCAGAGAGGACACGGGAATTGCTAAGCAGTGACGAGCAGATTCTCGGGGCCCTGTAAACATGCATGCCGGGGAAGAGAAGCTGGTACAGTTGACGGCCTCTCTCCTCCCTACTCCAATCCCTTTCAAGATGAAGGTCTGAGGCTGGGCACGATGGCTCATGCCTGTAATCCTAGCACTCTGAGAAGCCGGGTGGATGGATTGCCTGAGCTCACAGGTTCGAGACCAGCCTGAGCAAAAGTGAGGCCCTGTCTCTAAAAATAGCTGGGCATTGTGGCGGGCACCTGTAGTTCCAGCTACTTGGGAGGCTGAGACAAGAGAATCACTTCAGCCTGAGTTGCGGTCGCTGTGAGCTATGACGCCATAGCACTCTATTGAGGGGGACAAAGTGAGATTCTGTCTCAAAAAAAGAAAAAAAAAGATGAAGGCCTGTTCCATTTTTCTTTGAGGGTTGTGCTTTTCTTTGCTTCTTTTATGAGTGAGTATCCTTCTCTTATGCTTCAGTTGATTAAATGAAAAAGGTAAGACACCTTGTGCATATAAAGTTTCCTCCTGCAGGAGGTGAGCAGATAGATCTTTACTGAAATGAGTCACCGCCAGGATTTGAAACAAACGCATTTACAAAGACACACAGGGTGTAGACTTGGTAAATAACTGGTATTTCTGAAACCAATTTCTGCCACTGAGTTGTTTTCCTGATCTTTTTTTCCCTCCTCATTTTTCACTGCTGTGGGGCTGTTCTAAGCAGCAGCCTTCTCATTCCCTCCATTAAAATGCGGAGTTATGTGCCTTCTACCTTCAGAGTCCTGGAAACCAGACTTAGTACAGGGAGGAGAAATGAGGGCCGGGCTAAAGAGAAACATAAAAAATAAATGAGCCATTCATAAAAATGAATATTATTACCAAAAGGAACCGTCTGCCAACATCTCCATGTATATATTAACTCAGCTGCTATCTCTGGAACAACAAGGAATTAAGCCAATGCATCATCTTTTTAGTGGCTGCTCAGTTGATTTACTATTAACTTTAAACAACCAATTGTGAAATGAGCCCTTCACTTTGCCATAATGATGATGAGGTTTCGCCTGTACCGTTTTTTATAATGTAAGCCTGAAAATTGGTAAAATAAATTTAGCTGTGCTTAGCACGCTCTCCCAGCTCTCCAAAGGAACCAGAGATTCAGGTGGGAGAAAACTGCTTAATTTAACCAGCTTCACGAAGACATTTCAGTTATTTTGCTCTAACTTAGCATGTCTCTCCCTGAAAATCCGAAATGCCAAGATGTTGGGCTTTTTGCTGCCTACGTGCGTAACTACAGATTGCTTCTTTTTCTTCACACTGAAAAGCACACACATCGGGCGCCTCTCTTTCCTCTGAGGCTGCAAGTCTATCTATGAAAGAAGCCCACGAAGAGCCCTCGTGTTGACAGCTCAGCCCTGGAGACAGTCTCGGCACCTGTTTCTTATTTCTTGCTTGGCATTTTGCTGGTTGCATGTATCTGTTTGTTCTCTGCCTCTCACAGTTGGTGTTGGTTTCTGCCCCCTCGTGTAAGTTGTGACTATAAAGAAAGGCAACTGATTTCCACATGTGGCTGAGTACTCAGTGTCATTGCTGTGCAGCTGTACCTTGTAAATCTCTACAGGCCGACAAGCCCACGTCTGTCCCCTGCGGTTCCAAGAACAATCCACAGCGAACATTGACAGGAAGGGCCATTATGGTCACTGATGTTCTCACCATCTGGAATGGTTACAGTTGTCAGGCTCTGAGATGACTCACTGTGCTGAGGAATCATTTCTCTAATGGCAGCACTAATCAGGAGGGATGAAGCCGTTGCTAAGTGCTGCTGCATGAAGAAAATACCCTGCCGGGAGAAAGGGAAGGGCTGTTGATTTGCTTTTGCCCATCTGAAAATGAAGAGGCTCACTGTCATTCTTGGTCCCCTAACAACAAGCCAGACTTTGCATCAGAGGTGGCCGCCCTGGGCCACTTTCATGGGCAGAGGACCTGCACCAGACTCTGTGCCCTTCCGAGGCCAGCAGGGCAGTTCCCTTATGGAGGCTTAGCAGGTTGGTGTGGAAGGGGCAGCACAAACAGATGTGGATGGAGTTTTTTATGCAGTCCCCTTCCTCCAGCTTTTGCCCCCAGTGCTGTTCCACAGAAACCCTAATTTTGCCACCAGGAACCCCTTGCTGTCAGAGTTGGCCCTGTGAAATTCCCAGTGGCTGCTGGAGGAAAGGGCTGGGCTCAACAAGCGCACCGGGTGAGCTCAGAGACAGAAGAGCTCGGGGTAGAGCTCCTACCACGGGGTGCTGCCGGGGCTCCTCCCTAAAGAAGCCAGTCTTCCCATTCTTCCCCAGTGAGCACTTCTACTGGATAGCAGCTTAGGGGGAGAGATGGGTGTTTGCTTGGAGCAGAATAATGACCACAACCCAGACCCTCAGCCCAGCTGGGCAAGGTGCTCCCTTTTATCAACAGGGAACCTGTCATGCCAAGAGACCTAGCTATGCTAGAACTTTCCACTAGTAAGGGCCTCTGCAAGCCTCAGGGGAGCAGCCAGAAATGAGCCTTAATCATGAGGCAGCGGCCTCTTCTGTGGGCTGTCTGCCTGGACTGCCTACTCTGCCCGCAAAGTTAGCGAGGAGGATCCAACCTCCTCAGGCATCTGCGTGCAACAATATCGGGGGGCTGGAGGTCTTGTACTCAGGGTGCTTTCATAGTAACAAAAGGAATGGATTCAAATAAATCAACCCTCCTTATGGAATGACAACTTTCTATAGTTTACAATACAGTGCCCTTCAGCACAGACTCCGAGGGCTATCTGGTGTGGCAACTCCCAAAGGAGGTGACGAAAACCCTCAGAAGGGAGTCTGTGTCATCTGTGCTCTGCTTGTGACATACAAGGTCTACTGGTCTCCTGTGCATTTCCAAGGGCCGCTATAACAAATTACCACACACTGGGTACCAGGCAACAAACAAAATTTATTTTCTTCACACGGTTCTGGAGGCTGGAAGTCTAAACCCAACACACTGGCAGGGTAGGTTCCTTCTGAGGCTCTGAGGGAGAATCTGATCCTTGCCTTTGTCCCTGATGTAGCGGCTGCTGGCGGTCCATCTGTGGCCTTCCCTGGTTGGTGGATGCTTCACTCCAGCCTCTGCCTCCATCTCCACGTGGCCTTCCCTCTGTCTCTGCATCTTCTCCTCTTATAAGACACTTGTCTTTGGATTTAGGGGCTACCTGGTTAACCCAGAATAATCTCATCTTGAGATCCTTAACTTGGAATTAAGTTATATTTGTAAAGATAATTTTTCCAAATAAGCTCACATTCACAGATATCAGGCGTGAGGACTTAGACATATTGGGGGTGTTGTAATTCACTACACACATACCTGGGTATTCTTTCTTCATGCTGGGCTTTAATGGGATACCTCATGGATCTTAAAATTATCTAAATTATATTACTTTAAAGAGATGTTTCCTCTGATATGCTGAGGAAAATCACCTGTTACTAGTTGTTCTTACCCTGGGGTCTCAATTTCCACAGCCTTTATCCTTTAACCATGTCGCTCTGGGTGTGACCCCTGTGGGTTTCTTTTGTGGCAAAGGGAAGAGTTACCTTCTGTTCTGTATAGTGGGAAGACTGCAGTCCAGGCTGAAAGCCCATCCTTGCCCTTTTCCCCTTTGGATAGAAATAAGGATGCCATGACATTTCCCCCAGAGGTGGCAGCTCAGGTGTCCTTTTAAATTTCCATCCACTGTCGTGTGGTGGCCACACCTTCCTTTTCTCCCAGCATCTTTCCAGCCTCCCTTTTCTTTCTTGCCTTCCACTCCTGCTCACCTTCACTGGGGTTCCTGAGATTCCTGTTGAGAGGACATCACCAGTATCCGAATATTAAAATAAAAGCCAACACTGACACACCATTTACATGTTACTAAGTAAACTCCTTAAGTCCTCACAATCAACTTGTTACTATTTCTGTCCCTTTTTCACAGAAAATAATATTGAGGCCCAGGGAGGCTGTGTGACCTGCCCAAGGTCAGCCAGCGGTAATGACACGCTCAAATCCAGAGTCTGTGTCCCCTGCTTACCTGCTCTGTAAACCACCGCCATGCTGGGCAGCTGAGGGGGAAACAGAGCATCATCTGGGGGCTTCCTGATGCTCACCACACCTCTGTGACTGTCCCACTTGGTTAGGACACACAGCTCTACCTTTAATCCTTCACAGCACAACCCCAACTGTGCTAAAATCACTTAAGCAAGACCAAACAGAACTCAGGGAACAGCCACCTCGTCTGGCTCTCGGGTGTGCCCCCGACACCTTGTACCTGGGCAAGATGAGACCAGCCTGAGCAAGAGTAATCCCTGTCTCTACTAAAAATAGAAAAATTAGCCGGGAGTCCTGGCAGGCACCTGTGTCTCAGCTACTCAAGAGGCTGAGGCAGGAGGATCACTTGAGCCCAGGAGTTTGAGGTTGCTATGAACTATGATGAGCTCCTGCACTCTAGCTGGGGCAATAGAGCAAGACTCTGTCTCAATAAAATAAAAAATTGCATCTGAATCCTGGGCTGAGGACAGTGGAAGGCCATGAGAAGTGTCTGCCATCTGCAGGCCTGCCCCCCACTTCTGGCTCCCTACTGAGGACCAGCCTCTTGTCTAGGAATGATGCCCCCCCACCACACACAGACTCCACCCAGAAAATTCCTCCCACTACCCACAGGGGTGTGGTCTCACCCATGCTCTCAACAGGAGCCCCACTCATAGTACAACCCCACAGACCTGGCATTGCCTCCTGAGAACTGCTTGTCTATCCTCTCCACAATGGAGGGGGGCAGTTTCTGGTCATGAGAATGATCATTTTAATCCCCCATAACTTGTCAATATGGGTTTATTCTTAATTCTATGAACCATTTACTCACTGCCATGATAAAAAAACAAAACAAAACAAAACATTCCTTTAAAAGGTGAATAGGGGGCCGGGTGCTAGGGCACATGCCTATAATACTAGCACTCTGGGAGGCTGAGGCAGGTGGATAGCCTGAACTGAGGAGTTAGAGACCAGCCTGAACAAGAGAAAGACCCCGTCTCTAAAAAAAAAAAAAAAAAAAGCTGGGCACTGTGGTGGGCACCTATAATCCCAGCTACCAGGAGGCTGAGGCATAAGAATCGCTTTGAGCTCAAGAGTCTGAGGTTGCTGTGAGCTATAACGCCATGGCACTCTACCGAGGGTGACAAAGTGAGACTCTGTTTCAAAAAAAGAAAAAAAAAGGTGAATAAGGGGGAAAAGGAACTGAAATTACTGAGAATCATAGGAATATTCAATTTCTTTTCTTTTCTTTTTCTTTCTTTCTTTCTTTCTTTTTTTTTTTTTTTTGAGATAGAGTCTTACTCTGATGCCCTGGGTAGAGTGAGTGCTGTGGTGTTATCATAGCTCACAGCAACCTCAAACTCCCAGGTTCAAGCGATCCTCTTGCCTCAGCCTCCTGAGTAGCTGGCGTCCAGCACAATGCCCAGCTAATTTTTCTATGTTTAGTGGAGACAGGTCTTGCTCTTTCTCAGGTTGGTCTCGAACTCCTGAGCTCAAGTAATCCACCCACCTCGGCCTCCCAGAGTGCTAGATTACAGGCATGAGCCACTGCTCCTGGCCACAAATGTTGAATTCTTGTTTTGTGTGTTCACTGTGATGCACAGATGTTATCCTCAGAGGGTTCATGGTGTTGTCCAATTAGTCCAAAATGCTTAGAAAGTGAACCTGAGGTTATAACAGGGTTATAGCATAAATTAGTTTCATAGTAGGGCTGAGTACATTGGATACTTTTTCTTCCATTCTTGAGAAACTTTACTAAAGAATATGTTCCAGCTCCATCCATGTAAACATGAAAGAGGTAAAGTCTCCATCTTCCTTTAAGGCTGTATAATATTTCATGGTGTACATATAACACAATTTATTAATCCATTCGTGGATCGATGGGCACTTGGGCTTTTGCCATGACTTAGCAATTATGAATTGGGCTGCAATAAACATTCTGGTACAAATATAACCTAAGAATAGGGGGAAGGGGGAAAGGGAGGGGAGGGAGGGGGGAGGGCGGAGGGAGGGTGATTGGTGGGATTACACCTGCGGTGCATGTTACAAGGGTATATGTGAAATTTAGTAAATGTAGAATGTAAATATCTTAACATAATAACTAAGAAATGCCAAGAAGGCTATGTTAACCAGTGTGATGAAAATGTGTCAGACAGTCTATAAAACCAGTGTATGGTGCTCCATGATCGTGTTAATGTACACAGCTATGATTTAATAAAAAAAAAAAAAAAGAAAGAAAGAAAGTGAACCTGACAGTGACACTGGTAGGAAAAATTAACACTTGGCTTTCATGAAGCTGTCCTGGGCCTACATGCTTTATTTTATCTGGTTCATATAGTCAAAAACGTTAGGGCTTTGCAGGCAATCACTGCCTTCCAATCCCTGCCTGTGCCAATGACTTCAACAGTTAGTGTCAGGGTGTGACCTGTCAAAATTACTTCATATTTAATTAATATCAGTCCTGGTCAAAGACTGTACACATCGTAGAAGTGAAAGTATGATTTTTGCTTTCGAGACAACCTGCAGTCTGCCTTTTTAAACCACTGCCTGATTTTACCATCAGTAAAAACCTATTTCTGATTTTTTTATATGAAAAGGCATTTTATTATTACTATTTTACTATATAACATATTAATGAATATACCAGATTGCATTTTCTCAAATGGCATATGAGGCACATTTCTCTCCGATTCCCTGGAAAACCTCAGTTATCATCTGTCCTTTGGAGGATTCAGTTTCTTATGACAAGTGTGATACTGTCCATGAGGATACCAATGGTGCTTAGTAGTTAAGAACATTTTGCTAATTGTTCTATCATGGATCCTTGTTCAAGGCATTCACTTTTTTCTGCTAATCTGGTTTTCAGGACTTGATCATGTGTTTCTTCATTATTACATACAGGATCTGGTAGAGGAATAGGTTTTGTGTGTTCATATGGAATGTCCACAGAGGGTGGTAGCATACTATTGTCCTGCCATCAGATATCAAAGCAAGCTCTACTTTGCAATTATAGTCATCTGGTAGAGAAGAATATGTAGATTTATGACAAACACAATATAAAGCTCCCTTTTGGATTGGAAATAAATGTTTCAAGATACTTCTTTTTGATATCACCCATTTTACTGCTGCTCCAGCCATGGTGTATCAAGATACTTATGAAAAAGATGTTTTGAAGAAACACTGCTTTTAAAATCTGCTTCTAGGAAAAATCAATTTTCATCCCTTAACAATGCCTCATCCTGAGCCTGCCATCTTGTTTCCCCTATTTCTAATTTTGAAGCAAAAACAAGTTGTATGTTGTGAGCTGAACATAAATTTATCTATTTTTCTTAATCACTTCTGGTTTAAAACAGCAACTTGTTATAGTGATTATGATAGTGTTTTAGGGTCAAGTTTTTCAAATGACAAATAAGATATTCCCAAATGTTATTACATTGAAATATTAAAACATTAAAGTCTTGATTTACCCATAGTTCATAGTCTGGGCTATTATGAATGCAATTTAGTCAGCTGTGAGGTAGCCTCCTACAGACTCAAGAAAGATGCTCAGAAAATGAAGGTTATTAATTAAGGAGCAAGGAAACTTAGTGATTCAACTTCTTATGTCATAGATGAAGGAACAAAAGAGGTTCCTTTTGTTTGGAAAAATTCATCAGCCCCCAGAAAGGACATGTTTTAGCTCTAGGAATAATTCACATCTGGCCTTTGGGCAGCCGAGGCTCCACTCAGAGCCACAGCTTATTTCTAGGGGCTGACCTGAAAACGAATGCCACGGGGAACAAGACAAGGGCCTCTCTGCCATTTTTGACACCTTCCTAGCATTTAGCTCTTGTCCACATCACTTAAGGTTAAAGACATTTAACAAACTTTGTGATTTTTTTTTTTAAACCATGGTTAATGACCAGTTGCATTAACCATGGTGACCACACTCCCCGCCCGCTCAGTCTTGCCAGTGGCAGGACAAGTCTAGCACCAGCCCTTGCTTGCTTACTCTCTCTTTTGATTTTGTTTTGCTTTGTTGCTGATTAAATTCTCCTTTTCTATCTGGCTTCATTTTGGCCTATCAACTCAGCTAAGAACCAGGAGAACTTGATTTGAAGCTGAATCCTACTGTCATTTAGTGAGTTGAACTTGGAGTTGGCCTTCAAACCCGTCTACACCTCATTTCCTCATTTGCAATATAGAACGTTGATTTTTAATTGATGTGATTTTAGATGCTTTTTTAGTATAGTAAAATATTTTCTGTTTCTCTCTCTCTCTTTTTTTTTTTTGCAGTTTTTTTTTTTTTTGGCTGGGGCTGGATTTGAACCCGCCACCTTTGGCATATGGGGCCGGCGCCCTACTCCTTTGAGCCACAGGCACTGCACTGTCTCTCTCTTTTTTGAAGATGAAGAAATTGAAGTAATAAGCAAACAACTTATATAATATTCTGAATTCAGAGTTGCTTTGGCAAAATATTGAGGTTGGTAAAGCCTGTTTCCTTATCTTGTCTTTTAGCTCCCCATTCATCTCTGGATACTGTTCAAATGTGCAGCTATTGTTTGCTGGTGGGTGTTTGGGTGGGCTGGTAATGCAATCATAGCTGTCTAGTGTGGCTTTTGACATTATATTTGGGTACTTGTGTACCTTAGGAAATGTACAAGAAGTATTGTTAGTTAAGCAACTTTTAGAAGAATGAGGGCTGGGGGCTGGTACCTTCTCAGACTTAGTCTTATATTGCTGCTGTAAATCTTAAACATGAAAAGATGAGTGCACAATAATATGCACCTGGAGAAAAGTGCACAAGATGTTGGCACCTTAGAAGACAATCTCTCTGGCTCAGCGCCCGTAGCACAGTGGTTGCAGCACCAGCCATATGCACTGCGGCTGGTGGGTTCGAACCTGGCCTGCGCCAGCTAAACAACAATGACAATTACAACAAAAAAAATAGCTAGGCATCATGGTGGGTGCCTGTAGTCCCAACTACTTGGGAGGTTGAGGCAAGAGAATCACTTAAGCCCAAGAGTTTGAGGTTGCTGTGAGCTGTGATTTCATAGCACTGTACCGAAGGTGACATAGTGAGACTCTGTCTCAAAAAAAAAAATTATATATATATATATAAATATAAAATCTCTGGCCTGAAGGATAGGAAAAACAGTATATAAACCCCCAGACAGAAGGCCTACCTGGGCTTCCCACTCAGGTTTCCCCCTTCCGCTGCCAGAAGTTCTGTTCCCCTCTTTCACTTATCTATTGCTTTTATCTTAAAGTGTCCTGTCACTTAAAAAAAACAACAACAACAAGACAATCTCTGTGTGTGGAAATAATTCTCTATTCTTCCTAAAATCTTGATCATTTTGAAGGGACCGAGCTAATTAGTTGGTGCATATGAATGAAATGTGGTAAAGTTTTAAATACCTTCACTGCAATATACCTTGGCTAGTCTGATTCAGAAATATTGGCCTAAATTCCTAAAGCAGACCTAGAACTACACCTGGACTCAGGGCTGCAAACAAGAGTCCCAACACCAGAGAGTCATGTTAGACCTTGGATCACAGCATTAGAATCACTGGGAAACTTCTTTAAAATGACAATTTACCAGAGCCTAGCAGTAGGAATTTTGAATCAATTGAAATGGAATGAGGTCTGAGCAAACAGCATACTGTTTCGGATTTCCAGATGTCTGTCTTTATCTACTGTCGGGCCTGTTAGCTAAATGCTCAGGTGCATACTGAGAGGTATGCAGTTGTTTCAGGCCCAAGGTAGAGTTAATAGCAAAATTTCTGTGAAAGCCAGAATCCTGGCAAAGAATTGATGGCACACTCAGACTATGTGAAGAAATTAATAAAGAAAAGACAAAGACACGGGTAGGGTATAGGGCAGTAGTTCTCAACCTTCCTAATGCTGCAATGTATTTTCATTGTTACAAAGGGGTTGAGACCCACAAGTTGAGAACCACTGGTATAAGGGAACCCACAAGGGATGGTGCAGTACCCCAAGAACAGTCACAGTACAGAGCCACTATCACTTTAGGCCCAAAGGACCCAGGAGAGGGAGTGATTAGAATGGACAGAGAGTAGCTGTCTGGAAAGGGCCACCTGATAGGACTTATGGCCCAGTGAAAGGATGCAGCCACTGTCCACCCATATTCACAGCAGCATCATTCACAGCCAAAACCCAAATGCCCCTCAACAGATGAATGGATGAACAAAAGGGGGCTTATACATACGATGGAATATTACTCAGTCTTAAAAAAGAAATTCTGTTATATGTCACAACACGAATGAAGCTTGAAGACATTATGCTAAACATGATAAGCCACACACAGAAGGATAAATATTTTATATCATTCCCTTTATATGAGGTACCCAGAAAAGGCAAATTCATAGAATGTAGAATAAATGTTACCAGGGGCCAAGAGGAGGGCACATGATGGGGAGTTGTTTAATGGGTATGGGCTTCTATTTTTCACTGCTATTTGTAGTTTTGCAAATGGATATCACAACTTGGTAGATGTCCAGCAGTAAATTGTACACTGAAAAATGGTGAATAAATGGAAAATGTTATGTATATTGTATCACACACCAAAAAAATGCAGATAAGAAAAAAAAAAAAAGATGCAGCCAACCCACAGCAATTCTTCAGGGAGCAGCTGGAAGGTAAAGACTCCGCATCTTCCTCCTTCCGCCCTGCAGTCCTCAGCCAGTCTCCCGTCTGTTGAGCCCAGCTGAATGTACAAAGCAAGGAGTCTGTTGATGTAGTTCATAAAGGTCAGCGGCCCAGGGCCCATGCAGGGTGGGAAAGAGAGGAAGACCTGAAGGGACCAAAGGATGCTGGCCAGCAGGGGTCTCATCATTCCATCATCTGCTCTCTAGAGAGAAAGCATCAAACCTACTACCTTAACGTCAAGAAACGTTGGAATGAGGAAAGCTGATGACAGGTGTTGTTCCAGAAACAGCAGTGTACAACCAGTAAATACGGCGATGTGTTTTCCAACTCACCCAGAGAATCTTTGTTTAAATGCCATGATGTTTATTTATTTACATCTTTCCACCTAGAAATCCCACTTCTAGAAATCTGCCTTATGGAAATAATCAGAAATGTAGATTAAAAATTGCACATGAGAGTATTTCCTCAAACCTTGTTTATAATGACAAAAAAGAAGCAATGAAAGTCCGGCATATACAATATAATCTTAAGTGAGAAAACAAACTGATGATGTAGTAAATGCCAATTGTGTAAGAGGGTAGAAAGTACCTTCAATATTAGAGTTTATCTTTGAATGATTGAATTAAATTATTTTATGGTTTCTTATTTTTCAACATTTCTCTAATGAACATGATTTATTTTGATAATCAAGAAAAACCAACAAATGTTATTTTTTAAAAAACCTCACCACTGCCTCACATGATAAATATTCCCAATAGAGAGCCCTACAAAATCTGGGCTGCTGTCCTGTGTAAAATGCATTGATTTACCTGCTGGCTGCCTATTAATTTTCAGGGAAGCAGTCAGGGGAAGGGCAACCAACTCCCCTGAAATAGCGTGTGTGGCTGAAGGTGCAGCTTTCTTTGACGGAATATTGCTAAATGTTGAAATTCTATCTCCCACAAGAAATTATTTCTGCTGGCTGTGCAAACGTCAGGCTGGAGCCTGTCCTTGGAGAGGCGGCTGTGTATTTGTAAAATCAGCAGAGCCTATGCATGAGCGAGCGGTCACAGCGGCTGCTGATTTTACAAGCTACTCGTGATGGGCATCTGCACACAGAAAACCGTGGCTCAGAGTATATTCAACCAGAATTGTGATTCTTTCTTATTGCATGTTTTGCCATTTTGAAAGGGTGTCTATTTATCCAAGGGACAATGATCTTTGGGCAATTTGGCTCCAAAGATATATTAAAATACCACATATTAACCTCCCGTTGGTATAATCTCACCTACCTTTTATGCTTTATTTAACCACTTCTTGCCCTTGCATGATTCATGCTCCATGCTCTGGAGCAACATCCTGTCTCCTCTGCAGTGCCAGGTATGTATAGGAATGTGTTTCCAGCTTTGGAAGGCCGGCTTCATTGGTCCTCAATTCAGTTCTTCCCAAGGCTTCAGGAGCCTATGAAAGAGGACATCTGCACAGGATGTCCTCTATACTTAAAACTACCTGTTAGTCAGTTCTGGGTCTCTATACTTAAGACTACCTGTTAGTCGAGGTGAGCAGATGCTTAAGCTCAGGAGTTTAAGACCAGCCTGAGTAAAAGCGAGACCCAATCTTTAGAAAATAGCCAGGTGTGGCTCGGCGCCTGTGGCTCAAGCGGCTAAGGCACCAGCCACATACACCTGAGCTGGCGGTTTCGAATCCAGCCCAGGCCCGCCAAACAACAATGATGGCTGCAACCAAAAAATAGCTGGGCGTTGTGGTGGGTGCCTGTAGTCCCAGCTACTTGGGAGGCGGAGGCAGGAGACTCGCTTGGGCCCAGGAGTTGGAGGTCTCTGTGAGCTGTGATGCCACGGTACTCTACCCAGGGCAACACCTTGAGGCTCTGTCTCAAAAAAAAAAAAGGAAAAAGAAAGAAGATAGCCGAGTGTTGTAGTAAGCACCTGCAGTCCCAGCTTCTTGGGAGGCTGAGGCAAGAGGATCACTTGAGCCCAAGAGTTTGCCGTTGCTGTGAGCTGTGATGCCACAGCATTCTACTCCAGGGTGACTGAGTGAGACTGTGTCTCAAAAAAACAAAAAAACGACTGCTTGTTAGTTACAAAGGCCAAGGTAGTATTTGGTGGCACCTGTCTGGTGCTGGGTTGGCACCAACTCATAAAGTCAGGAAGTGGTAAGAGTTTTAACCCACAGACTGTACTTCTTTCAAACTGAGACTTGATGAAGTCTCCAAACTTTTCATCCTGTCTCCCTTTCCCCAAGAATCATTTGCCGATAGTTTTATCCTTCAAATCATCTTCTGGAGTTGTGATGTTAAAAAAAACCAGGGACATTTTGGTATCAGTGAAATCAATACAACTTTACAAAAAAACATGTGAGTGCTTTAGATTAAAAAAAAAATTAGAATACAGAAGAGTGAACTATTAAGAGCAGTGGTTCTTAGCCGATTAGGGTAGCACAGCAGAAAACGTGTGATACCTTATCATCACAATGCTTGGGTGACAGCAATTCTAGTAGCATTTATTGTTAGTACAATATCTTCTAAAGAATGGTATTTTTTTCTTTTATACCTAGTTGTGAGTAGATAAGAAGACTGCTGACTCATGCCCCAGAGTACTGATGTATTAAGATCTGATCAAGATCCAAGGAGATAGCCACCTTGCCATAAAGCAGAAGGGTTATCCTCCTACGTTAATGATGTCTCTCACATGTGGGCAGCTCACTTTCCCCATGAGTTTTTCAAGTTGTGACTAAGCTCTCCCTGATCTCAAGCCAGAGGGAGAGAGACCCATATTTCTTAATTATTAGTATGGCATTACCTCTAGAGAAAAATAGAGTGTGAGCAGAAATAACTTGGCCAAGTACACAAAAGGGTTCATTCAACTTGGTAATCTCTTCTTTTACATATACGGAGTTCTATGTAAGTCTGATGAAAGGTGCAAAACCCACGTATCTGAAGATACCCAGAGATACAGAACGTAATACTGTGGTTGCATTTGACTAAATATAATGCATCCATTCACATAGAAGAAGGTGGAATTTCTTTTTTATCTATATTGAGCAAAAACTTAATGGTTTCTTTTTTTCTTCTACACAACATAAATGTATCACACCATCAAAGTTATCAAAACACCACCAGACAAGGCTAGAAAGGGAAGTAAGTCTACCTAGTTTTTTTTTTAATACGTGCGACCAGAGTTATGAGAAAGTTATTGAACTACCATATCAATAGTAAAAGTTCAGTTAACACAAGGGAAGTGTTGCAAGCAGAGAATCATTTCTTTATTAACTTGAACTACCATATCAGGTAGTAAAAGTTCAGTTAACACAAGGGAAGTGTTGCAGGCAGAGAATCATTTCTTTATTAATTTACAGATACAGAGCAGTAATTGTACGTCATTATTACTTCATGGCCACTTACTCCAACTGTCTGGTTAGAGCCCTCAGAAAAGGTCTGGATAGGGCCTGCTATGAAGGAAAAGGCACAGATTCATACTGGGGCAGCCACGCTTTCACAAACAATGACGCTTTGTGGGCTGTCTGCAAATACAAAGTGACCCATGCAGAAGAAGTTGGGGATTTAGGTGCCCAGAAAAGGAGAGATTACCAAGTTGAATGAACCCAAGTGGTTCTCAAGTGGTTTGGATTTTCTATCCTCTGTCTCACTAGGGCTTAGGTTAGAAGGACAGACTTCCACACAGTATCCAGGAAGGAAATAATAGTAGTAGCTGGACAAGAAGTTCCCTTGGAGATGAGACAAATGGAGATTGATTCAGGGCCAGAACTGCCCTGCAGCTCCATTGTGCGGGCTCCCTGTAAACCCACCACTGCTATCTGAATGGCGACGTTTAAAGCTCTGCAGCATCTGCCCTAGATGTTTCCAGAGAAAGGATTACTAAGCAGGAGCACAGCGATCACATCATTCACACTTGGAGTCAACGCGATGAGCACATTTGTTTGTCCTCATTAAGCGCAGCGTTGCAGGCGCTAACTGACATGCGGAGGCAGCACGCTGGGGCAGGGCCAGGGAACGGGTGCTGGTAGAATGTCAGAGAGCTCGCCTCTGCCCGGAGAAGCTCTGCAGCCCTGGGAACTCAGCTGCTTCTCTGAGATCCTGGGTAACTGCTCAATAAGAAGAGACACGTAAATGGAGATTTTCCAGCTGTGATTTCCAGAGCCCCGGAGTCCCAGGACATGCCAAGCCCACCTCAGGGGGCAGGAGGAAGGCCAAAGAAGGGCAATGCCTCCAGGTCCTACCCCTATTTCAAGCATGGCATCTCTGATGGGATCCTTTACATATATGTAGTTCTTTGTAAGTCTGATGAAAGGCGCAAAACCCACAGGACTAGCTAGCTCACGTTCTTAGAAAAAGGCATAGTGTCTGACCATCTTTCTTCATGGTTGAACATTAGTAGTGCTTAAAAGTATGAACTTTAGAGCCAACAGGCCTGGGTTCAACCCTCATCTCTTTGGTCTAGAGCTGTGTGATGGAGGGCAAGTTTCTTAACTTCTCTATGCCCCAGTTTCTTCATGTATAACATGGGAGTAACAACAGTACTGATCTCATAGGATTATCATGAGGATTAAATGAGTTAATAATATATGAGAAACCGTAGAACAGAGGTTTCAACAGAGGCCTGGCACATAAACAAGTGTTTCTTATTATTATTGGCCTGGCTAGCTGGTGAGCCCCTGGGCCAGCATGGTTAGCACAGCCACAAAAGGAAATGCGGAAGAGCTCACTCTTCCACGTGAAGGTGCTTGGGGGCATAATTGGATTTGCTCAAAGTGCCTTTTTAAATGGTACTGTTGGATTCTGATTCACATTTGGGAAGAAAAGCAGAACAGAAGGTGATAAATTCCTTTATGAGAGAGCTTGGCAGGAAAGGCAGATGCAACTGTAAAGCTAATTGGTGAATGGGAGTGGAACTCCCGGGCAAAGGCAGACTGACGCCGAGCGTGTTCTCCCTCCCCTGCCCTGGTTTATGGTGATTAATTCATTAGGGATTCTTTAAGGCCATTTCTGGGTGGCTGCTGGCGGTGTCTTTGCCCAGACAGGGATGATGTCAGTGTGTAGTTTACAGCGTTCTGCAGTTCTCCCAAGGATCCCAGGGGTGCGAGGAGCTGTCTCCAGGCTGCTTGCCAGCACTCCGAAAACTCAGTTCCTGCTTAGGCCTTGTGCACCTCAACTTGTTTGTCTCTGCCATGAATTTTGTTGCTCTCTGTACCAGCACTAAGGCACAAGAAGTAACCTCAGAAGTTTCTTAAGCAAGGTTCATCTTTCAACCCTCCTGACCTGAGTCTGAGAATAATTCTAAGAATTCCGCTCCATTTCCCAGTCCCTGCTGTTGAAGGGCAGAGAATAAGATAAGACACCCGGGATATACCGTGTTTAAGAGGCTGCATGTAAGATCATACAATGGATCATTATTTTTGTGTGTCAGGAACACATACCTGCTAACTCTAACAGAAGCTTTTTTCTTTGCAATCACTTTGAAAATGCTCCTTCAGACTTCCTCAGACACAGAAATTTTTTTAACGTATATCACTCTTCGCAACCATAAAAGGAAAATACAAGGCTAGGGTATTCCAAAGACTTTTTATACGCAGAGCCTGGGCTTCTGAATCACCTTTTATTCCATCGTCAATAATATCTATGTTTCTTCACAAGATGTCATCCGCTGTGCTCTCAGAAGCAATGGGTATGTAGAATGTCAATGCCAAATCATAGTGTACACTTTCTGAAGACATTGTGAATGGCCTGGAAACTCACATAAGTGGTGTCAACCAGGCACAGGTACAATTAAAATGCCCTATGAGTCAGGCACGGTAGCTCACGCCTGTAATCCCAGCACTGGGAGGCAGAGGTGGGTGGATTGCCTGAGCTCACAGGTTTGAGACCAGCCTGAGCCAGAGCAAGACCTCATCTCTAAAAATAGCCAGGCATTGTAGTGGGTGCCTGTCATCCCAGGTACTTGGGAGGCTGAGGCAAGAGAATTGCTTAAGCCCAAGAGTTTGAGGTTGCTTTGAGCTGTGATGCCACAGCACTCTACAAGGGCTACAAAGTGAGACGTCTCAGAAAAATAAATAAACAAATAAATAAAATGCTCTATGAACTGCTACCGTAGTCTGCACTCATGCTAGCAATGACAACTTCTTCATGATTGCCACCAGGCTAGCAGCAACTGTAAGGTGATCTCAATTTAAGAAACACTGAAATGTAAAAAAAATGGGCATTTCTGAATCCGTGAAATTGGTGACAAAGGTTTATACTTGTGCCTGTAAGAGGATAGGTTTAACGCTCAGGAAACCTTTTTTTTTTTTGCAGTTTTTGGCTGGGGCTGGGCCTGAACCCACCACCTCCAGCACATGGGGTCGGCGCCCTACTCCTTTGAGCCACAGGTGCCGCCCCCACTTAGGAAACTTTTTAAAAATTATTATTTTTCTTTTATTTATTTATTTATTTTTTAGACAGAGTCTCACTATGTCACACTTGGTAGAGTGCCGTGGCATCACACCTCATAGCAACCTCAAACTCTTGGCTTAAGCAATTCTCTTGCCTCAGCCTCCCAAGTAGCTGGGACTACAGGTGCCTGCCACAACACCCGGCTATTTTTTGGTTGTAGTTGTCATTGTTGTTTGGCAGGCCCGGGCTGGGTTTGAACCCACCAGCTCTGGTATACATGGCTGGCACCCTAGCCACTGAGCTACAGGTGCTGAGCCCTTTTTAAGAATTATTGAAATAAAAACCCTACCTCAGCCTCTGATCAAGGAGGTTCATGAGGAATTTTGGCCTTTTCCAAGAACTTAACAATTCCTCTAAGCAGGGTATGCTGGAGAATAAGTAGATACCAGAGGTGAGAGTCAGCCCTGGGAAGAGACAACTGACATTCACCCAAAGTGTCTTCACCTGAAATGAGTCATTTATTTATGTGATGGTATCGTAATTCTTGGTTAAAATAACTAATACCCTTTAAAAGGTCACTCGGTATTTCTCTTGTCTGATTAATGATTTCTCCCTTCCAGAGTGGATTTTGCCAGAGGGTTATTTAAAGGAGCCAACCTTTTAAAAAGAAAAGTCTCTAAATGTTTCAACAGCATAAAACTTAGATCATAAATACCACATATTATATGATTCTATTTATATGCGATGTCCAGAATAGGCAAATCGACTGAGACAGAAAGTAGATTAGTGGTTTCCAGGGGCCAGGGGGTGGGTGGAACTGAAGAGAGACTGTTAGTGGGTACAGGGTTTCTTTCTCGAAGGACAAAACTATTCTAAAATTAGATAGCGGTGATGGTTGCAAAACCCACACTAAAAACATTGAATTGTGTACTTTAAATGATGAATAGTGTGTGAATTATATCTCAACAAAGGCAATTTTTAAAAAATACTTAGAATGTGTCATGTGTATATTAAATAACCTCAACAGAAATTCTTTGACACTTGGCCCAGTGATAGTTACTTATTAAAAACCTTGTAAGAATTATTTTGTGCAAAGCAATACAGCAGAGTCAACAAAAATGCTAGGGGCTGTGGCAAAGAAGATTTGACTCTTCCTTTGAAGAACCCATAATTGGGGGGGAACAGGAAGGAAATACACACAGAGACACACAGACACACACACCTCTGGAGGACAGGCAATAGTCTGAGAGGTTCTGAGGCTGTTTCTTTGGTGAACTTAGGATTTGACTTGGCCTTGAAGGCATTGGACTGGCAGTACGTGGGACTGGGAAAGGAGACGAAAGTAGGTTATTCTGGGACAAGGCCCAGCCCAGATAAATTTATGGACCCTGCCCACAGAGAGCCTCTCCAGACAGAGTGAAGGAAAAGACGAACCTGGAGAGTGGCAGGAGGCGGAGCCGAGCCAGAGAAGGCCCAGGGCTGGTGTTGGCACAATTGGACTCTAAAAAGACATGAAAAAGCCAGGAGACTTGAGCAACTAGCTAGTTGCTAGTACAGATCATGAACTCAAATCCCTTTTCCAAACTCTCAGCTTAGTCATCACTCCCCTGGAAGGACAGTGACAATGCATTTCGTGCCATTCCCAGCAAGGGCTGCCAGTGTGTGCGGCCTGGCTCCTAGGGACAAACACATACCTATGTTTTTTGACTTACAATGGGGTTGCATCTTCAATGGAAAATATTGTAAGTAACAAAATGCATTGAACACACCTGACCTACCGAGCATACTCAGAACACTCACGTTAGCCTATAATTGAGCAAAAATCACCTAACACAAAGCCTATTTTAGAGGGCGGTGTCTGTGGCTCAAGGAGTAGGGTGCCGGTCCCATATGCCAGAGGTGGTGGGTTCAAACCCAGCCCCGGCTAAAAACCAAAAAAAAAAAAAAAACCCAACGACCTTTTTGGGCGGCACCTGTGGCTCAGTGAGTAGGGCACCGGCCCCATATACCGAGGGTGGTGGGTTCAAACCCAGCCCCGGCCAAACTGCAACAAAAAAATAGCCGGGCATTGTGGCAGGCGCCTGTAGTCCCAGCTACTAGGGAGGCTGAGGCAAGAGAATCACATAAGCCCAAGAGCTGGAGGTTGCTGTGAGCTGTGTGACGCCACGGCACTCTACTGAGGGCAGTAAAGTGAGACTCTGTCTCTACAAAAAAAAGAAGCCTATTTTAGAACAAAAGGTTGACTATTTCAAATAATTTATTGAAAACTATACTAAAAGTGAAAAACAGAGTGGCTGTGTGGATACTTGAAGTATGGTTGCTACGGGATGCACATTGCTTTCACATGGCCGTAAAGCTGAAAAACCATTATAAGCCAAGAACCACCTGTATTTTAAAAAGATGAAAGAGAAAAGTCAGAAAGATGGTCAAGTAACAACCTTCTATCAGTCCTTCTCCTTATTTCTTCAGTCTCTCACCGTACAATCTGAAGCTGTCATGTTCCATTAATATCAATTTCCACAAATACAAAGTAACACCCACCAAGACACTTCCTCACATTCCTGTTCTCAAGGGGATGCTGCATACGTGGCCTGCCCACTTTGGAATCTTGATTGCAATTGGCTGTTGGGCTCATGAAAGACAGCTTCTTTCTTTAAAGAAGCATCTCGATGTTTTTTAAAACTCAGAGCTTTACACAGACCTCGCCCCCTCCCATAAGTAACTGAATCCATAGTCTGGAAGCTGACAATATGGAGTTAACCAAATAGTTAACCTGATCAGAATCTGTATATACTAAACATATAAAAATATACAGAACAGTTCTGGTGTTCACGTTTAACACTTCCTCACTGAGGATTTAACTTGATTTGTAACCAGATTTCATGGAGGCCACTGAGTTTGCATTGGCCTCTCAGGATCTTTTTCCTTTCCATCTTTTTTTTATTAAGAATCCCCTACTAGGCCCCCCGCTGTTCTTCATCCAAGCTTGTTGCCATCAAACGTTTCTTTTCTTTTTTTTTTTTTTTTTTGTAGAGACAGAGTCTCACTTTATGGCCCTCGGTAGAGTGCCGTGGCCTCACACAGCTCACAGCAACCTCCAATTCCTGGGCTTAAGCGATTCTCTTGCCTCAGCCTCCCAAGCAGCTGGGACTACAGGCGCCCGCCACAACGCCCGGCTATTTTTTTTTTTTTTTTTTGGTTGCAGTTCAGCCGGGGCCAGGTTTGAACCCACCACCCTCGGTATATGGGGCCGGCGCCCTACCGACTGAGCCACAGGCGCCGCCCAAACGTTTATTTTCTTGCATAAAGGCTTTTTATTAATTTTCCTTCTCAGTCTGCAGTTGCCTCAAGTTCTCCCTTTAAGAAAAGAACCTTTGGCAACTATGTTTCTGCTGTAGGCCAGATACCTATGAATGTGGAGCAAAAGGCAAACATTCCCACGTGCCACCTGTTAGCCAGGAAATTCTCTCTCTCTTTCTCTGTCTCTGTCAATTGATTCTTTGCTCTGTGTTGAGCTGTCCCTGCAAGCTTCCAGAGAAGTAGAGAGGATGTTTATAACATCTAGTGTTAGTACATTTTAAAAAATTTCCCGTCTTGCCCTGAAGTCATGGCTGATATAAACACGTTTCTGCTCAGCTTCTGTTTCTAGTGTGGGCATGTTTGCTCCCTCACATCTTAATAAAACACACACACACACACACACACACACGCACAGGCACAAACACCACTTCTGCTGTTGGAGATTACTCCACTTAAAGAGAAAACTGAGGCTTGGCGCCTGCGGCTCCTGCGGCTAAGACGCCAGCCACATACACCTGAGCTGGCCAGTTGGAATCCAGTCCAGGCCCGCCAAACAACAATGATGGCTGCAACCAAAAAATAGCTGGGCGTAGTGGCGGGCACCTGTAGTCCCAGCTACTTGGGAGGTGGAGGCAGGAGACTCGCTTGAGCCCAGGAGTTGGAGGTTGCTGTAAGCTGTGATGCCATAGCACTCTACCCAGGGCGACAGCTTGAGACTCTGTCTCAAAAAAAGAGAACTGAGGAGCTCTGAGAGGTCCTGTTGGGTCACTCAGCCAAGATCTACTCAACCCTCAATATGTATCTGAACTATTTCCTTCCTTGATTAATTGATAGATGCTAATAGAACGCCATAGCCAAAGATATATACATAATTAATTTCAGACAATAAATGTTCCTGTTCATCTCTGTCACCATGATAGATAATCAAGAATTTGTACACTTATTTTTTAGAGGGAAAAATAAAAGAATATTATAAAATGATCTTGCTTTCCAATTCCATAATGTCAGTCACTGAACATTTCCTTTCAAAACCTTTCAGTAGCCTGGCTATTCATACAATGTGATATTTTAAACTGCCTGCCAAATTAACAAAATGGAAAACGTTCAAACCAGATATTTTCCTTAAATTTCAAATTAATGTGAGGGCACAAATATTTAGGTTACGTTGTTTTCTTTTCTAAGGTAAAGTTCAAGTTGCAGTTGGGCCCTTCGCCCAGGAGATCTGCAGGACACCCTCACAGTGTGCACATTAGGTGAGACCCGGCCAATGGTCCTCCCTCTGCCCCTCTCCCACCCCCCATCCCCACACTAGACTATACTTGGGTTTTTCTTTTGTGTGGGCTTGTAGTTGTTTATATATTGGTTTCATATTGGTGTTGAGTACATTGGATACTTGTTTTTCCATTTTTGTGGTACTTTACTAAGAAGAATGTGTTTCAACTCCATCCAGGTAAGCAGAAAAAATATTAAGGTCTCCATTTTTTCTTATGGCTGAATAGTACTCCATGGTGTACATATACCACAGTTTGTTAATCCATTCATGGGTTGATGGGCCCTTGGGTAGCTTCCATGTCTTGTCTATTGTTAATTGAGCTGCAATAAACATTCTAGGACAAATATCCTTGTGAGAATATGATTTCTTTTCTTCTGGGTAGATACCTTGTAATGGGATCGTGGGATCAAATGGAAGGTCTACTTTTAGCTCTCTGAGGATTCTCCATTCTTCTTTCCATAGAGACTATATAGTTTGCAGTCCTACTAGCAATGCAAAAGTATTCCCTTCTCTCCACATCCTTGCAGCATGGCATTCTATTAGCATCCAGATATTTTCTAAAAATGTATTTTTCATAAATACAAGAAGAGATCCCCAATTCTGAGAGAATTTCAGATGTTTGACCATTTTATGGAAACCAGTTTCATGATGACAAAACCTTTTGTCATGCATTTTATCAGATCCAATAACTTATTATTATGGATAACTAAACAAAAGCAGCCTTCACTAACACCATTATTGGCATTATTATCTCTCCCCCACAACACCAGCAGAGAAAGTCCTGAATTCCTAAAGATGACCTTGCTCTATGACAATGTCTTTAATGTTTTTTATCTCACGCACCTATAGTTAAACTTTGGCGGCACACTTAAATTATGCTGATCGAAAAAAAAAAGGAGTAAAATAAGAATATAGTCACTGTGTTTTGAAATTCTTTTGGAAATAATTAACGATCTTTGAAAATTTTCATGGCACAGCTAAGATCCTCTCACAGTGCACGGGTTGAAAAATCACCACTCTATGACGTTTCCTGAATATTTCCACCAGCATCTTTCATCTTCAGTTAAACAAGGGATTTCAGGGAAGCAGTTTGAGAAGTAGAGTGAATATGTGAGGTATATGTGCTTAGAGAAGAGGCTTGGGAAAGTATTTAAAACCATGAGAATAAATGGACTTCCCTAGGGAGAAGATGTTGTGAGAAAACAAATGAAGAGATGAGTGGCTCTGGATGGAACCTTGGAAAATCCCAACATTTAAAGAATGTGTTGTGGAGGATGAGCCAACAGAGAAGCCTGAGAAGGAATGGCCAAAGACTTAGGAGAGTCAGGACACAGACAGGAGAGTGCCTGGAGAAAGAGGAGAAATTGTAACGGAGCCATCAGTGGAAGCTGATGCCATGTGGGAGGCGAGGAGCACCCAGAGGTCACAGTGATGTTAGGTGCTCTTTTTGGTCCAGCTATGTATCAAGTTTAGTTTATAAGTAAAATCCCACTGACAGCACAAGTCCAAAAGGTAAGCAAAATGTCTAATGTCCTATAAAATCTTTCATTTCTGGAAGGAAGAAGAATAAAAGAACTTAACACAGAACTTTTCTTTTAACTGTTTTTTATTAAATCATAACTTTGTACATTGATGCATTTATGGGGTTTCGGGGTATTGCTTCAATATACAATGTGAAATGCTTACATTGAACTAAGTAACACATCCATCACAATTATACTCATTTCTTAATAGTTTTGAAATGTACCATTGCGTCATGCACATTAGGAGCAGAACTTGTAAAGGATTTGGCAATGTATGATATACACGGTAAATTTCAATAAACAGATCAAAGTACAGGTTTTTGTTCAAGGGAGTACATTTATTTACTGCTAAATATTTCTGCACAAAAATATATGTGAACTATAAGTGAACTGTATTTGAGCTATGCATGTGGGAAGTAATAAGCAAAAATGAAGTTTTGTTTAGTATATTTACACATGCTTTTAAAAAAATCCATTATATTTATATCACTACTATTCTCTTTCCTAAAAAAAAAAAGAAAAGAATATTTTATTTCGCATGACATGGAAGCAAAAGAACTCAGGTCTCTGTAGTTTCTGCTCAACATGTGTACACTTTTTGCATATGAGACATTTCCAGGTAAGAAATGACCCTGGGTCTCACAGTGTGTCAATGAGGAAAGGTTAGGAGCAGGCCTCTCTCATTATGTTGGATAATTCTTTTTCTCCTGTTTCTTGGTGTTGCAAACTAACCAATCTCAGCAACTCTAAAATTTGTCACTTTATTCTCTAACTCAGTGGTTCTCAACCTTCCTAATGCCACGACCCTTTAATACAGTTCCTGTGGGTTGTGACCCCCAGGTTGCGAACCGCTGCTCTAACTGCTTCTTCATGGAAAGAACCAAGTTGGCCATCAAAGGACCATTATTTATCTGCATAAATTCCCTCTTTGGCTGTCACAGCTAAGCAGGATTTCCTGAGTTTGCTCCTCCTGGTGGCTGGACCACCACAGCTTCCCCAACAGACGTCTAAGCCCCAGCTATCCTGCCTAGGGGAGAAATTAAGGGGACAGTTGCTAATGTTATCAGCCAATTCATTGTTAATTGTTGACACTTCCCACAGTGAGCCAACTGAGAAACCATTTAGTTCCTAAAGTCAGAGCTGGGATTGGACAAGGGAAGAGAAGGGGTGGAAGGAAAGTGGAAGAAGGAACAACAATTGATCTTCACTGCCCTTTGGTGTTGACAAGGACAACTTTAATCTGGTCCTTATCCGTTTCTTCTTTTTTTTTTTCCAGAGTCTTGCTCTTCCGCCCAGCAAGAGTGCAGTGGTGTTATCATAGCTCATTGCAACTCACAGCAACCTCAAATTGCTTAAGCAATTCTCCCACCTTGGCCTACCAAATAGCTGGGACTACAGGTGTTGGCCACGGCCACAATGCCTGGCTACTTTTTTCCTATTTTTAGTAGAAACGGGGTCTCACTTTTGCTCAGGCTGGTATTGAATTTCTGAGCTCAAGGGATCCCCCTGCCGCAGCCTCCCAAAGTGCTAGGATTACAGACGTGAGCCCCTATACCCAGATAACTTTTTCTAATTTTTTGTGGCTCTTGCTCTTGCTCCGCCTGGTCTTTGAACTTGTGGCCTCAAGCAATCCTCCTGCCTTGGCCTCCCAAAGTGCTAGAATTACAGGTGTGAGCCATTGTACCCAACAGAGGTTTCTTTTAACATTGTTTTTTACTTAATAATCATATATTTGATGCTTTGAGTGATCACTGTGTTTGTCGCTCGGCAGATTCCTAAATAAGTTTACTATGATTTTTTTTTTTTTTTTTTGTGGTTTTTGGCTGGGGCTGGGTTTGAACCCACCACATGCAGCATATGGGACCGGCGCCCTACTCGTTGAGCCACAGGTGCCGCCCTACTATGATTATTAATTATGAGAAAAAACAATTAGGATATGAGTCCTTTTGAATGCAAATATTTCTGAGAAAAATGAATAAAAATTACCACTACTTTTATAAAATTCAGAAAACTAAGGCCATGTTCCCCTGAATCCTGTTTAATACCTTTTGCACATTCTGCCCACTCAATTTGAGGAAATTCATAAAATGAGAGGCATAGAACTTTCAGATTAAAATAACTCTTGGCTTGGCACCTGTAGCTCAAGCAGCTAAGGCGCCAGCCACATACACCAGAGCTGGTGGGTTCAAATGCAGCCCGGGCCTGCCAAACAACGACTACAACCAAAAAATGGCTGGGCGTTGTGGCGGGTGCCTGTAGACCCAGCTACTTGGGAGGCTCAGGCAAGAGAATCACTTAAGCCCAAGAGTTGGAGGTTGCTGTGAGCCGTGTGACGCCACGGCACTCTATCCAGGGCGACAGCTTAAGGTTCTGTCTCAAAAGATAAAAAAAAAATAATAATAAAATAACTCTCTAAGGGTTTTAAGATAGACATCATCAAAAGAATTATAGATAAGCAAAATCGCTTTTTCGTCTTTAACAAAATTCCTTCTTTCTTTCTGTCCTTCCTTCCTTCTTTCCTTTCTCTCTTTCCTTCCTCCCTTTCCTTCCTTCCTTCTTTTTTACAATATCAAATTACTGTTTCTTACCATTCCTCATTTAAAGATTTGTTTTATTTTAGAACCATTTACTTCTCAGTTACCTTGACATCCATTTATATTTGAAAGAATGTAACCTATGATCAGGCAGTAATGATGTTATTTGAAAGGTTGGTCATTTACTAGCATTGAGAAAAGACAAATTTTTTCAGTGTCCTGTTTAAAATGTGTATAAACATCTGTAAGGAGCCAGTCCATTATGAAACTATACATTCTCTTTTGGAATAACCTGATTTTAGTGCTCATTCCTCTTCCATGCCGTTTCTTAATGCCCCCTTTGCACAAAGCCTTCTCAGAAGAATAGAGAGAAAAAAACATTTTTTAAGATACTAGGGTATTTGATGAAGGGTAATATAAAGTCATTGAGAGACCTAGATTAAACCTTTCTGAGCCTCAATTTCCTCTTCTGTAAAATGGAAGATGATAACAGTACCAATTTCCTAGAGTTATTGCGAGGTGTGCAATAGAAGGCAGCTGTTACAATTAGAAAGCTAAAATTGAAGTTGGGGTGCTGATGTGTCTTGGGGGCATTATGCCCCAAGTGGGATCCTAAAGATTACCCAAACTTGTAGGGCCTATATGAATGTCTAAATTGGATGTCAAATTCATATGCAGTATTCTAGCTTATAAGGCTTAAGATAAAGTTCAAAGTCTTTGGTGGGGGGAAAAAATCTTAACAATACTCTCTTCAAGGGAGTGTTCAGTTATTCATTCAGAAAATAATTACTGAAAACTACTGTGTACTGAACATCAAAGTAGGTGCTGGGGAGTGAGATAAGCGATTTGTGATCTTACTGAACTTAGATCTAGCAGGGGAGACTGTGATTAATCAAATACCACAAATAAATAATAAAATCAATAATAAAAGTTACAAAGACAAATTTTGGCAACTTTCATAGCCTTGGAGAATAATATAGGCCTTAAAAAATACATTAGCAGGGCTTGGTGGTGCATGCCTGTAATCCTAGCTGCTCAGGAGGCTGGGGCAGGAGGATTGCTTGAGTCCAGGATTTCAAGGTCAGCTTGGGCAATATAGCAAGACATTGTTTCTATTAAAAAAAAAAAAAAAGAAGAAGAAGAAATAAAAGAAAAAAGTAAAAAAAAATATTATACTGAGAAGTGTAATTTTGCCATTTCCCAGTCTCAATCTCTTTCGTAATTAATTTGATGTTAGTACCTGAGCTCACTCATTGAGTGTGGTGTTACTCGTTAAGATAAACTACACCAGGGGTGGCGCCTGTGGCTCAAGGAGTAGGGCACCAGCCCCATATATTGGAGGTGGCAGGTTCAAACCTGGACTTGGCCAAAAAAATAAAAAAAAAAGCTACACCAAACACTTCTTGAATTTTTAAAATTGGATTAAAACACGGAATCATTAAAAAGTCAAACTTGTAAATCTCTGAAGCTACGATTTCCTATCATGGCCACACATGTTTTTGAAAGTCAAGAAAGCCTGGCCAAGAAAGCTGAGGACAAATCAAGGATAAAGACTGAAAGCCACTGTCCATCTTCTTTAGGCAGGGAGGTCTAGGGCATGGTTACAGCAAAAGGAGGGAGGCAGGGCCAGAGGACCAGGTCATGGCATCCAGGAAAGCAAACCTCCTGTGGAGCCCACTTTCACAAGGTTTCACTTGTACAAAGAATTCATCCTTTGCACATACCCTCCCCATAGAGCAGTGACTTTCAAGCTGTGGGTTGTGACTAACTCATGGGTCACAAAAACATTTAGTATGTACCCACCAGCATTTTTAAGTAAAAAATCAATAGAAGATGTCAGAATGTAGTGGGGGGGCGGGGGGGGGCTTCTGTGTTTTGGTGAGTGTATATATATATATACACTAAGTGACCCTCTGAGCCCCAGGATGGGTTCAGCGGTGGGAATTCCCTAAGGAACATTCTGACTCCTGTTTTGTCTGGATATGGTCCTTCTAAAGTTGAAACTCTTTCTCAAGTGGGTTGCACAAGGATGAGGCCAAAGAGCAGTGCACCTGCCCAGGCTGAAGTTCAAGATCGATCTGAACTGATGACAATGCCCGGATGTTAGGGTTGGCACTGCAAAGGAACAACCCAGGTGAGACATCCTCAGCAAAGGTAGACGTCTTACCTCCTATGATGGAGAGGAAATGTACAAATTGGTATTGCAGGCATTTAGCCATTTTTGACCTATAAAAATGGCACTATATTAGGTGGATGGGGCCATAGAGGTCCCCTGTGGATGCAAACCCTTGTAGGACTTGACCCATGAGAGAGAAAGGAGCTGAAAACAGAGACAATTGGTAGTGGCATTAACCCAAGGATTTACACACATATTTTCTTTGCTAGGGTCTTTGCCCTTGAGCAATTGCTCTCAGCACCTGTCATCTGTAACTGAAGCCATTGTGTTTTAAACAAGGTACACTTAGAGGTGGCTTCCTTCTCACCTTAGCATCTTTATGACTAAGACTGCTTTCCAAATACCCCAGATGTTTTCAGTTTTATTTCCCCACTTGATAAGATAGGTCTTTTACTCTAATAACAAAATAAGACAAAACAAAACACCACACTTAGTTTGTCTAAAAATGTTCTTGTTGTGGAAGGTTCAGGGGGTTGATAATTTTATTTGCAGAAATAATTTCTAATTTCAGATCTTCCCACTTTGTTTTTGGATAACACAGAGAATTCTCAAAGAAAGGGCAATGGATAGTCTTCCTCTGAGTTCTTAGAGCATTCTAAAGAGGACTCTGTGATGATAAAAGTGGAGGAAAAGTCAAGAGGTGACTTTTTACTTTGACAGACAGCATGGTTATCCCCTGTTGAAAGTTAATGGCTGGTGGAGAGGGCAGTGGGAGGACAGGCTCTTAGGTGGGCATGTGAACAGAAACACTGTAGGGGAGGAAAAAGCCACCACAGTGAGGAAAGATGCTGGTTTTTACCCAGGGCAGCAGTGGTGATAGGCAGAGGTGGAGGGAGAGTCTCAGTTCAGGGACCCTGGCAGGTGGCATCCACTGTGAAGACAGAGTGCCAGACCTCTAGGGTAGCCTCAGTCCTTTGAAATGACCTGCCTTGAAGTTGTGCTACAGCCTAAGTCTCTGAGCTACTCTTTAAGAATTTGAGTTCTTCCAAAAGCTTTTCTTGGTCAAGTCCAAAGCCCTCTTTATTTCCTATGTAGAGAGAGAGGGATGTCTCTTTAAAACTGTTACATAAAACTCTTAGGTTGTAGGAAAAGCATGTGCTTGGAAATGAGACAGGCCTGCGTAGCATTCTTTGAATGCTCACAACAGACTAGCTGTGAGCCCCTGGGTGAGACAGACAAGTTAGGAAACTCAACGAGCTGTAGGTTCTTAACCTGAAAATAGGGGAAATAATATTTCAGTAGGGTTATTGTGAGGATTACATAAGATAAAATTTATAAAGTACAAGCCAATGCTGGACATTCAGTAAATAAAATTAGAACATACATTATCTTTCTCAGAAGTGCAACCATTGCAACAATCAGCTAAAGGATGATGGGTTTTCTAAAAGGTCTTTATGAAAGTGTTGCATGAAGTTGCTTAGACAATTATGTTAAAATTAAAAAAATGGGCTCGGTGCCCGTGGCTCAAGGGGCTGAGGCACCAGCCACATACACCTGAGCTGGCAGGTTTGAATCCAGCCCGGGCCCACCAAACAACAATGATGGCTGCAACCAAAAAATAGCTGGGCGTTGTGGTGGGCACCTGTAGTCCCAGATACTTGGGAGGCAGAGGCAGGAGAATAGCTTGAGCCCAGAAGTTGGAGGTTGCTGTGAACTATGATGCCACAGCACTCTTCCCAGGGAGACAGCTTGAGGCTCTGTCTCAAAAGAAAAAAAAAAAATTTAAAAACGTCTAGCACTCTGGGAGGCCAAGTCAGGTGGATTGCTTGAGTTCAGGAGTTTAAGACCAGCCTGAGCAAGTGCAAGATATCTCTAAAAATAGCTGGTGTTGTAGCAGGTCTCTTTAGTCTCAGCTATTTGGAAGGCTGGGGCAAAAGGATTGCTTGAACTTGAGAGTTTGAGGTTACCATGAGCTATAACTGCAGGGCACTCAACCTTAGAGCAACTGAGACTGTCTCAAAAAAAATTTATTTTTTTAAAGGTGTCCAGCTTTAATTCATAGGCAATTATCAAGTCTAATAATTATACAAGTACTTTGTCTTTCTATGTATGCTATTTAAACATCATTTGTTTTGTTTAATTTTTGGCTTCTCTATTGAGATTATGTGAGCAAAATTTGGAAGAAAGACTTTAAAAATTATAAACATTTTAGATTTAGAGATTAACATGCTTTAGGGATTATCTAAGTCTAGTGTTTTCCAAATATTACTTCTTAAAAAATAACATGTCACTATTTTGTTAGCCTTAAGTCTTTTACGGGATACTTTATATTGACTGATTAAAAAAAAAAAACTAAGTGCCCATTTTACTTCTAAGCAGTAATATTCATAAATATCACAGGTCAATAGGCTAGTAAGATAAACATAACTTAAAGTAATTGTCCACGTATTACCTATAGTCACTTTGCATATTACCCATGGCCTGGGTAATACACTTGGAAAACACGTCTAACCCTCGTTTTATAGGTGAGGACACTGAGGTCCAGGCAAGGGAGATTATTTGCCCTGTCTGAGGCTATGACTACAACTCCAGTAAAAGGCTGGATGTATTGAGGAGTGTGGTAATTAAAAATCATCTAGGCATTTTAGTTGTGCCAAGTCTTCCTTTTCATATTTCCCATATATTCCTCAAGATGTTTCCTATATATTCCCCAAGATCAAAAAGAACAGACAAAATAAGGATTGACCTTAGTGAAAAAGAAAACGCTACTTGTTGCATATAACCCCTTACAAACCCACACTGAGTTGGGTCAAAGGACAAAGCATCTGATTTGATCATTTTTCTCTCTTAAAACAACTTTAAGAATCATAGGAACAGGCGGCACCTGTGGCTCAAGGAGTAGGGTGCCGGTCCCATATGCCAGAGGTGGTGGGTTCAAACTCAGACCCAGCCAAAAACCAAAAAAAAAAAAAAAAAAAGAATCATAGGAACAGAGCCAAAAGTTGAAACACATTTACCTTTTGCTTATGCTGTTTCTTGAGTCTGTAGGTGCTGACCTGATTCAGGTCAGCAACATTGGCCTCTTCCTCACCCTGAATGCCTTGTGCATTGAAACCTGAGTGTTAGTTCCTGTTTGCACCACTGTACCTTGTTAGAGGAGGTATTTCTATTCTCCAGAGAGTGAACAATAAGCTACTGTCTGTTTGGTCTCTGGAGTTCATTTCTTCATGTTTTCATTAGTTTTATTCATAAGATTCTATTAGAGTCAATTGTTAAATTGCTGGAAACGTCCCCAACAAAGGACAAAAAGGTTCTTCTATAAAACAAGAACAGCCCATCCCCTGCCCAGACTTGAAGAACCATAAATTAGTATAATAAATTGCAGAATATAAGTGAGTGACTTTTCTTCCTACTCTCCTAGGGACCTGGGGTTTGTGAGTTCATGATGTCTGAAATTAGGTCAGTAACATACTAAAAAAATTATACTAAATACAAGCTGGAGTTCACTGCTTTGAAAAATTATGGTCCCATCTAGTTAAATCTCAGTTCAATTTGTTCATTTTAATGGATTCAAGTTATCATGCATAACCTGGGATAATTGAGGTAATTGTTAACATTGTTACTCTCTCATTGAGATATTTCTCCTTTGTAAAATTTCTCCTTCCACTCCTGCAGTTTATGGTAAGAAGAACATTCTTCAGTTTGTCTTGGAGATTTCATTTGACACGATTTCACTGTGTAGTCCCATTTCCCTTGTGCATTCAAGAGCCGAGAATCCCTTTCTATTTTGAAGTTAAGAAAGCATTTGACTATAAATCTATTTAGACTCATTATTACAAAAAGTGCATTAGCCAAAATGGTACAAAATTTCAGAGTCTGATGAGTCACAGTCATGTAATTTCTAGCCAAGAACATAAAAGAAAATACATCACTTAACGTTTATTAAGAATTAGGTACTCAGAGGTTAGTCACTAACAAAAACAGAAGTACATGCAATTTTATGTCAAACGAGAAATTTGACCACATTCAGTGGAGAGATCCCTAATGTTTTATGAATTGTACATTTTTTTATTATTAAATCATAGCTGTGTACATTAATGTGATCATGGGGCACCATACACTGGTTTTATAGATGAATCGTACATTTTTAAATAAGGTAACATGGAGTAAATGACAATGGGATAAAGAAAAAGGTGATTTTTCAAAATTATAGTGTATTGAAAACACATGGCAAATACTTTCTTCAATACTGACAAGTGAGATCAAACCGTATTCTGAGTTCCACATTGTTTTTCAATCATAGGATTCTAACAAAGTCTGAACACAACAAGGTAAGGCAGTAGGGATGAAGATGCTGCAAAAATACTTGTTTTCCAGCACAATGGTTGTTCATCTTATTTTAAATTAAATGTTCCTGGACAGACAGCTGCTTAAGGGCCCTCATACATTTCCCTTCGTCCTCCTCTTCTGTGATATTTGCCCAGAGCCATCCCTAAAACTGCTTGAGTGGCTTTTGCTATTCTTTGAATTCTTTAAAACAAATGGGCAACCATCTCTAACACACAGAAGAGTGTTCCCAGAACAGTTATAAACCCCTCTATTACACAATAATGCCTTGTTCATTCCATAAATGTCAAGACAATTTCTCAACTACTTATTTGCTGTTAGCACTTTTCCCTGTAAACTCAGAAACCAGCTGCCATTCCCTTTGTACCCTTAACGTTAGGTTGGAGTGTGCAAAGCAATGAATTATATAAGGAAAGGACTCCCCCTCCCCCTGCATTAAAACAGAGAATGAACACTTATAGAAATTGTGGAACACTTAAGGGGACACTGTGGCCCTAGACAATGGCACCTGCAGAGTTCCATCTTACTGTGGACAAGAAGACATCCACCAGGCTATGTTAGCCCTTACAGCCTGCATTTAAAAACAGGCCGGGTGCAGTGGCTCATACCTGTAATCCTAGCACTCTGGGAGGCCTAGGCAGGTGGACTGCTTGAGCTCAGGAGTTTGAGACCAGCCTGAGCAAGAATGAGATCCTATCTCTAAAAATAGCTGGGCGTTTTGGCAGTGCCTGTGGTCCCAGCTACTTGGGAGAATCACGTGAGCCCAGGAGTTTGAGGTTGCTGTGAGCTGTGACACCATGGCACTCTACCAAGGGCAACACAGTGAGACTATCTCAAAAAAAAAAAAACAAGATAGAAGGATGAGACTTAGAACTAAGAATTACACTCGGACATTGTCTTTGTGAATTACACTATTTTAAATAAGGAAATATGGGGACACTACAGTAGGGTGAAGAAGGGAGCAATTTTTTGGCATTATAATATATTGAAAACATATGCCATATAAAATACTTTCCTCACTGCATGGGAGCAAACCTTTCTGCTTATCCTCTGGTCCCTTGGTGGGACCATGTTTTTCATCAACTCCTTGGACCTCCATCTGGACACTCCATGCCTACCTTTACCTCCTTGCCTAGTTGGAACCCTTAGTTTCAGTAGCTAGTCTGTGTGTGCAGAGGCCACGCTTTGTCGCTTTTCCTAGGTCAGTCAAAGGCCTCCTATCTCTTCTATTGGCTGACACATCACTCTCCTTCCCTCTTCCTACTAACCCTTTCCATCCTGGATGGCTTCAACCCAGGACATCCTAGGTCCTGGTTCTCTCTACTCATCCCTCCACTTCCTGTGATCTCATATTGACTCCTGTCCAATTCCCAAAATCATAAATGAGGGAATCCCAAGGTAGATTAAAATTCTGTACCTGACTGAAAAAGAACCACGCAATTTTGTAAAGAATGTGAAGTGCCTAGGTAATCAATATCCATGAGAATTATCATTTTCTCGGAGAAATTAACAGTTAATGCTGATGGGTTTTTTTTAAGTATCATAGTCTAGAGGGGGAGTATTCAGATCCTCAGTCTGAGAAGATAAATTAAATATAGGATGGCAAGGCTGATCCTACTGCAGTGGTGTTAACAACTAACTGATCACAACCAGTTACAAATTCCTTTGTTCCTTTTCCACTCTCACTGCTTCACTTGACTAGCCTTAAAAAAAAAAAAATAGGATGGCAAATGCTAGAAAAATGCTTAAAAGGCCCAGAAAATGAGTCCAATAAGAAGGATGAAAGGATGTGCAGTATTTATTCGCAAGGAAAAAGTAATTCACAACTTCATAATTCCCTTCAAAAATGTGATATTCTGGCCAGGCACGATGGCTCACACCTATAATCCTAGGAGGCCAAAGCAGGTGGATTGCTTGAGCTTAGGAATTTGAGACCAGCCTGAGCAAGTGAGACCCTCCCCGTCCTCTACTATCAAAAAAAACAAACAAAAAAAATTGAAAAACTGGCTGGGTGTTGTGGTGGGTGCCTGAAGTGTCACCTACTTGGGAGGCCGAGGCAAGAGGATCGCTTGAGTCCAAGAGTTTGAAGTTGTTGTGAGCTATGACACCACAGCACTCTACTCAGGGCAAGAGAGTGAGATTCTGTTTAAAAAAATGAAATAAAATAAACTAAAATAAATAAGTTCTTGCAGGAACCAAAACAAAAATGTGTAGAGAGCATATTCACTCTAGTACTTACTGAGGGCAGAAGAGGCAATGACTTAAAAGGTGTGTCATGGAGTTCAGGAAGAGTTTCTTGAGAGCTGCCAGATCAGTATTTCCTAATGTGCTTATTTCTTCTCATGTTGTCAGCATAGTCCAGCTTGCATAAGACATAGTCATGAAACTGTTTCATCTCTGAGACCCAATAATTCCACTTTAATGAACATACTCCAAGGACAAAGAAAAAAAGTCACTTCTAGAAAGCATTGTCCAAAATGTGGTGACATCATCTAGGGGACCCATCATCACTTCTCTAGATCTCCTCCCACCTCCCATCAGCAGGGTGAGTCCCTGGCAGCCATGTCTTTGTAGGATACACAACTCACGTCCTGATCTATAACTCAACCAGAAGTGGATCTAGTGCAAGCTGGGATGTGGAACCAGGACAGACGATTACAGGTTAGTTTCTGCATGTGGTCAAGGTGGTAAAATAGGCTATGGAGTAACTCTATTTCCCTACAAGGAGAGGCAATTGGGGTAAGAGAAAGTAGAATGAAGAAGATTCACCAAGAGAAACACGTAAGAAATGAAGAAAGGGCTGACCACCTTCTAGCTCCTTCCAAACACCCAATTGCTTTGGTATATCCATGATATACCCATGATATACCATTCTGTAATAAATCACCCTTTTCTACTTCAGGTAATTTCAATCACTTTTTTCCTTACTAATAACTAAATCTTTTTTTTTTTTTTTTTGAGACATAGTCTCACTTTGTCACCCTTGGTAGAGTGCTGTGGCATCATAACTCACAACCTCAAACTCTTGTGCTCAAGTGATTCTCTTGCCTCAGTCTCTCCAGTAATTGGGACTACAGGCATCTGCCACAAGGCCCAGCTATTTTTAGAGATGAGTTCTTGCTCTTGCTCAGGCTGGTCTTGAACTCCTGAGCTCAGGTGATCTGCCCACCTTCACCTCCCAGAGTGCTGAGACTACAGGCATGAGCCACCGGGCCTGGCCTTATAACTAAATCTTAATTAAAATACAACAGTTAAAAATTGGAAACAACTCAAATGCCTCAAAATTATTAAATAGTTAAATAAATTATTGTACATTGAATATTTTTATTGTACATAGTATATTGAGTACTTTCCAGGCAATGTTTCAAACTGTCAATGTGGAAAAACGTAAACCATTAAACTGGGTGAACATATTGCTTGCAACTGTTAAATTGTAGATTTAGTCAACAAGAACTAAAAGAGTATACAAAATAATGTAAACAGTTACTAAGTATATGGGACTTTTGGAAATATTATTTACAAAATATCTTTTTAAAAATATTAAGCCACTAGGATTTTGAAATAGGGATTGAATAACCCACTCCAAAATTTTCCCAGAATATTCTTTATGCTGATAATTATAACCTCCATCCATTTTCTCCAAAACTTGAAAGCTGTCCTCAAGTCCTTTTCTTCAATCCCTACATCTAACCCAAAAGAAAGTCACTGGCAATGACAATAAAATACGTTATGAATCAGCCCACTCTTCTCTAATTTCTTTCTAACAATAACTCAGTCCAGATGGGTTTTGTCTCTTACTGGAACTACCACTTTGCCTCCTAACCAGTTTCTCCAATTCCACTTGGCTTTCTTTTATTTCATTTTCCACATAAAAGCAAGGATGATTTTAAAATAAAACCCTAAATAGTGGCTTCTAAGTATCATTTTCCAATAAGAGGAATCAGGGAACCTTGGAGAATAAGCTGATTACAGGTCTGGGGAAGAACATATAAAATACTTGCCTGGACTGTCTTGTCATAGCAGATAGCAGTGAGGCAGCCCAAGACTACTGACTTGTAAAAAGAACTCAGGAGTCAACTTAAAGAAGACTCTGACTCACTCAAGAAAGAATAATTTAAGTATTGATAAAAATAATAATCATGAGAGATTGAAACAGATCAAAGTTAATCAGTTAATAGTGGTGCATTAAAAAAACTTTGACGAATAGCAAATGATTGTCTGGGTAGAAAAATCCCAAAGAAATCATTTTAAAAATCTCTTTAGTGATTATAGCAAGGTTGAAACTTATTAGTGATTATAGCAAGGTTGCAGGATACAAGATTAATATGCAAACGTAAATTGCTTTATTATATACCAGCAGTTAATTTGAAATTAAAAACACAGTGCCATTTATATTAACTCTTCCCAAAAAAGAAATAGTTGGGCAGAAATCTAACAAAATAATGTAATTTATATTAACTCACCTCAAAAAAGAAATATTTGGGTTCAGGTCTAACAAAATATGTTCAAAATCTGTATGAGGAAAACTACAAACTCAAATGAAAGAAATCAAAGATTTCATTTTTTTTTCTTTTTTCTTTTTATTTTGGGTAGAGTGCCTTGGCATCATCATAGTTCACAGCAAGCTCAAACTCTTGGGCTCAAGTGATCCTCTTGCCTCAGCCTTCCAAGTAGCTGGGACTACAGGCGCCCACCACTACATCTAGCTAGTCTTTTCTATTTAGTAGAGACAGGGGCTCACTCTTGTTCAGGCGGGTCTCGAACTCCTGAGTTCAAGTGATCCACTCTCCTCAGGCTCCCAGAGTGCTAGGATTACAGGTGTGAGCCACTGTGCCTGGCAAAATCAAAGATTTCTTTGGAGAGATATTCTATGTTCATGGATGGTAAGACTAAAATCTTCAAAATATCAGTTATTACGAACTTGATCTATAGATTCCATGCAGTCCCATTAAAAATCTTACCCAGTTATTTTACGGATGTCAAGAAACTCCTTGTAAAGTTTATATGGAAAAAATCCTAAAGAATCCATTAGGAAAACTGGTAAGTAAAGGAAAAGAGTAGAGCAAAGTTAAAATAAAGTAAATCACATATTAACATATCACTTTTCAGATTAAAACTTTTCTATTTTGCACTTTAAATAAAAACCAACCTCCTCACCAAGACTTTGAGGCCATGCTTGATCTGGCATCTTCCAACCTCATTCATCTTTTCTCATGCCACTTGGATGCTTGCTTATGATGTTCCAGCTGTGTAAGCCTCCAAATAAGCTGTGCTTTTTTTTTTTTTTTTTGCAGTTTGGCTGGGGCAGGGTTTGAACCCACCACCCTCAGTATATGAGCCTGGCGCCCTACTCACTGAGCCACAGGTGCCTCCCTAAGCTGTGCTTGTTCCTGCCCCAAGATGTTTCTCCTCATGCTTCAGATCTCAATTTGCCTTTTCAGAGGGGCCTTCCTTGCCCATTCTAATAAAAAACTATTTGCTTTCTTCCTAGGACTTGCCACAATTTTTCTTTTCTTTTCTTTTTCTTTTTTTTTTTTTTGAGACAGAGCCTCAAGATGTCACCCTGGGTAGAGGGCCATGGCATCACAGCTCACAGCAACCTCCAACTCCTGGGCTCAAGTGATTCTCCTGCCTCCACCACCCAAGTAGCTGGGACTACAGGCGCCTGCCACAACGCCTGGCTATTTTTTGGTTGCAGCTGTCATTGTTTGGCGGGCCCCAGGCTGAATTCGAACCCTCCAGCTCAGGTATATGTGGCTGGCACCTTAGCTGCTTGAGCCACAGGCGCCGAGCCAAAATTTGTATTTATTTCGCTTGCTCACTTGTTTTTGCTTGGTTCTTCCAATATACTGTTTAGTTCTATGAAAGGCTAGGATTTGCTACACATAGGCACTCAAGAACTATTTATGGGAAACGTGAATGAAATTATCTATGAGTTTGAGACTAGATGATTGAAAAATTGGTGAAACTCAAATAAATTGGTGAGGGTGATTTGGTGATCTCTGAGAGGGCCAAAGTCTGTTTGTATGATGAGGTCAAGAGAGGACCTAGGAAGGAGAGAAAAGGGATTTCTTTTTTTAAATTTTTGTTTATTTATTTTTATTAATTCATAGCTGTGTACATTAATGCAATCATGGGGTACAATGTGCTGGTTTTGTATACAATTTGAAATATTTTTATCAAACTGGTTAACATAGCCTTCATGGCATATTCTTACTTACTGCGTTAAGACATTTATATCCTGGGTGGCGCCTGTGGCTCAGTTGGTAGGGCGCCGGCCCCATATACCGAGGGTGGTGGGTTCAAACCCGGCCCCGGCCAAACTGCAACCAAAAAATAGCCGGGCATTGTGGCGGGCGCCTGTAGTCCCAGCTACTCGGGAGGCTGAGGCAAGAGAATCGCTTAAGCCCAGGAGTTGGAGGTTGCTGTGAGCTGTGTGAGGCCATGGCACTCTACCGAGGGCCATAAAGTAAGACTCTGTCTCTACAAAAAAACAAAACAAAAAAAAAGAACACTTTCAAAAAAGGCTTTGGGGGAAAAAAAAGACATTTATATTCTACACTTAGCAAATTAGATTTCTTTTTTTTTTTGTAGAGACAGAGTCTCACTTTTATGGCCCTCGGTAGAGTGCCATGGCCTCACACAGCTCACAGCAACCTCCAACTCCTGGGCTTAAGCGATTCTCTTGCCTCAGCCTCCCAAGTAGCTGGGACTACAGGCGCCCGCCACAACGCCCGGCTAGCAAATTAGATTTCTAAGAAGAGTAAGGTTACTGTGGAGAAGAAACAGATGTGCTCTGAAAAAGTTTCATGGAGCATCGTAGTTTATCCCTTCTGCTGTAACAAATTTCCACATATTAATTAGGTAGTTTATAAGTAATAGAAATTTATTTGCCACAGTTTGGGAGGCTGAAAAGTCCCAGATCAAGGTGCCAGCAGGTTCAGTGTCTGGTAAGCCTTGGCTCTCCACTTCCAAGATGGCACCTTGTTGCCATATCCTCAGGAAGGGATGAATGCCGTGTGCTCACGTGGCAGAAGAGCAAAAGGAAAGGAGATCACTCTCTCAAGCCCCTTTGAAGGGCACTAATTCTCACCAGGAGAGTGTAGCCCTTATGCCTTAACCACCTTTCAAAGGCCCCATTTCTTTTTTTATTTGTTTTTGAGACAGAGTTTCACTTTGTCACCCTCAGTAGAGTGCTATGGCATCACAGCTCACAGCAACCTCAAAGTCTTGTGCTTAAGCCATTCTCTTGCCTCAGCCACCCAAGTAGCTGGGATGACAGGCGTCCTCCACACGTTCGGCTTTTTTTTTTGTAGAGATGAGGTCTCGCTCTGGCTCAGGCTGGTCTCAAAGTCCTGAGCTCAGGGAATCCACCCACCTCCACCTCCCAGAGTGCTGGGATTATAGGCCACCGCCCCCGGCCAAGGCCCCATGTCTTAATACTGCTGCAATGAGAATTAAGTTTCAACATGAATTTTGGAGGGACACAAACATTCAAACCATAACCAGTGTTAAGTAATGAAAAATTGTAAATACCATTTTAATTATAAAAATTGTATATACCCTAGGTCTTTTGTCCTCAGTTCACTGCCAGGCTGCAGATAACACATATTGAATACTTTTCTATATTTGGCTATACATTGGGCTAAATAAACCTAAGATATTTTATTGTATCTGATCTTTTAGATGTCTGGATGTGAGCTTATGTTTATATATAGAAACCCACCACGGTTACATTTTATAATTTGGAAGTTTTAACAACACAAACAATCCAATGTAAGTTTTATCCATAATGATTAAGAACACTATAATGAACTGTGATACCAAGTATTCCTTTTTGGTTCTTTTACTTATTTTTTCTTTCTTTTCTTTTTCTTTTTTTGTTTTTCAACCAAGAGATTTTCTGAGGGTGGCTGTTGGCAAAACCTGTTGTTATAGTTTCTGCAAATTAAGACCAGGGTAACTGAAATTCTTTACAAAAATGCCAGAAAGCTTATTGGTTCTGAAGAGCATAAGGTTCTTCTTCTATTTGTGTCTTAATTAATCAAACAGTATAAACACAGCACAGAAAATTTGGGAACTCCAAAAGAGATGAAGGAAATTCAGACACAATCCATCCCCCATCACCCTTATGTTATAAATCTACAAGGTCCGACAACTAAGTTTGTGAACTCGTTCTAGGAAAAATAGTACATGCCTCATTGCTGAATATCACTATGGTCACCAGATGGCCAAGGAGAGTACTTTGAAGGTGACTGTAGTGATATTCATCAATGAGCTATGTAGCACTTTTTCTAGAATGAGTTCGTGAACTTAATTGTGTTAATTGGCCTCATATGCATTTCTTTTAATCTTTTCTCAAATAACTTATTGTTTCCTAGTTGTAGTCTCTGTGTACTTCAAGGAGTTTTTCTTTTTTCTTTTTTTTGTTTTTTGTCAGAGTGTCACTTTGTTGCCCTTGGTAGAGTGCTGTGGCCTCATAGCTCACAGCAACCTCAAATTCTTGGGCTCAAGCGATCCTTTTGCCTCAGCCTCCCAAGTAGCTAGGACTATAAGTGCCCACCACAATGCCCAGCTATTTTTTTAGAGCCGGGGTCTCAATGTTACTTAGGCTGGTCTTGAACTCCTGAGCTCAGATGATCCACCCACCTCAGCCTCCCAGAGTGCTAGGATTACAGGTATGAGTCATCACTCTGGCCTTCACATTCAAGTTTTTATCCTAAAATTTTCCTTCATTCTAAAACAGAAGGCAGAGAATAAGCCAATAAGTAAGATAATTTGGGATAGACATAAGTAATGTGAAGTAGAGTAATGTGGAGTGAATAGTCAGGGAAGAGCTCACAGAGGGGTCATTTGAGATGAGAACTGCTGGACAAGAGAGAACCAGTCTTGTGATGGTCTGGGCCAGAGGTTTTGTCACACATGGGACAGCAAGGGCAAGGACTCAGGGCAGGGCAGAACTTTGGGAACAGGAAGGTGGCCAATATAGACAGAGCAAATGAACAAGAGGAACATGGAGAGAGAAGAGTAGAGGGAGGGAGGAAGGAAGAAAGAGAAGGAAAGAGCGAGGGAGAGAGAATCCTGTGGACCTCCTAGGACAGAGTAAGGAGATTATTTCTTGGTTTAAAGAAATTCGAAAGTATTATAAGATTTTTTAAACAGGGCAATGCCACATCTGATTTGAATTTTTAAGAGTATTATGATCACCAAAAATATTGTACAGAAATTATTTCTCCCTGAATGTGGACACAGATCCTAAAGACTGAATCCCCACTGAAATCTGCTTAAAGACGTCACGCCATGTGTCAGGGACACTCACGGAAGCAGGAAGTATAGGAGCTTTAAGTAGAGCTATATGCAGAGGTCCAGAGGATGTCCTCAGATCTTTCTTTTTTTCTCATGAATTCTGCTTCTATTTCTAAGTTGTGTCCATCCTCTCATTCAGTACTTCTGAACCCAGCCAGCAGGGGGAACAGCAGCCAATAACCCGAGGTCATCCAAAAGAAGGGAGAGCCTCTGTCTACCTTCAATTTGGAAAATTCTGGGAAAAGTCTCATATTGGTCAGGCATAGAAAATATACCCTTCCTTTGATGAATTGCCACGTACAGGGCGATGTCACATTGTCACTAGCCCAACCAGGGCCTGGTGCTCACCTGTTGGCAAAGAGGAGAATGGGCTACCATGACCTACATCCCCAACCAGGATTTCACAATATTGGGAAGAAATTCTCCAAAGGAAGAGGCACTGCTATAGAAGAAGATTGGTAAGGATGTTGTGCAGAGGAGGAAAACTCCTGAAAACAAAAACTACACTGCATTGCCATGGAATTACACAGCAGTTTTTTTTTTTTTTTTTTTCACTGAATAATATTCTACCATATAGCTCGGTGCCCGTAGTTTAGTGGTTGGGGCACTGGCCATATACACTGCGGCTGGTGGGTTTGAACCCAGCCTCGGCCTACTAAACAACAATGACAACTGCAACAAAAAAATAGCTGGGCATTTGTGGTGGGCGCCTGCAGTCCCAGCTACTTGGGAAGCTGAGGCAAGATAATCACCTAAGCCCAAGAGTTTGAGGTTGTGTAAGCTGTAACACCACGGCACTCTACTGAGGGTGACGTAGAGAGACTCTCTCAAAAAAAAAAAAAAAAAATTCTACCATATGTATGTTTCACTTATTCAATCTTTTCTTGTTCCACATGGCCATTTGGCAAGTTCTATGCTTTACTGAACCAATTCCCAATTATCACATAATTTGGTTCCTTCTAATCTTTTAGAATCATAAGTAATATTCAATAACTGTCTAGCACATATGGTCATTTTATATACATTTTATTTTCTTCATTTCCAGGAAAGGACCCCTAGATAAAGGGTATGTGGTCTATTTTTCCTTCTTGACATATTTTATCAAATTTACTGCTTTCTAAAGGACTGTTCACGTGTGAAATGCCACTAGAAAGGCATAGTGTGTCCCTTTCTCTGGACCCTCTACGTTACGATCACCACTTTTTAGTTCAATTTAATAGGTGAAAGTGTTGCATCTTTATTTCTTGCTTTTTAAAATCACAACGGCAGGTGATTTTTTGTTGTTGCTTAAAACTAGGGCAGGTGACTTTTGCTCATTTATCTAGTAGAGACTTAGTGATTTTTAATCTATTCATCTGACCCTTTAGAGTTATTAGTCCCTTCCCATAAGTGACTAAGCTTTCTGGTTTACTCTTTGCCTTTTTACTTTAACTTTTCAAATTATTTTGTTCTTGTGCTGTGAAATTTTTCTATCTTTTCTTGTTTCTAAGCTTAGAAATCCATACTTTTCCAGAGGCTTGAAAGATATTTTATTTCATTTTGTTGTAGCTCATCTAGAGCTTGATTTCCCCCCACCTCTTTATATATTCTAAAATGTATTTTTATTTATACCATGAAGATATGAGTTTTTTTCCCTAATTCCTGGCTATTCAAGTCCATTACAATTCCCAACTGATTTGTGATATGACTTTTAACATGTATCTTATACATGCCAGAATCAATTTATAGACCATTATGTTCCAGTGAGAGCTTTGTTAATTCAGCTCTCGTATTAGCGCCACAAAGTTTTAATTCATATGGCTTTATGATATGTTTTATTATCTGGCAGAGCTAGCTCCCTTACCTTATATCTCTTTAGAATATCCATGTTATTTTCATTAGTTCATTCTTCCAGATAAAGATTGGGATAACTTCCAAGTAAAAAAAAAAATCCTTTTGAAGTGTTGATTGGAACCACATGTACTTCAGGAGAGAAAACATGTGGAACACATCCAAAGCTAGGATCAGAGAGAGTTGCCTGACATCAAGAGATCAGGCTCTGATATCATGTTCTCTTTCCAGTTTGTTCTCTCGTTTTGAATGTGAAATTCATTTGCATTCGGAAGAAATTTCTTGTTCTCTGTGTATTTTAGGAGACATTCCTATTGTGGCTGATCTTAGCATTAAAGGTCTGGCTTAAATTAATATATATTTTTAGCATTTTCTTTGAAGTAAAATGCACTTGTATACATTTCAAAATAAGCATGATTCTTTTAGCCAGAATGTTTTTGTTGTTGTTGTCTTCTCTTAGTTTTAGTATTATATATATCTCTCATCACTTTAAACACAAGCTTATTTACATCTTCAGGATGGGAATCCTTTTTTTTTTAAGTTTATTGAATTTCTCAAATTCATTTGAAATAGGAGCACCATGTGCTACTTGTTTGGATAACTCACTATCTGATTCATTTAACTATTTATGAGTTTATCCCAGAAAGATCTGAAATCTTTACTTACCAATCCTTAGTTTTCACCTGCAGTTTCCGAGTTACTCACTCCCCTTGGAGTTGTACAATGAATAACCAGCATACTTGTCCTATATCCCTAGCGATAACAGTTTGCTGAAACTGAAAGCAAATCTACACATTTCCAGTTTTCCAAGGTCACAATAAGGGTTGAATTATACCCTAAAATTATTTGGGCACTTTCCTGAGTACCTGTTGGACAACCTGTATTTTTCTAGGGAGGAAAGGAATAAGGGGGGTGATGATGATGATGACACTTTACTTTTGTTTTCATTTATATCATCTTATCTTCATTACAATTGTCTGTTGTAAAGGACAAGTGTTATTACCACTCTCAGAGTTGTGGAAAATGAGATTCTGACAGTCTGTGTGACTTTCCTGGTTGGTAAGTGGTAGAACTGAGCCTTCAGTTACAAAGTATTACCTCCACATTACCTCCTCTGTATAGATACTTGAAAGGTGCTGGAAATCTGTTGTAACACATCTCTTTTTTTTTTGATTTTTGGCTGGGTTTGAACCCGCCACCTCCGGCATATGGGACCGGCGCCCTCCTCCTTGAGCCACAGGCGTTGCCCTGTAATACATCTCTTTAAGAAGCTTTCTCAGTGTTTGGAATCTTGGAGATTGTGTATGGGTTAGTTTTTTCTTTTTTTAAATCTGTCTTGAATAGTTCGTAGCTTCCAAACCCTAAATTCAAGTTTAGCCTCTCCTGTGTAGGAATTTAGGAAACATTGTATTGCTTTTGTATTGTCACCTTTCTTTACCACTTGATGCATTGTAATTGGTGTACAGATAAAACCAGCTTAAAATACACACCCAGGTTAGATTTGAAGAATACAGGAAGTTACAAAAGGTCAGCCAGAGGAGTGGGTGTGTAAACAGGAAGAGGCAGAACTACCTCTCTGCCCTTGGTGATGAGAAAGATGTCCTGATTGTATAAGCCTGTGTTTTGCTTTGTTTCAAACATCAGACGAGACACCTCTTTCTCCCTACCAGTTTCCTCCTATGACTGTGTTAACTGCCTATAACTTGGTGATCCTTAGAAAGAATACAGCTTTGTGTGTGTGTATGGAAGGGGACCCAGAAAGCAGGCAAAGGGGTTTGTTGGTTTTGTTCACGCCTTTGTACAATTCCGTGTAATTACGGTATGTCTCAGATGGCTTACAAAGTCATAGTACGCAAGCTTTCTGACTGCTTCAAGAGATTGTAACTCCTACTGCAGTGTAGACTGTTTTACCCTCCCTTTTACTGGGATGCTTTCTTTCCCTTGTCTTCATACAGTTAGCTAGTTTTGAGCTAGTTTTGTTTTTGTTCCAATCAATTTTAAATTACTATGAAGTTGTCACACTCCCTAAACTATTTCTTTCTTGTTCTCTGGCAGGTAAACATTTTCTTTCCTGAAGAATTTTGTGGTCAAGAGAATAAAACAGCTCTTGTTTGACATTCTCAGAATAAAGAGCAGTTTCTCTTCTTTCTCTACCATACATTGCCTAGCAGCCTTTAGCTGGCACTCAATAGATATTTATTTATTCAAAAGAAAACAAAATGTAATGAATATTACCTTTGATATCACGTTCATTTGTTGCCCAGTTTTTGATGGTTCTTTTTATATTATCCTGGAATGAAGGTCAGAGACACAATAAAGCTTCACAGATCTTTTTTTCTTTTTTAATTAATAGACTTTAATTTTTTGAGTAGTTTTTGGGTTATAGAAGGATGGGCAGGAAGTACAGAGGGCACCCGTATGTGGGTCACTACTAAAGTTTTGAAAAAAACTGTATTCCAGTCCATTATTTCACTTCCAAGAAACATAGTCAACAGAGTCCTTTCTGATTCACCCGAATTTCCTTGGCCTTCAGGTGTCACTGGGAGGGCTTCATTTGTTTCTGCTTGCACACATTTTACATTTCTTGAGTTTTGTGTATCTCAAAATTTTCATAATGACCCATGTAACCTCTGACCCCACCCTAGTATCCCTATTATTAACATTTTACATTAGTGTGGTACATATGTTACATAACAGCTAATACACTGATGATTCAAAAGATACCTTATTATTAACTAAACCCTATAGTTGACATTAAGGTCCCATCCTGGTGTTGTACATTCCATGGGTTTTGACAAATATATAATACATCCACTATGATGGTATTATACAGAATAGTTTCACTGCCCTAGGAATCCCCTGTGCTCCATCTGTTTATCCCACTCTCCTCTGAGTTCCTAAAAACCATTGATCTTTTACTATCTCTGTAGTTTTGCCTTTTCCAGAATGTCATACTTAGAATCATACATACCCTTTTAAAAAAGGTTTCTTTCACTTAGCAACAGTCTATTGTTTCCTCTATGTACGTTTTATGATTACAAACTTTTACAACTTCATCAATAATATGTATTAAACACCTGCTAGGTGCTGACTAGACAAGGCAAACAAGATTGCTGTTCTTGACCTAAGCTTCAAAATTGTCCCATATCCACCAACAATGGATTTCCCCAGGCAATGAGCACTCTACCTGTTGTGTTAAAGGTCTGCTTCCTTCCCTGAGAAAGTCATCTGCTTACATCATCGGCAATGAGGAGGCCAATAGTACCCACATCTGACTTATTAATTTTAAGACTAACCCACTAACCAGTTTAATCTCCTTAGTGTAACAGGAATGAGCTCTCCTGGTGTTTCAAGGCAGAACCTGTTTTATTCTTTTTTTTTTTTTTTGTAGAGACAGAGTCTCACTTTATGGCCCTCGGTAGAGTGCCGTGGCCTCACACAGCTCACAGCAACCTCCAACTCTTGGGCTTAAGCGATTCTCTTGCCTCAAGAATCTGTTTTATTCTTGACTATGATACTTGAAGCAAGAGAAGACAACTGCCCCCAAAAGGTGGTCTACCTGTTTCATTGTTTTGTTTCTGTTTTTCATCCCAGAGCATATTTAATCTTCCTTCCTAGCAAATAACTAATATATGTCAATTCATTTCTACCTTTAGTCACCAATAAAATCTAAAATTGTAGTTAAACTTTCAAAAAACAATTTATGAGTCATCAATGACATTGAGGTTTAAAAAAAAAAACTCCTCCAAGGCTTCGGAAATACATAGTATACATACTAGATTTCATTGGATTAACAAACCAAAGAATCTAGTCCCAGTCTCTAATCAGTTTTATTTCATTTAAAAACATTTCATGCTTTTTTTCTTGTTCATTATTGATAGAACTAAAGAGATAGCTCTCCATAAGAGTTAATGGCAAGTTTAAATTTTCAGTGAATATGAGGCATAATTCACCCCAATTTAAGGAGCAAGAATTTATTATTTTACACAGGGTGTACTCTGTATAAAACTCTGCTTGTATAGTTTGCTGCAACCTCAAACTCCTGGGCTTATGCAATCCTCTTTTCTCAGCCTCCCAAGTATCTGGGATTATAGATGCACCACCGTGTCCAGCTAATTTTTGTAGAGATAGAAAAATATTCTATTCTATTGTCCAGGCTGGTCTTGAACTCCTTGCCTGAAGCAATTCTCCTACACTGGCCTCCCAAAGTGCTAGGATTATAGGCATGGGCCATGACACCCAGTTTGTATTTACCTTTTGATAAGAGTAGGTAATGTTAAAAAATAGAAAGTATTACCAAAAAAATTGTACATATATAATTAGAAACAATACTTCTAAGAACATGGAAATGTACAGCAGACTAGAAAGTCATTTTGGGGTGTTTGCCTCCCTTTAAACATCAAGGTTTTCTGTACTATCCACATTATTACATATACTAACCAGTTTTGCTAGATAAGAAAATTGACTACATATGGTGATATCATGATGGCTAAAGAAATGATTAAATAATTACATCTCTGAGTAATACATGAACACGATTGCAATACCGAGATACCCTACTTGTCATTGAATCCTTTCCTAGATTTTATTTTAATGGCTTAGGTCTACAAAAGAGGATTATCAGAATGGATAGTAAACACAAAGAATGTGAACACCCACAAACAGATAATTCTTTTCATCATTGCTACAAGCAAAAAAATCTACAACTGAAAGATAAGAAAATCTGGAAAGGAGCTATATGTAATATATTAAATTTCACATCAAGAATGTGTATCTGTTTATGTCAAAAAATTTCTATACCAAGGATAAAAAGAGGTTATGATAATTTGAATTATTCAGGATGAGTATTATTAGTATATAAAGCCCATTTTAAAATGAGAAATATTTAACATAATGGCTTTTTCTACCTTTGTGATCTATCTTCACATGTAGGATGCAGCTGAAATTCTTCGTCTTAGAGATAATCCTTATTCTTTTTGAATACAGACCTGTTATATATATATATATATATGCATATATATATTCCCCCCCCCCCTTCATTGGTCTTCTATTCTTGGACATCTTTTTTAAACTAAAAAACATTTTTTTTTTTGTAGAGACAGTCTCACTTTATGGCCCTCGGCAGAGTGGCCTCACACAGCTCACAGCAACCTCCAACTCCTGGGCTTAAGCGATTCTCTTGCCTCAGCCTCCCGAGTAGCTGGGACTACAGGAACATTTTTTTTTTTTTTGAGACAGAATCTTACTTTGTAGCCCTCGGTAGAGTGCTGTGGTATCACAGCTCATAGCAACCTCAAACTCTTGGACTTAAGTGATCTCTTGCCTCAGCCTCCCAAGTAGCTGGGACTACAGGCACCTGCTACAATGCCCAGCTATTTTTAGAGATGAGGTCTTGCTTTGGCTCAGGCTGGTCTCAAACCTGTGAGCTCAGGCAATCTATCCACCTCGGCCTCCCAAGTGCTGGGATTACACGTGTGAGCTACCATACCTGACATTCCTTGGACATCTTAATCACTGTTGCTGTTTTCTTTGCTTCTTTTAATGAGGGAAGTAATGCATGTAAGCAACAGAAAATTGTCAGGTGGATGGGTGCCCATAACTTACAACGCCCTAGGATAGGTGTGGCAAGACGTATAGGATGAGTCAGTCTTGCATCCAGGTTGTGAAGGAGCCAGTGGAGCTTGGAGCCATATTGGAGCCCAAGGCCTAGTTAAACTCAGTATGACTGATCCTGTCTTTGTTGAAGATTTTTTTTTTGAGACAGTCTCACTTTTTCTCTCTTGGTAGAGTCCTGTGGCATCACAGTTCACAGCAACCTCAAAGTCCTTGGCTTAAGTGATTTTCTTGCCTCAGCCTCTCAAGTAGCTGGGACCACAGGTGCCTGCCATAATGCTTGGCTATTTTTTTTTGTAGAGACAAGGTCTTGCTTTGGCTCAGGCTGGTCTTGAACTCTTGAGCTCAGGCAATCCACCCACCTTGGCCTCCCAGAGTGCTAGGATTTCAGGCATGAATCACCACGCCCGGCCTTTGTTGAAGATTTTGGTATTTTGTTCATCAATTTTTTGCATTACCTGATTTTTAAAAACTTTTATTTAAAACACTATATTATATAACTATGGTCTTTAAGCCCTGGGTCACAGACAGGTACTGACTAGTCTGTGGCCAGTTAGGAACTGGGTCACACAGCATCATTGCCTGAGCTCTGCCTCCTGTCTCATTGTTGCCAGAATTTCTCTCTATGCTGAGTCCTTGATCTCTGAGATTCAAAGAATTAACCCACGGACCACCTGGATAAATGACAGCATAGAGTTTATTGACAGAGTAAGGAATGGAGAAGGTAAGAAGGGCAACAGAATCTCTGGCAGCAGCAAAGGTGGGGGGAACCCAGGTGGGAAGCCCCTGTGGGCCTTTTGTCTAGGGGTTCATATACTGCCTGCAAGCAGGGGAGGCTTGGGAATGTACATCAATCACACTTGGCCAGGAGCTGGCAGACAGAAAACATTCTACCCATGTTGATTAGCAAATGAATATATTAGCACAAGTGAGGCAGCAGAGTGTATGTTTTTCACTCCAGGACAGGCCAGCCAGATGAGATACAATCAGGCTGTTTTTTGTCTGGAAAGGCCTGGGCAAACAGGGCTTTCCAGACAAAATGGGAGGCCCTGTCCAGTTCTGAATGGGGGAACCCTGTGTCACCATTCACCCACCTAACACCACCAGAAAAATTGTCTTCCATGAAACTGGTCCCTGGTGCCAAAAAGGTTGGGAAACACTGTTATATAACATAAGAAAATGGAGTATTCAATATGTATTGAATATAGTACATTCTGTAAGATAACATTTTATAAAGGTGGGGGAAATAGTTAGATGAAAATATTCTAAAGCAACATCACCAAATACAATCAATGAGCTCTTACTGGATATTGATTTGAAAATGCTTGATTACTGCCATTCTTTGGTGCTTCCTTAAAATTTGCATTTCAGGTAAGTGCCTCACATGCTGCCCCCTGCCCCAGCTCTGGAAAACACCAGGGGCAGTATAAACCATGGCTTGAGGGGCCTATGTGGAGGTCCCTCAAAGGGCTCCACCAGCTGTCACTGATGTTTATTATTTCTCTGGATGCCCCAGGACTCTGACAGCAGCACCGTGGATGACTGCAGGCTGGGGTATCCTTGCTCAGAGGAGCCCGTCCATGGCTTATGGTTGTGGGTTAATTTGAGGAGCTCAGAGAAGATGGTGGAGCCTCCATAACAAGAACTGAAAAGTGAAGAAATCCCTAGACCCAGTAAAGACGGTGTGACAATTGCTGTCATTTCTGGAGAAGCCCTGGGAATAAAGTCCAAAGTTTATACTCGTACACCAACTTTATATTTGGACTTCAAACTAGACCAAGGAGCAAAACATTCCCAGCCTATTCCTAAAGGGTGGACAATTTTCATTTATACCATATATGGAGATGTGTACACTGGGCCTGATGATGCACAACAGAAAATAGAGCTACATCACACAGCAGTGCTCAGGAAAGGTGGAGAACAAGGATCCCAAGAGAAGCCACTTCATCTCAGTTGCTGGGGAGCCATTAAAAGAACCGGTTGTCCAACATGGTCCATTTGTAATGAATACCAGTGAAGAGATTTCTCAGGCCATTCTTGATTTCAGAAATGCAAAAAGTGGATTTCAAAGGGCCAAAACCTGGAAATCAAAGATTGGAAACTGGTGAAGACCACAAGAGCAGGTCTCCATGCTTCCTAGAATTTGGCCATTTGTAGCATGCAACTATTCGAGGCCTTCAGTTTCTAAAGCTGACTTGGCCGGTGCTCCTAAAGAATTACACGCTAAAGTGTTAACCTGGTTTTTGTAACAATGCATGTAAGATGTTTCCTTGAATCTGCAAATAAAATTAATCGTTGCTTCTCTAAAAAAAAAAAAAAAAATGTGGAGGGACCCACATCCAGTTAGGCTGGTTAGGGTGAGTGTAATCAGCGAAGCTTCCAGATTCAGAAGCCTTACAGAATGTGTAAGATTTCTCCCTATCAGAGATGGTTGAAGGGAAAAACCAGCCCATGTATAAAGAAGGTATCTCAAGCAGAAAGAACAACATGCACAAGGACATCAGCAGGTCAAGGTCTGCAAACAGTGGGCAGGCCAATCAATCTGGGAATGGGATATGTATAAGGTAGCAATGGGAGAAAAAGTTAAAAGAGATTTAGACCTTTTTATCAACTACCTCTATGTTTAATTCAGGAAGCAATGGGGAGCCACTGAAAATCTTTTTTTTTTGCCTTGAGTTTTAAGTTAAAATGCATTTTTTTTTTTGAGACAGAGTCTCATATGTTGCCCTCAGTAGAGTGTCATGGATTCACAGCTCACAGCAACCTCAAACTCTTGGGCTCAAGTGATTCTCTTGCCTGAGCCTCCCAAGTAGCTGGACTACAGGTGCCCACCACAATGCCTGGCTATTTTTTGGTTGTAGTTGTCATTGTTGTTTGGCAGGCCCAAGTTGGATTTGAACTCACCAGTTCCGATGTATGTGGCTGGCGCCCTAGCTGCTGAGTTACAGGCGCCGAGTCCAAAATGCATTTTTAAATGTTTTCTTATAGTCTTTCCAAGTACTTTCATAACAAGTAGTTTAGTCATGTGGTGGCACCTTGTGCTGGCAGCCTCCCAATCCTAGCACCTTGGGAGGCTGAGGTGGGTGGACTGCCTGAGCTCAGGAGTTCTAGACCAGTCTGAGCCAGACAGAGAACCCATTTCTAAAAATAGCCAGGACCTGTAGTCCCAGCTTCTCTGGAGGCTGAGGCAAGAGGATCTCTTGTGCCCAAGTGAGGTTGCTGTAAGCTATGTGGCGACAGCACTATATGGAGGGTGGCAAAGTGAGACTTTTGTTTCAAAAAAAAAAAAAGTAGTTTAAAGCTTAAAATGTATTGTTCTGAAATCTGGTGTAAAGTGATATGAGTGAAAATAGGATATCAGAAATTTAGAAGCAAGTAGGAAAAAGCCTTGATAGTTGATAATAAGCACAATTTCTATGCAGCCTGGATTTTCCAGGACAGTCTCAATTTAAGATTTTCTGCACTACTGTTTTTATTAATACATTTTGGTTCTCCAACTTTTTATAGTTTTATTGCAATGTAATTGATATACAATAAATCACACATATTTAAAAAGTACAATTTATCAATTTTGATGTATGTATAGAACTGTGCAACCCTAACTACAATGAAATAATACACATATCAGCATCCCCCCAAATTTCCTCAGAGCCTTTTGCAATTCATTTCTCCTTCTTCTTACCACTACACTCCTTGTTAGGTAACTGTTATCTGCTTTTGGTCACAATAAATTGATTTGCAGTTTTTGGCCAGGGCTGGGTTTGAACCTGCCACCTCTGGCATATGAGGCCAGCGCCCTACTCTGTTGAGCCACAGGCGTTGCCTGCCATAAATTGATTTGGATTTTACAAAATTTTATATAAATGGAATACACAATATGTACTGACTATGGTTTACTTCTACAAGACAATTTTTTAAAAGGTGGAGGAATGTTCTAGATTAAAAGACTAAGGAGAACCAAAAAAACAAATGCAATGGTTGAAACTTGATCAAATGTTGGTTTGAAAACACCAGAGAAAACACTAGGGAAAATTTAAATAGAATTAAATACTAAGTGACAATAGGGAATACTTGTTAATTTTCTTGGGTGTTAAATGGTATTATTTTTATAATAGGAGAATATCCTAACATTGTATTTTGAAGCATTTCAGAGTAAGGTGTCACAGTTTCTGTAATTTATGTTCAAAAGGTTTAAAAAAATAAAGCAATACTTTATTGCTTTAACAACTGTTGAATATACATGGTAGGAATATGTGTGTTTTGAAGTTATTTTCAGCTTCTTATTATGTTTGAATTTTTATTTATTTATTTTTTTGAGACAGAGTCTCACTTGTTGCCCTTGGTACAGTGCTGTAGTGTCACAGTTCATAGCAACCTCAAACTCTTGGGCTCGAGAGGTCCTTTTGCCTCAGCCTCCCTGAGGGTCTATAGCTGGGTCTATAGGTGCCCACCACAACGCCCGGCTATTTTTAGAGATGGGGTCTCACTCTTGCTCAGGCTGGTCTCAAACCCTTGTGCTCAGGCAATTCATCTGCCTTGACCTCCCAGAGCGCTAATCCTCTCAGGATTACAGATATGAGCCACCGTGACCAGCCTATGTTTGAATTTTTAAATACAGATTTGGAAGAAAGAAGATAGGAAATCAAAACTTGAGACTGTCCTGGAAAGTCTGAGCTATAATCAATCACCCAAATCATTTTCCTACTTGCTTCTAACTTCTCATTGGTATCTTTTCTATATATTCAATCTCATCATTTCATACCTGATAAAATAAGCATATATCTTAAACAAGAACAATAATAAATCATGACATTCATATACAAAATTTAACTTAAATTTGTTCATAGGCCTAAATGTAAACTATGAAATTAGTTAAAACTATGAAATTTCTAAAAGAAATAAGAAAATCTTAGTGACCCTGGGTTTGGCTTAAATATAACACAAAAAGTATGAATTATACAAGACATAAATTAATAAGTTGGATTTTGTAAAAATTAAAATACAAATTAAAACTACAATGAGATAATACTATGTACCTGGTAGAATAGATAGGATTAAAAAGACTGACCATACTAGGCATTGGTGAGAATATGGAGTAACTGGAATTCTCACGCACTGCTAATGGGTGAGAATGTAAAATGATATTTTGAAAAACAGTCAAACCATTTCTTACAAAGTTAAACATATACTTACCAGATGTGTATGAACACCTACCCAGCCATTCAATGCTTCTTTACCTATGAGAGATGAAGGTCAAAGTCCAAACAAAAACTTTTCCACAAATGTTTCTAGTAGCTTTATTTATAATAGCTCCAAACCAGTAACAAAAATATCCATGAACAGGTGAATAGATAAACAAATTGTGGGATACACACACAGTAGAACTCAGCAATGAAAAATAAAAAATTGTTGAGATAGGAAGAAACAAACTCAATTCAAAATAATTATGCTAAGTGAAAAAAGCCAGATAAAAATAATTTGTCTAATTGTTTTCCTTGTGATAATGTTTAATTTATATCTTTATGCTTTGGAAGTTAGGTCTAAAGGCTTGATTTATTTTTAGCAAAAATATAGTACTTATTAGGTCATGGTATGCACTGCATATAGAACCAATTGAGGAGGTAAAGAAACTGTCCACTAGGTGATAGTAAATTTGATCATATGGTTAAGGTAGTAATTGCCAGATCTCCTCTCTATGAAGCTATATTTTTTCCTTTGCAATTAGCAAGTAATCTGTATACTATACATCAGCCACAACTGAATATCTTGTTTGGTGTTAATCTTCTCCTAACAGTTCTAATGTCCACTGATAATCCTTGCCTAAATGGATTATTTCATTGGGCTCAAAAAAAAAAAAAAAAAAAAAAAAGGTCCAAAGTCTCACTATTTTGCCCTGGGTAGAGTCTTGTGGGCATCAAAGGTCATAGCAGCCTCAAGGTCTTGGGCTTACGCGATTCTCTTGCTTCTGCCTCCCAAGTAGCTGGGACTACAGGTGCCCGCCACAACACCTGGCTATTTTTTGATTGCAGTTGTCACTGTTGTTTGGCAGGCTTGGGCTGAATTTGAACCCACCAGATCTAGTGTATGTGGCTAGTGCGCTAGCCACTGAGCTGTAGGTGTTGAGCCTCGACTTTTCTTTTTTAAGCATTACTTTTTTGTATTCTATTATTTCTTCTCTGTGACTTAGTCAATAAGGACTGAAACATTTTTGGATATAACAACTTTTCCATGTTTGATTCCCTTGACAAATTCACATCCATCTTTGTTGGCTTTGCTCAATGAACCTCTCTTCCTAAACCCTAACTTCCTAACCACAAAGGCTGTTTTCAAATGATATTGCAAATAACACTGCTTATCCTTCACTCATTCATTCAAAAATTTCTATTGTGTCTATGCTGTGCTTTAGGCTCTGTTCTAGGTATGGGTGGTAAATAAATCAGATGAAGTTTCTGGCCTATATTCTAGCGGGGGTGGGCAGACAATAAGTAAGTAAATATAAATAAAATAGAATGTCAGGTAGAGGCGGCACCTGTGGCTCAAAGGAGTAGGGTACTGGCCCCATACACTGGAGGTGGTGGGTTCAAACCCAGCCCCGGCCAAAAAGAAAAAAGAATGTCAGGTAGGAAAGTCAATGTGAATGAAAAGAAAGCCGCTGAGGAGAAAAGGGTGATGATGGAGAGGGTGAGAGCTATTTTAGATAGGAAATCATGGATCTTGTAGAGCTGACAGCCGTTGCTGCCCCATACCCCCCAGCCACTCTGGCATGATCCAGTATAAGCCAGTGCTACTGGAAGCACCTGTGACTTTTGTGCCTGTAGCCCAAGGGCTTCTCTATCTGTAGGGCGGGCCCAGGCTGGGAAAACAGTCCTTAGCCAAGGATAAGTGGGAACTGAAGGACAAGCAAACACCCAGCTTCCCTGCCCCCTTGAGGGGGAAAATTTGGACGTGTATCCATGTCTCCCAGAGGTTTCTGCAGGATTGAGTACCAGCTGTTCTCAGTGGTAAGATGCTTATTGTATTGGTTCCTTCCCTTTGCTGCCTCACTTCTCTGGGACTACTCTACCAGTTCTTCTTGGTATCACACTTTATATTTCAAACATACCAATTACACTCAAATCCTTAGTTTTGGTGTAACTCAGACTAAGTCAGAAGGTCCTAGAAGTGGTCCAAGGAAGTAAACCCTCAAATAAGATTCCAGAATTGGATTACCTACCAGCCAACAAAAACCAGGTCAGCAAAGACCAGATAATAACAGACCCCCTTACTGTGGGTACGTGTGGGGCAGTGATAATCTCTGACATGCTGTAACATCACTATTACTAAGATGAATTGGGATAGAGTGTAGGCAGGAGAAAATGCACTGGCTGATAGGGTAGCTCTTGAACTGAAAGGTAAGGGGAGCAACGGTAATAATGAGAATTTGGGAGCTGGTTGGTTGTTGTTAATTACTAGAGAAGCCACGGAGGAAGGAAACAACAGGCTCAGCTTAGGTAACCATTAACTTAGAGGAGGGGTGGAAAGCCAGAGCAATTCCACGGCATCATTTAAAGAAGTCCATCTCCTGTAGACCGCAGTTAGAATGAGCTAAAGAGTAAGACCCTAAATTTGATCACAAGTCTAACAGAGCTAAAGAGAAGGTTGAATTTAGAGCCCAACAGGTTTCTTATGCTAAAGTCAAGGAGCTGAAAAGGAAAGCAAGGGGCCCTGAGATCTCTGATATGGACATTAGGGAGAATGGGCTTGAGGACCTTAAACCCCTGAAGCCTCTCAATACTTTAAGCCAGAGTATGTCAGAGCCTTTCCCCTTGCTAAGAGAAATAGGACTCCCGGTGCCTAGAGATTGTGTAAAGGCCACACCTTGCAAGGGCAGATGCCTCGCAAGATTATGCTTGCCTGTAAGATCTTTCTGTGCCTTTCTTCATTGCTTCTATATAAATTATAAGCTTTATTTTGAGTCAACCAAGTAAACACTATTACATGAAGAAAGGGATTATTCACTAAAACATAGCAAATATGTCACCTGGAAATGAATCTTGAAGGTGTTGGATCAGGGAGGGAAGAATGTAAGGCTGAATGAGGGAGAGTTTATTAACACAATAAACTCTGTGTTAATTTATCTGTATCATCCAGTGACTTAGGACTTAATATCATGGTAGAATGCCTAGAACTGTACCTACTACATTGCAGGAATGACTCCTTGAAACTTAAAAATAACAATGAGATGGAGATGCTGGAACTTCTTAGAAGAAAGATGAAGAAGGAGTCAAAAAGTTCAGAGATTAGAAGTAAGAATGAACTTACTAACAGTATTCTCTGGGAGGGTGCAGAGGACACTTCCTTTACTAAAGTGACAAGGAATGTGCTAGTATGTTTTGAGCTCAGAATTGCTTGTCCTATAGATCAAGATTTTTGGTAAACGATGCCCCAGAGTCAATGGGAATAACAGGATTCTAGAGGCCAGGTGGCACTAGACCATCAGAAGCAAGTTGGAGTCAATTATGGTCACATCTCCCAACTTGAATAAATCTTAGGAACCTAATGTTGAGAGGGGAAAATTGAGTCCTAGAAGAACACATGAATCATTTAGATTTTAAAAATATGTAAAATGAAAATGTGTGTGTATGCATATGTGTATGATAGGTGGATAAGCATAAAATTAGAATAATGGTTGCTTCAGGGAAGAAGGAAGAGAATAAGGATAGAAAGAAATACAGGAAGGGACTTCTAAGGTATCGGCAATATTCTCTTTCTCAAGCCAGGTGGTGAGTACACAGGCATTCATTTTATTGTTATTCTTTATACACAACATGACTTACCGTTTTTTGAATGGGCTTGATATGCATCAAAAATAATTTAAAGAAACAGATCCTAATCATAAATCCTCACTGCTTGTGACTGATAGTAGACAGCAGTGAAAGGAACACAAGTAGATTCAAATTTAAGTCATTTATTGGCTGTACAACCTTAGGGACGTTACTGAGGGATGTTCTTCGTATAGGTCTCTCACTAGTAAAATGGTTTTGGTGGCCAGGCATGGTGGCTCATGCCTGTAATCCGAGCACTCTGGGAGGCTAAGGTGGGTGAATTGCTTGAGCTCAGGAATTTGAGACCAGCCTGAGTAAGAGCAAGACCCCATCTCTAAAAGAAATAGCTGGGCATTGTGGTGGGTGCCTATAGTCCTAGCTACTCAGGAAGCTGAGGCAAGAGGATCCTTGAGACCAAGAGTTTGAGGCTGCTATGAGCTATGACACCACAATATTCTACCGAGGGTGACAGAGTCTCAAAAAAACAAAACAAAACAAGCAAACAAACAAAACAAAACAACTCATACTGAATGCACAAGTAGTAAATGAGCAGAATTGGTACTTGAATCTAGAAGCCAAATTTTGGTTCTTTCCACTATAGTCTGTTTCTTTTCAAATTGTGCTATATTAAGGATGATTAAATTAAATGATTATTTTTTACCATACAGGTGCTTGTAAAAGAAAACACGAGTCATCTGTCTTTCCTGTCATCTAATACAACTTCCTTAGAGGCAACCACTTTCAATTCTTTTAGGTGTTTTTCCCCTTAGTATTTGCAGCAAATAAAATAACATGCTTATATGTACATGTGTCATAATTTTCAAATCAAGACACTTATTAGTTTCCTGCTGTTAAGGATGAGTCTTTCAGGTTCTTAAAACACACATATACCCCCCACACTATACCTCTCTATTTTGATACATTTTTATCACAATATTTCATACTTTTCTTCTTCCGTATTGTCTTAGTTTACTCCAGGTTGATTTTTTTTTAACTTTTACATTGGACTGTGCTCAAATCTTTGGTGATCCTTGGCTATACATTCATATGTATTTTTTTTTCTAATAGAAGATTCTGTATATGTCCAGTCATATTTAAGAGAAAGCCTGCTTACCCTCCACTTTCACAGTCAACTAGTGACTCTCATCAGGGGTTGTTTGGCTGGTTAATTCGTTTTAACATTCTGCTTCAGGAACTTGGAGTTTAGCTTATTTTTCTCTAAGTGAGTTATATCTAGAATTTCCTAACATCTCTTTTCCACTGCCATTGCCTCTCCTTTTCTGTTTGTACTTTTTGTACCTTTCTAATTCCTTTGCTGTTATCTTAGGGGGTTTTGGGAGGAAGTGGAGACAAACGCGGGCTTTTAGCCAGGAGTCTACATTTCTAATTTTGACTTTTCTTGGAATTTTTGTTGTTAATAAGTAATGGTTAGTATCAGCTCAATGCAAATGAATAAAAATATCTCTGGGTAACTATTTTTCCAGTTGCCTCTGTTGAAGCCTCTTTTACCCTGAAAATTTCAGTGTGCATTCTTACCAATAATAAAAGCGCTGTTAATACTTGAGTGTCACTTGTGTATGACTTTTGTGTTCAGTGCAAAGTGGGGAGGGGGTTCATGGTCTCATTTTGGTGATGTTCCTGCTAAACATGACATACTGGAATGGAGGGATATTCCAGGAGGGAAGGAGCAGGATGGGAAGGGCTTCTGTATAGAGGATAGATCTTGAGCAGGGAGAGAGAGGATCCATGCGGAAGGGTGGTCTGACCTGGGATGCCAGATCCCTAGCAAGGTGAAGAGGGCATTCACCACCCTGTGGGGGTGGCCAGGGGAGCTGTCAGAACACAAGTCAGGTAAAGGGGGGGTCTACATATGGGGATAGGTTGGCATAGAAGTCAGAGCATAAGCAGGGTGAAGAGGGTGGTGGCATGGGGAGGGGCAGTGGCAGCAATGCCAAAGAACTGACCCAATAAATATATATATTAAAGATAATGGGAGCCAGGTCACTCATCCTGGGAGAAGGGTGTCATATATGTGCAAAGGGAGAAAGCAAGCATAGACCTGGAAGTGTTGGACTGGAATTAGAAGTTACTGGTGTGAACTCATGACTTGCAATGTATCTCTGTAACCTCAATATCAATGTTGCTATGTGCATATGTTTCCCTAGCCCTGTCCGCTGACATGGGGTGACAGCTGTGAGCCCAAACTGCAACCAGCAGACCTACTTGGATTGTGGCATCTCACTACCATTCACCACTTCAAGGAACTAGGGTGCCATGTTTAGCAAATAAAAATATAGCAAATATTTAGTGAATAAAATTATTATTGTGTGGGATATACCTACACCAAATATTTATTCATTATTTATCTGAAAGTCAAATTCAACTGATTATCCTGTATTTTATTTGGCAACTCTACTCCTTAGAAAAATGACTGATTCCAATAATGGAGCAAGGAAAGTACAAGATGAGCCTGGAATATTTTGTTGTGCAAGAAAGAAAGTAAATACTTGAAGACTGGAACAAAATCACAAAGAAACCAATTTAAAGGGGCTCACAGTAGCCAAATATGGGACAATTTAAGTATCAAAATAAACAGTAATAGTAACAGGTTATAACTCATTGAACTCCATGAGCACATACTGATAAAGATAGAAGATTTCAATGAAAGTGTGATGAGGAATAGGATATTAACTAGTTCTAAAGTATGTCCTCACAAAATACTTATTAATTTAAAGCCGAAAAAATAGTAACTTTGCTTTGTAGTTAATTGTGGAGAAGCCTGGCAGATACCATTTTAATTGAGTGATGAAAGTGAGTATCACCAGTAATAGGATGAACTGAAACTGAGTGCCTGAAAAGACCTAGTAAGAACACATATCACTTTGGTGATGTTCCTGCTAAAGACAACATGCCCATGCTGAAATGGAGGGACGTTTCACAGAATAACTAGCTGTAATCTTCAAAAGCTGTAATCTTCAAAATCTTTCATGACTAGCTGAGGTCATGAAAGTCAAAGAAGACTGAGGAAGTTTCAGACTAAAGAACACTAAAGCAATGTGACAATTAAATGCAACACATATTCTGAAGTGTATCCTTTGTTTTTGCTGTAAGAGATACTACTGGGACAGCCGATGAAACTTAATGGGGTCTCAGTATTAGATAGTACTAATCATCAGTGTTAATTTCCCAACTTTAATGGTGGAATTGTGCTCACATAGGAGAAAGTTCTGCATATATCCCCTAAGTATTACATAGTGATGGGGCATTAAGTTGGCAACTGAATCCTGAATGGTTCAAGATAAAAAACTTATCTGTATGGTACTTGCAAATCTGTAAGTTTCAGATTGTTTGAAATGAGTAAAAATAATGTTTATATCTGGTTTTAAAAGGAAATTAATAATCATTCTTATACTTAGGTCTAAAAAAACAGCTTAAAATACTATTAATATAATGTGCTTTGCAATGATGATGTACACTGAAAGCCAACCAGCTGGAGATGACAAATTCATTTATTAAAAGAATCCTCCTGGCTCGGCACTGGTAACTCAGTGGTTAGGGCACTGGCCACATGCACCAGGGCTGGTGGGTTCCAACTTGCTAAACAACAATGACAACAATAACAAAAAAAATAGCCGGGCATTGTGGCAGGCACCTATAGTCCCAGCTACTGGGAGGCTGAGGCAAAAGAATGGCTTAAGCCCGAGTTTGAGGTTGCTGTGAGCTGCGACGCTCTATGTCTACTGAGGACGACATAGTGAGACTCTGAGTCTCAAAAAAAAAAGATAAAAATAAAAAATCCCCCTGAAATTAAATTGGTAGAATTTTTAAACTATAAGGAAAAAATGGGATTCAACATATTACTAATATTTTATGTGAAACACTGGGGGAAAATTTTCATTTAAAACAAAAACCAATGGTAGCTATTTCTAGGGTTTAGATAGTGGCATTTTATCCCTGGAGTAGATGGTCCTTTTGTTTAAGAGAAATACATTTATTCTGATCTTGACACTAATTGTTGGGGATAAAAAAGAAAAACATATTTAAGTGTGTGTTCAACACTGGTAATTTTCTATCCAATATCTATTCTTCCTGCTTTCCTTTTTTTTGAGAGAGAGCTCACTTTTTGTCGCGCTGGGTAGAGTGCCTTGACATCATAGCTCACAGCAACCTCAAACTCTTGGGCTCAAGTGAGTTTCTTGTCTTAGCCTCCTGAGTAGCTGGGACTATAGGTGCCTGCCAAAACACCCAGCTATTTTTAGAGATGGGGGTCTCGCTCTTGCTGAGGCAATCCACCCACCTTGGCCAGACTGCTAGGATTATAGGCGTGAGCCACTGCGCCCAGCCCTGCTTTTCTTATTAACAGAACTTAAACTCACTTTGGGCAACAATGCCTACCCTTCTCAGCCTTATTTAGAGTTGGGCATGGCCTCAAGACACCACTCTATTAATGAGACCTAAACTGAAGTGTGCTGGAAATACTGGGAAAAGAATCAGTGTGGATGTGACTCCTGAGGATCAGCGCCTATTTGTGACTCATTAGGCAACAAGCTTGATGATAACTTAACATACGACATGGATAACAATAAGGATGGCAAAGGAAGAGAATAGCCTGGGTTCTTGATGGCATTTACACAACTGCTGCACCAAACTTAAACTCCCCACTAGCTGATTTTTTTTGAAGAGAAACTGTTAACCCTACATTTTTACGTCAGTTGTGTTTTCTCTTATTTGAATCTGTAAACACTATTAACAAGTTTGATGGTATTTCTGGTGAAAGGTGGAGACTCGCAAGTTGAACTACTTGCTTAATAAAGCAAAAGGACCTTGTGTAAGAAGACTTCTCTCAAGAGATGTGACAAGAACGCGGAGGTTAGCTCTACATCATAGCAATTACAGGGTAATCAGAAGACACCCAACAAGAGACATAATCAGTGAGAAATTCCCTAAGGTGGCAAGTGGCCAACAGTTTTAGGAAAATTATATTGGACATGAACTTTGAAGTTGTTTTTTGTCTTTTTTTTTTTTTTTTTAGAGACAGGGTCTGTTCTGTTCACCCTGGCTAGATAACAGAGTGCAATGGTATGATCATAGCATACCACAACTTCAAACTCTTGGTCTGAAGTGATCCTCCTGTCTCAGCCTCCTGAGTAGTTAGGACTACAGGTGCATGCCACCATGCCCTGCTAATTTTTTTATTCTTATTTTTGTAGAGATGGGGCCTTGCTATGTTGCTCAGGCTGGTCTCTAACTCCTGGCTTCAATTGATTTTCTTGGCTCAGGCTCCCAAAGTGCTCAATATATAAGGCATTGAGCCGTTGCACCTGGCCTATAAGTGGGTTTGATAGCCCTAAAAATTTGCTACATAGAACAGTCTTATGTTAATGAAAGTATAGTAGTGTCAGCTTGGGTCTGGATCTGAAATTTTCATATGAATACCTTCACATAAAATGTTAGGTTATAATATTTTATTTGGCTATTAAAAGAAATGCCAACCCTAGAATGAAAGACTAGAGAAGCCGAAAATTTCTCCAGTCCTTGAAATGGAAGCCTATTTGTTGAAAAGGTGCCTTAAACACTTGGAGAGTTGTTGATGTTCTCATATCTGGCTTTCACAGGAGAGTCGGCCTCTAAGGCGCTTCTTGGTTTTTCCTCTAAAACAATTTTTTTTTTTTTAAATCTTACATCTAATTTCTTTTTCTTTTTTTATTTTTTAGAGACAGAGAGTCTCACTTTGTCACCCCCAGGTAGAGTGTAGTGGTGTCACAGCTCACAGCAACCTCCAGCTCTTGGGCTTAGGTGATTCTCTTGCCTCAGCCTCCGGAGTAGCTGGGACTACAGGCGCCCGCCACAACGCTCGGCTATTTTTTGTTGCAGTTTGGCCAGGGCCGGGTTTGAACCCACCACCTTTAGAATATGGGGCTAGCGCCCTAACCACTTAGCCATAGGTGCCGCCCTTAAAGGCTCTTGACATTCTTTTTTTTTTTTTGGGCAGTTTTTGGCCAGGGCCAGGTTTGAACCCACCACTTCAGGTTTATGGGGCCAGTGCCCTACGCCTTGAGCCACAGGTGCCGCCCTTTTTCTTTTCTTTTTTTTTTTATTAAGTCATATATACATAGATCATGAATACATTTATGCCTTTGTGGGATTCAATGTGTTGATTATTTGTACAAAATGGAGTGCTTACATCTTACTAATTAACAAATTCTTATATTGTTTGGATTGGAACCCAGAACTTGTGTTTGTATAAAGATAGTATAACCAGGCTCGGCACCCATAGTTCAGTGGTTAGGGCACCAGCCACATGCACCGGGGTTGGTGGGTTCAAACCCAGCGAGGGCCTACTAAACAACGACAAAAAAAAAAAAAAAAAAAAAAGCCAGGCGTTGTGGCAGGCACCTGTAGTCCCAGCTACCTGGGAGGCTGAGGCAAGAGAATCGCTTAAGCTCAAGAGCTTGAAATTGCTGTGAGCTGTGATGCCACGGCACTCTACCAAGGGCGACACAGTCAGACTCTGGCTTAACCCCCCACCCCAAAAAAAAAACCCAAAATAGAATAATCAAAGTGGGTAGATTCTCACACAAGGTCTATAAGCCTATAGAACCCAACCCCACTGGAATACTAACATAATTACTTGCTATTCTTTATAATAATGTTTCTAAATGTAAACTTCGTTTTAAACTCAGCACCTTAGCACATTACAACTTTGTATTTTGCTCATATCACTGTCTCCGATCAGGTGGTACTCTTCCAAACAGCAAATATGGAATTGGGATTCCTTTTATCATGTGATTCAACATCTTAACATCCTTTGCTTGCAGCATTGTAGGCAGGGAAGAAATAAATTATTTCACAGGAGACTTCAGAAATCAAGCCTTGAAAGTGATACTTACTACTCTGTCCACATTTTACTGGCCAGACTAAGCACATGGCCCCAGCTTAACTGCAGAGGAGGATGAGAAATGCAGTCTTTTCTAAGTGGCCAGGAAGAGAAAAAGGAATATAGGCATTTTGTACCTACTGTGCAGACAGGGTTTTTTTTTTAAGATTAAATAGCTACACATTCTAGGCTAACAAATGTTATATCCTCTCCTTCCTTTGGAATCAGTCAAGTACACAGTAGTGGTGGAAAGTTGTGGTGGCGGGTTTTGGTGGCAAAACTCCTAGCAAAAAGATTTTAGTAAAGGAAATCAGGTACAAATCTGGTAGAGCTAAGTAGAGGTTCTGGTAGCCTGAAAGGTGGGTAGGGAGTAAGAGAAAAACTGTGAAGTTGGGTCTTCTTGATAAGATTCCTAGAAAGTTAGAACAAATCGTAGGAGAGAGGGCAGAGCTAGTTAATGGGTTTGGCTAGGAAAAAGACAAGGGTCTTCCAGAGAAGGCATTCTGGGGCAAAGGTGGCAGAAATCAGCGTCTAAGAATATATACAGGTTATCTTCACAAAACGGGGGAATGTTCGGTATCCCAGTGACTCTCGCAATTACTATAGCTCCATTACGTGATGTCAAAGGTGAGTAAAAATGCTACTGAAAGTATAGCATCCTTCACTAGAAATATATCATGCTCTTAGTAGACATAAAATATAATGTTTTTTAAAAATAGAAATGATATGAAGCAATTACTTCTAAATATTACTGGAGAGTCCAGTTTTTATCAATAGTTTCTCTAGAAATATTTGCACTGAATATGGTGGAATAATGCAATGTGTGAAACTTGACTGGATTCAGGTTGCAGGGGTAAGAGGCACAATGGTCAAAAATATTGTCGGTACAACTAGGAAGATAAAAATATGTACTGAATTTAGATATTATAGATTTTTGTTATGCTTCTTAGTTGTGATTCAAGTTTAGGATTAGTAATATCCTTTTTTGTAGGAGATACCTGCTGAAATACTGAATGAAGCATCCAATGTCTGTAACTTAGTTTCGAATGGCTCAGAAAAAGCACATAAAGAAAATACTGTTCAGCAAAATGTTAACAATGACTGAACTTAGGTGGAAGGTATATGAATATGCATTACATTGTTCTTGCAACATTACTGTATTTAAAAAAATTACAGTGAAAACCTGAAAAATAAACGAAATTGAAGGTTTCTAGAATGTTAATTGGCTATTAAGAGAAAAAAAGCTGTCACCCATTTATTTGTGAAATATATCCTCAGATAATGTAGCATCAACGATTTTAGACCATAGTGGCTGAGGTCATGTATCAGGCCTGGCACATACCAAGCACTAGACTGTAAGCCCCATGAAGCTAGGCACAGATATTTTTGTTTTTTCTTTCTTACTACATGTCTAGCACTTAGCCAAGTGCTAGGAAATAGGTGATAATAAAAAAATTAATTGAACAGGAAGTAACTGTGAAAATTCTATGCTTATCATAGTCTAACCCTGTTTTTGTTTTTTATGCCTTTTGGAAGTTAAAACAAAAAATATACTAGTAATATTTATATATCTGGTATGTTTGGCAACTCCCTATTGTTAATTCAATAATTTACATTTGAATTTCAGGCTATAACATTTTTGAAAAATTTTTTTGAATTTCAGGTTAATGTGAGTGTATAAACAACCAGGTCAAAATATTTGATTTTGTTAGGTCAGAGTCCCTTTTGTGGTTATGCCCCACACTCAAAAGGTGAGCCAAACACCCCCACACCATTTCCATTCAGTGGGCAAGCTAGACCATTTTAAAGCCTTTAGTGTACAAAGGTCAGTTACATTTAAACCTGCCTCAATATTTTTATAATTTTCTTTAGGCCTGTTTCATTCCTTCTTTTAATAAAAGAATAGCTATATTTTATTAGATAAAAAGATTTCATGACAATTTATGACAAGACCAAGTGGCTTGTTTCCTGAAAGATTCCTCTAAAGCAGTGGTTCTCAATCTTCCTAATGCCACGACCCTTTAATACAGTTCCTCATGTTGTGGTGACCCCCACATATGAGGAGTGGTATCTTGGTTCCTAAGACCATTGGAAAGATGGTCTTAGGCGACCCCTGTGAAAGGGAAAAGGGTCGTTGGACCCCCAAAGGGGTCGCGACCCACAGGTTGAGAACTGCTGCTCTAAAGCTTTAAGGTTAAATTATCAAAAGTTACAAGTGACTCAAAGTTATTTTCTATTTAAAAAGTAGTGACCTATCATTCATTTTCAGAGTCAACCTTTTTGCAAATTTAGATGATGAGAAAGGTTAACAGGTAATTTCATCTGTCTATACGTTTTCTAAGTTGATTCATTCTTGTATTTAAAAATATCATTAAATTTTGATATTCTCCAACATTTTTAACAGCACTATGAAATTATTAGGGAGGTGATCACCAAATCTAAGGGTATTTCCTATAATATCTGCACTACTAACTAATATCTGTTTTCTTTTTTGATATTCTCTTCCTCAGTATTGAGGAAGTATGGTGATTCTTTGAAGCAATGGGGCCAAGTGATGGGTTGGAGTTGGCTATAATGGATAAAGGGGAGAGTGGAGAAATCTTATTTTTATAAAGCAAGTTTCTTCCATTTAATTCCTTCTTAGTACTATTTATATTAACTATATTCATGTTATATAATATAATTCATGTTATATTCACGTTATATAAATCACACTTATATTAACCTTTAATTTTTTTATTTATTTCTATTAAATATTAATCTGATCCTAAAGCAGTTAGGTTTAAAATAAACCTTATTCAATTGTAGAATAAGAGGCTTGCCATGTGAAAATGAATAATATTCTATAGACTTTGAGAATTAATTTACCTTATTGTTCCAGAAGACTGAGAGTCAATATGATAGAATTGCAGGAATGTATTTCAAGACTCAGGGTGGAGTATGGACTTCCTATTTACTTACTGTCTTGTCTCTGGATAAGTCAGTTTCTCTCTGGGTCTCACCTTCTTCCAGTTTTTAAATATCATTGATTCTAAACAAAGAACTGAGAGATAAGGAAATAAAAATAACCAAATGTAATATATTGGGAAAATCTGCCAGGCAGTGACATAGGTAGCATATACTTGATCTTAACGAGTGAGATTAAAAAAAACACCATTTACTTTAGCAGGAACTTGGGAAGAAAGAAAAAAGCCACTGTGACTTTTATAAAATCAACAAACCTGGGGGGGGGGGAGAAATTTCTGTAGGGAAAACAATTTCTTACGTAATTGCCTTGAGAAAAACACAAAGCAATAGATTTGGGGGGAATAAAAATTCCTTCACATATCTGTGGGAAACTAAACTCAAATACAACAAACCCCAAAGCTACCTTGAAGGATTGCAGCAATAGTTTAATAGTTGAAAGATGGCATTATTTTGGAAAGTAAAGAATTAAAAGTATCATAGTTTTAAGAAGTTTGTAATCAAATTCATAAAAGATAGTTAAACTACAAATATTTTTATTTTAGAAAGAACCTAGCCCACATATAACTTATTGGGTGGTATTACCTGAAATACACTGTTCAATGTTGACTGCAAAAAGATATCGGAAAGTTGGGCATCTGAGAGATTAGGCATTAAAAAGACAGAAGCACACATCACAGAAGAGAAATTCAAATGGCTATTTATCTATGAAAAGTCCTCAACAGTATCAGTATTGAATGCAAGTTTAAACCACAAGCGGTACTACTATACACACCCCAGACAAGCAAAACTGAAAAAGGACTGATAATACCAAGTGTTGATGAGCGTGCAGTATTGGCATTCACGCATAGCTAGTGTGTGTACCACTTTAGAAAACAGTTTTGGTATTATTTATACAAATGTGTGATATACATAATCACTTCCAGGTATATATCATCAAGAAAGTGATGTAGATGTGATAGGATACATATATGAAGAATATAGTAACCCAAAATGGAAACAACCCACCAGCCCATTGATAAAAAAATAGCTAAGCAAATTGTTACATATTGCTACAATGGAACACTGTAATATGTAGCAATGAAAATTATAGCTATAGCAATGACCTGAACAACATATGGTTTAAAAACAATGTGGAACAAAAGCAGCAAGAACAGGTTACATATTATATCATTTAATTTACATAAAGTTCAAAATAAGTGACAAAACTAAACAATATATTGTTTAGGGACACATACTTGTGATAAAACAATAAAAGGCAAGGAAATGACTATCACAAAAGTTAGAATATGATTGCATCTAGGATGTAGGGAAAGAGTTGTGTTCAGGAAAGTCACAGGAAGTGGGGGCTTCTAGGTTGTTGGCAATATTCCATTTCTTGACCTGGTTGATTTGTTACACAGTGGCATCCTTTATAATCACTCATTATACTATATAATTGCTTTATGCATTTAAAGTATATTTAACAATAAAAATGCTAAAAGTAATTGATATACTGTAGATGATATTTATGGAAAGAAAAAGAAATTTTGCCAAATAATTTTGCTCACGCAGTCTTTGATGGTAAAAACCATTGATGTGGGATAATAAAACACTGATTAAATAGTTTCTCATAAGAGCTCACTTTCAAGTGTAGGAGTCAAGAATCTTATACAGATCTCCCTTTGTTATATTTTAACACAGTATGCAGATCTTTATCATAAACAAATTGATGAACCAGAGAAAGAACTGTTGTTACCTAAACTTCAGATGTTTTGGAATTTTGAATTAACTAGCTGTTTTCTCCTCTAGATTGATCAGAAATTTAAGGAATTAAAGACATGCAAACCAAGTTGGAAATGTATGAACTTCCTCCTCTCCAGGGGCCAGTTCCAGCTGTTTCCTCCTGCTATCAAGCTGGCTGGTGAAGTGGGTGGATCTTGGCCAGTATGCTTAATGCAGCTGCAACTTCATAAGCAGGTAGCTTAGGGCTCTCCTAAGAGTCATTCTGTCCCTCAGCACTAAAATTCTAAGGTGGAGCCATTGACAATGGAAACAGACGAGACTACTAAAAAACCCTATGCGGTACATATTTATCTGGAGGTGTTCTCTGCTGGATTGCAGAGCTCTGATGTTTGCACTCTTGTTATTCAAAGCCCACAAAGCTTAAAATCTGAGGTGCTCAGCTTTATAAAATCCCCTAAATCTATGCTTACTCCTTTAACTTTCACCATTCCCCTGCTGTAACATGGGGTGGGGCAGACAAAAAAGATTTATTTTGCAGCCATGTGGGATCACCACTTGGTGGTTTGATTCCCTGTGAGTCTTACTTGGAAGGATATAGCAAGGGATTGGTCATGCAAAGACAGTCAAATCCAGGGTAAGTTAAGAAGGATAATCTCTCCTTGCTTTTGGAGCATCCTACTTTGCCTCTCCCACCACCTTTTCTGTAGCTTTTAAATAAACACAAGCCTTCAGATTTACCAGTTACAAGTTTCCTTCTTCTACTATTTGCATATGGTAGTGACAGTAGTGGCAGAAGCTCTGGGTTTCCCAAATGTGTCTACAATACACTTGGCACCTACCTCCCCCTCCTCCATGTGAAAAGACTTGCAATATCCTTTACTGATGCTTCAAGAGGAGGTAGGGTGTGCCAAGGTCTGGAGACAGAACTGTGGAATCTGCTTCCATTCATCATTGCGGCTGCTTCAATCTCATCCTCCCACTATTCACAAATTCAAGAAATTCGAGACAGATTTCTGAGGATTCTGGTTCTTTTATCTTAAAATTTCTTTTCCTAGAGAACTACACTTTTAAACTTAGCGTTTTTACTTGAATTTACTTTCCAGGATAACATCCATAGGAACAGCTACATAATAGTAATAATATTTATTTCAGAAAGGAAACAGCCTTTTAGTCAGACTTAAAACACAGCAAGTCTTTCCAAAAAAAGGGAGCGGGGAGGAGAGCGGTTGCACCAAAATTTCTTGATGACGGTAAAGGACACTGATGAACAACCAAAACCAGCTTTCTAAAGCTCCAAACCGTAAGTAAGAATGATTCCCCCCAAATGAGGCACTACTAAATTCTCCCGTAGAAAAAGTCAAACATCCTTCCACAATCTCCCAAAGGATGGCTCCCTTCCAATCCTCCCCTACCCCCACCCTAACAGTCTCCCGGAGGATGGCTCCCTTCCCCTGCCCCGCATTTTGTCTCCTTTTCATTAAAGACTCAGGTTGTGACTTCAGTTTCTTTTCATGGCTGTGTGTGAGTGTGTGTGTGTGTGTGTGTGGGGGGGGGGAGGTATGGGAGTAGGTTACAACTCTCATTTATACCATGTAGGGCAGTTTATATAGCGATTACACTTCCATCATAGCCTCTGAGCTCCGCCAGTACCACTTGCGAGAGGCATTCATTCATTCATTCATCTCACATTTGCTCGGCCCGATCACACGTTATCCAGTGTTGGGTTTCACAACACAGCACGGGAAGGGTGGGTCGGTCGCCCCCTGGAGCAGGTGCAGATCAGGTTGTGGGCAACTCCTTGATCAGTTCAGCTTTTCGCAAGCCTTTTTGGGGCCAAATGCCTCACCTTCGGCTGGTACGCACTGGAGCCTGGACGCGCGGCCTGGGTCTCTTCCCAGATCCCAAAGGAGCAATGCCCACCTGCCAAGAAGGAAACCGCTACAGAGCAAGCGCTCCCCGCCGCCCTCGGGTCAGGGGTAAGATCAAGCGGCAGCTTAGGCTCGACTCAGCTCCTCCCCTTCCTCTCTTCAGTTCTGACGCGGCCGTAGAGGCGGCGGCAGCGGCTGCTGCGAGTCCCGCGGCCCGAGGCGCACCCACCCGTTCGGCGATCTCCGACTTCCTCTTCCCTTCGAGCGTCATCAGTGCGCGCGCCACAGGCGCCCAGGGCGGGGTGATTGGAAAGGGAAAAAAGGCCAGCGGAGGAAGCCTCAGAGCTGAAAAAAAAAAAGGGAGGGGGGAGGAGAGCGGTTGCTAGGTGACTTGCGTCATCAGTACGCGCTGCTCTCCTCCCGCCCCTCTCTCTGGAGTGAGGCGAGAGCCCCGCACAGAGCGAGGGAGACAGTGAGCTGAGCTTCGGGCGCTACCGCCACGGCCACCGCCGCCGAGAGAGTGAGAGCGAAGGAGCATCCGAGAGACTCAGCCTGTCTGCACTGGGTGCCGCCGAGACCTTCACCCTAACCTGGGCCAGCGGAGTCGCGGCCGCGCTCTTCTCCCCCCCTCACCTTCCCGGCCGGGAGCGGTGGCTGCACACGCCGGAGCCGGAGCCCGAGCTGAAGCCGGCGGCTGGGGGGCAGGGAGGCGGCTACTGCGGGCAAAGACTGGGTAGCTGCTCCGTGGTGAGAGAACGCTGAGGAGGGACCGCAGCTTCTGCCTCGTCCCAGGGCGTGGGGCGAGGGACCCCCAAGGTGTAGATAGGGGGGTCCCAGCCGCAGCGACACATGCGGGAGCCGGGAGCGGGGGCGGCGCCGAGCGGAGCCGGCCGGGTCCCCCACCTCGTCGCCGTCTCGGCCACCCGTCCGGGGCCGTAGCATCTCTCCCCGGATTGTATGAGCCGGGGCCCCAATCCAGCTCAGCAACCACCCCCCGGCCGGGGGGGCGGGGACCCCAATGTGAAGTGGCGGCTGGGGCGGCGGGGAGAGCAGGGCGGGCGCTGCCGTCCTTTACTTACCTTTCCCCTCCCCTCAACCCCCTCAGGGGGTTTTCTCCCTTGGCCAGTCGCCGGCCCCCCGGCTCCTCAGCTGGACTCTGGGAGTTCTTAGAGCCCCCTCCCCCGCCCCAGCCCCGAGGGCGGCGGGGCCGGGGGGGTACGGGGGGCCGGCGGCAGCCTCCGCCCAGAGGAAACTTTATAAAAACAAAATCCGGAGCCTCCCAAACGTGACTGTCCCGGGAGAAGTGGCCCTGGACCGGCAGAAGCCACAGCTTGAAAAGACCCAGGAAGAGGAAAAGAGGAGGTAAGCGGGGCCACCGCCTCCTGTCCCTTGGCAGCGCGGAAGAGACCCGGGTGGCCGCCCGATTTAGCAACGCTAGCACCGCTTCTTCCTCAGTTACGCGCCGGAGCCTTCCGCAGCTGCCACCCCAGTCCGAAGGAGGAAAGGAAACAACCCAATTTTAAGCGCCGTGGCTCTTATCTGAAGTGTGAGTGGCCGGGGGAAAGGGAAAGAAGGGTGGAAGGTGGGTGGATGCCGGTGCTTCCTCCTGGAGTTACGCTGATGTTTTCCAGGAGTTTCGGGAGCCCGTAGATGAGAGGATAGACCTTTATTCCTCAAGGAGGCGAGGAGGTATTAGGTAGCCCTGTATTTTGTAACCTTTTAGCTTGTTGTACGAGTAATGCAAATATATAGGTTTTTCTTAGAGGAGTCCTTTTCGTCCTCCAGAGTGTGTTCTTGCACCTTTCTGGCTTGTACGTGGTAAAGGGAAATCGAGGAAGCCAGACCATATGTGCACACAAAGGACATCTCTGTAATATATCTTTTCCTGGTACACCAGGTGTGATAGAGCGCTGTGGTTTTGTTTCTGAGGTACTCTTATAGTTCTTAAGTGAGAACCACTTAACCTTATGAACCACTGAAGTTACAGTTCCTTTATATTTTTTTGCAGTCTTGAGAGATTTTCATTTCAGTAGCTATTGGTACAGGAAATTTCTACCTTCTTGGTTCCCGGGTCCAATGCCTGTGTGTCAGGAGGACACTATAACTAACAGATTTCAGTTACTCAGGAAATTCTGAGTTCTTAAGAATTAAACTTATTTGGGGAAAAGCCTTTATTAACCATTTTGTAAAAGTTGTCACTTCTTTTTCCTTTGTCAGTTTTTTTTTTTTTTGAGTAACATCTTAAATGACAGCCCTTTTTTTATTTGAGAGAATGATTTGAGGCTTTACTTTGTTTTGAATTATATTTCTGTATTGATTTAGGAGAAACTTTTGATATTTGTTTCAAGAATGAGTTCTTTCCATTTTAAAGTTGAAGTTTATAAAGTCTTTGACTTGTATTTTAGATATCTTCTCAGAGTGCCAGAGTAGGGGTCCATGAAGGTAATTAACATTTTAAATATTTATACAGACCTTAAAAGTTAAACATAAAGTGGAATTTTATGTAAGAGGGTGTAGACAGTACTATATTGAGAATTTTGGCCCATTTGTACAAGCCTGGGAGTGCCTGCTCTTTCTCCAGAAGCCACTGCTGAGTGATACTTCGTGGAAATGAATGTAAGCCTGGTGTTATCTGTCTATCCTAAGTTCTCCATTTAAGATTTTGTTCTTTAAAATTTTTTCAAACTTAAAAGAGTTTTGCTCTTCTACTTTTTTATTTTTTTGAGACAGAGCCTCAAGCTGTAGCCTTGGGTAGAGTGCTGTGGCATCACAGCTCACAGCAACCTCTACCTCCTGGGCTTAAGTGATTCTCTTGCCTCAGCCTCCCAAGTAGCTGGGACTACAGGTGCCTGCCACAATGCCTGGCTATTTTTTGATTGTAGTTGTCATTGTTGTTTGGCAGGCCTGGGCTGGATTCTAACTGGCCAGCTTTGGTGTACGTGGCTAGCGCTTTAGCAGCTCGAGCTACAGGTGCCCAGCCTACTTTTCCTTTTTTAAAGTTATGAGTGCTGCAAGTTTATTAGCCTACATACTACATAACAATTTAAACATTTTTTACCTGTGTCCTTAAGGTTTCAGGTCACAGCCAGGATTGGTGTTTTGAGAAATAATAGGACAAGCCTGAGTTTATCTTTTCTGGATTTTTATAGACTTTGATTATTCCTTTCTACCATCATCTTTCCCAACTCTTCTTATTTGTGTTAGAATCATTTCTTCCATTTCTTTGACCACTTTACCCTCTTTTGGAACTGATCTCATTGTTTTGTTTTTCTTAGATGTCTTGTTATGTTTTTGTAAGGAACCTTAAATTCTATTCATTTTAAACATACTGACATCAAAATATTGAATGATGGATGTAATATTAGACTTAAAATCAGAAAAAAGGTCTCTGGATCTGTTATTTTGTGACCTTGAGGAAGTCATGTATTCTGTTTCTCACAAAGATGATGAAGAGAAATGTAGTCATGTATGTTGGGAAGAAGAGGACAAATCAGCAAACTATAGTTTGTATGTTGTACTCAATTAAAATTGTTTACTAACTTTAGGACTTTCTTTTGTTGCTACTGCTATAGATTGATTAAATATTATGGTAACATTTTATTGCATGTTTGGGTAGGAATGACAAAGTATTTGGGGTCCTAGCCTTTTACTTATGGTTGGCTGAGATAGTCAAACAAATTGCAAGAAACTATAGGAAAGAAGGAATAGACCAGTACTAAGACCACTATATGCCAGATACTGTGTTTAGTACCTTATAGATGTGAATGTTTCTGTGTATTTTTTACTAGAGAAATATTGCCTTTGGACTTTATGTGTAGAATCAATTGGAGGATCAGAGCCAAATCAGGGAAGGTCTCTTTTAGGAAGAAAACAGCAAGTGGAGGCAGAATATTTAAGATTTTTGGAATTTTAGGATATGAGTGACAGATAACAGGAAGTTAGTTTGAAGGGAATATGGAGGGAGATTGTGGAGTAGTGTTAGCCTCAGTTTGTAATTGTGTAGGTATGTTTACACCACAAAGAAGAACTTGAGACCTATCTTCCTGAGAGTATAGTTTGAGATGACTGGAGAGAAATTACATTTTAGGCCAAAAGGTTTTATGGTTGGATTAGGATTTTGTTTTTCTGGGGAAGCATTGTTTTTACAGCATGGTCATGGAGCGAATATATAGAAGGAATGAAAAAAGTTGCTTCCAATATTTTAGTATGGTGCTCGTGATGATTTATAAGAAGGAATTTGGAAACGGGGTAGTAGACTTTGTTTTGGACATTGACTTTCAGGATAAAATTTGGAATACAGATGCAATTTGAAGATAGCAAAGGAGTTTAATAAGTAATGTGCTGAAAATGTAGAGTTTGGAATTATTGTCAAAATGTTTAGGTTTCCCAGAGTGCTGATGGAGAGTGAAGAGCTAAAAAATTCATATTTTTAGTTGGAAGGAAAAAAATCTATGTTAAAGTAAGCGAAGATATAGCAGAAGTAGAGAATGAATGAGATACTCCTTAAACTTAGATGTTTTAAAAGTGGCTAAGAATTGAAGTTGGAAAGGGAAGAGCAGCCTTTAAACATGACCACCAGTTTAGTCCTAGGGTATATGATTCTGTATTTTTCAAACAGCTATAAATTCTTTATAGAGTTCTTGAAGATCAAGTTCAGAAGAATATATAGAATTTCATTGTTAAGGAACTTATAAATAAAAGGACAAACTTTTTTCCCAATTCATGTCTTTAAAGTTTGCTCTGCAATATTATTATCCTAAGTTGGTCTTACTATGACAAACTGTTGCTAAAAATAGCTGACGGAGAAGGCTGCTTCCCTTGCTTGCAGTTGGTGTGTGCCTTTGTGTCCCATACGATGGAGGGGATATCCCTATGTTGGCCTGTTAGTGCTGAAAATGCTTTTTTAGTGGGCTCTTAAAATTGAACATTTTTGTGGGTTGCCATTAAGTGTTGACTTTAACAAGGATTAAGGATTGTGAGGAAGGGAAGATATATTCACACTTAATTTAGCACTTGTCCAGTAGCTTCTTTGACTTCTTCAAAGTGATTATTCAAATGGCAGAACCCTCTGAAGAAGAGATAATGTGGATGGGGAGGTAGATATGAGGCGATTCCTGGGAGCTAGATCTAAGGAATTCTAGGATCAGGGTAAAGGGATGGGAACATAAACCATATGGAGGCCTTCTCTCTCTTCCTCCACTTTCCACAGTATTTTAATGCAAGTGAATCCATGTTTAGATACATTTTAAAAGGCAACCTTTTTTAGTTAATATGATTTACTAGTAAAGACAGTGGGAAAGGTCAGATTCTCTGGTAGTGGGGAATAGTAACTTCACATGCTTTTTTTGCCTTGGCAATTTTTGGATTGATATGGGATGATTAGAGAACTTTGAAGGCATACCTTTGTGTGTGTGTGTAGCACTAGATGACCCCAAAGTCCATACCTAGGTTAGCAGCAGCCCATTTCATTTGTCCTTTGGAAATGGTTCTTAGAGAAATCTTGTGGTACCTTTGACATCTCATTGTGTAGAGGAATAGTTGGCAAACTTTTTTACTAAAGGGCCACTTAAATATTTTAGGATCTGTAGTCCATATAGTCTCGGTTGCAACTTTCAGTTCTGCTCTTGTGGTGTGAAAGCAGCCGTAGACAATACTGAAGTGAATGAGTGTTATTGTGCTCCAATAAAATCTCATATGTACAGATAAGAGGTAGGTTGGATTTTAGCTATAGGCTGTAATTATGGACCCCTGGTATAGACAACTGCCAGATCCACCAACATAGAGTGTAAGTTGCATTACCCTGCAAAGCCCTGACTGGCTGTTTTAGATGAGATGCTTTCATTTGGGCTGCCTTAAAATGATTTTGCATAAAGTATAAAGTACAGTTCCAAATACTTTTGCCTTCGTAGTTACAAAAACTGTGAATTGAGGCATGAGGACACATCCCTGAAGAGATGCAGTTAAAAAGTAGGGATTACTTTCGTTTCTTATTTGCAGATAACCATAACTGGCATATAGTAATATACTGGCTTTGTATCATTGTCAAATGTATCTATGAAGAAGCTTTTGGGTGTGCTTTTGAAAAGTTCTGAAAGTAAAGCATTTACTTTGTATGTAAACTAGAAGTATTTATGGTGGGATAGAGTAATATTAGTTGAATTGTAAGATAATAAATGTTTGATACTTCTGTGTTTAAAAGTCTTAATCTGATACAGTGATGAATTCAGTGTGGATTATTGGCGCCACAGTATTTTTGTTAATTTCGAGTATCATATCTTAAGTTTCTTAAATCATTTAAATGTGTGCTTTAAAAAGCTTCACTATATAGTCACTGCTTCAATTGACTAGCCTTAAAAAAAAAGCTTTGCCATATTCTTAAGGGCAAATCTATCTCAAATGTGTTGCTTAGAAAGGTTAATTCACTTTGTGCAATTTTTTTTTTTTATTTAAACAAGGAATGAGCCCCCATGGTTACAAATTCTTCTTCTTCTTTTTTTTTTTTTTTTGAGACAGAGTCTCACTTTGTTGCCCTTGCTAGAGTGCCATGGTGTCACAGCTCACACCAACCTCAAATTCTTGGGCTTAAGCCATTCTCTTGCCTCAGCCCCCAAGTAGCTGGGACTACAGGCACCCACCACAATGTCCTGCTATTTTTTGGTTGGAGTTGTCGTTGTTTAGCTAGCCCGGGCTGGGTTTGAACCTGCCAGCCGGGTGTATGTGGCTGGCACCATAACCATTGTGCTACAGGCACCAAGCCCACTTTGTGCAGTTTTATAGTGCAGGTAATATTAAAATGTTTGCTTTATTTCTCAACAGATATATGGTATATTTACCTTAGTTTTATAAAATTTATTTTAGACGTCACCTATTTATGACAGGAGTAGAGATTACGCTTGCAATAGTGATAACTTTTTAGTTAGTTTTAAACCTACTTTTACTTTATATAGTATTTCTACATAGGTAATTGGCACTTCACTTTCTCTTCTTTAAAAAACAGTATATCATCTAATACTTTTAGTATGTCTTTTAGAAGATTATTATAAAATTGCATTCTTATTCATTTGGTGAGAGTTCCTTTTTTTTTTTTTTTAAATCTTCCTTTCAGTTTTTGCCTTTTCAAGTAATTTTATCATCTCTTGTCTGCATATACACATACGTATACCAAATAGAAATATACCATTTTGGTGATACTTTTGAGTGGACCATGGACTCAAAGTTTATTAGTTTTGTTGGTGTTGCTGAATTGTCATTACAAACAGATGAGTAAAGTTGCTTTCTAAACATGAACTCTTGCTGTTAAATTGCTCTGTTTGAAGGTTTTTTCCCCATTAAGTATAAATCCATTCTGTGTTATGCCTTAATTTACCTTTAGATTTTCACTACTGTTTGATGAAACCTCATTGATACTTTCTCATGATGCCTTTCACCATGTTTAAATGGAGTATATTTTTTTCAGTGTATATCACTTCCAGATCACTATGGGATATGATATGTGTTTTCTAGTAGTTTCTAGCATATTTTCACATGCACATATATTTGAAATTTTTTCCTAACACCTTCAGAATTGTGAAGTATTTAAGGGGACATCTGCGGTTTTCACTGAGCACTTGACTTGAATATTGGAATGACAAATGATATATAAAAATTTGTTTTAAAATGTTCCTTTGTGGTTTTTTTTTGAGGTAGAGTCACACTTTGTCACCCCTGGTAGAGTGATATTATAGCTCACAGCGACCTCAAACTCATGGGCTTAAGTATATCCTCCGACGTCAGCCTCCTGAGTAGCTGGGACTACTGGCGCGGCCAGGTATTTTTTTAGAGATGGGGTCTCACTCTTGCTCAGGCTGGTCTCTTAACTCGTGAGCTCAAGCAATCCACCTGCCTCGACCTCCCAAAGTGTTATGATTATAGGCGTGAGCCACTGCACCTAGTCTCCTTTAAAGTTTTTGAATAATGCTTGATTTTTCTAACTCAGTAAATTAATAACAGGAAAATATGAAAGCCAGTATTTGTGTTGTATTTACCTGCTATGCAGGTAATTTAAAAATAAAAATGAGCGAAAAATGCACAAGAGACTTTATTGTTTGAGTATCTTACTTTTTGCTCTTTTCCCCCATCAGACCTTAAGTACAGCTAGTAGAGCAGATATTGTGTAGTATTTTTTTTTTTTTTTTGAGACAGTGTCACTATGTTGCCCTCGGTAGAGTGCTGTGGCGTCACAGCTCACAGCAACCTTAAACTCTTGGGCTTAAGCGATTCTCTTGCCTCAGCCTCCCAAGTAGCTGGGACTACAGGTGCCTGCCACAACGCCTGGCTATTTTTTTGTTGCAGTTGCTTAGCTTTTGTTTAGCTGGCCTAGGCCGGGTTCAAACCTGCCACCCTGGGTGTATGGGGCTGGTGGGTGTTGAGCCTATTGTGTAGTTTTTGTTGCTGTGCTGTGTTGACTCTGTATTTTTTTTTTTTCCACCTAAAAGATAGTTATTGGAAATCTGGCTTCAGGAAGGAGGTAGCACATTTTCTTGATTTGTATGTGTATACGTGTACCCCGTGTATCATGCTAGATCAGTGGTTCTCAACCTTCCTAATGCCTCGACCCTTTCGCAAACCTTTAATACACGTTCCTCATGTTGTGGTGACCCTCAACCATAAAATTATTTTCGTTGCTACTTCGTAACTGTAGTTTTGCTACTGTTATGAATCGTAATGTAAATTTTTGATATGCAGGATGTATTTTCATTGTTACAAAGGGGTCGCGACCCACAGGTTGAGAACTGCTGTGCTGGATGGTCATTTCCGCATGATTGCTGTGGAATTTAGGAAATAGTGAGTGTGCAAAATATTTTTAATGTCACTTAGCCTTTTCTCTGAGAGGCTAACCATTGGATATGAGACTATGTTTCTTCTTTGCTTTTTCCCTCTCCCTTCCTCTCCTTTGCCCTTCTACCTCCTCTTTTTTCTTTTCTGTATATTTCTTTTTTTCCTTTGGAATCTCGCTCTGGCATCTGGGCTAGAGTACTGTGGCCTTAGCCCAGCTTATAGCAACCTCATACTTCTGAGCTCAAGCGGTCCTCCTGCCTCACCCTCCCAAGTAGCTGGGACTACGGGTGTGTATCATCCATGCCTACCCACTTTCCCTGTTTTTAGTAGAGAAGGGGTCTGGCTTTGCTCAGGCTGCTTTCAAATTCCTGACCTCAAGTGATCTTCCTGCCTCAGCCTCCCACAGTGCTACTATTAGAGGTACTGTACCCGGCCTTCTTGTTTTTTTTTTTTTCATACCACAGTATCTTGAATGAACCCATCAATATATGTCAGTGCTAAATGTGAAATCTCAAGGCAAATTACTGAGAATATATATATACATATATGTATGTATTTTTATCAGCCTTTTAGGATTGCATGTTTTTTAGGGCAGTGGAAGAGGTAATATACATATTTATCTTTTGGTTTGAGAAAGAGTTGCTTCACTAAAAATAGTGATTTATAATTACTTGATGGTTGAAAAACATGCATACCTGTAGCCAGCAACATGCTGCTAGTTCACTTCTCATTTACCTAATAAAATACTCTCATACTATGGAAGCAGAAGACTCAGTTATGTAGGCAATACAGTTCTTAGCTATGTGGCCTTGGACAAGCTACTTACCTTCTAATATCAGTTTCATCACTTGTTGATGAAGGGAAGCATGTTCCTTACAAGGTTGTATTTAGGATTAAATGATACAGTATAAAACATGCCTAGCATGACCCATAGTATATGACCCATTAGTGTTAATTTATTAAGTTAAAGATTCTTCAGAGTGTGATGTAGATAAAAGGTTTAAGTCAGGCCTTATAAGGCCCAAGATTTAAATTCAACACTTGAATTAACTTAATACTGTGTTAAATCTGTGTTTTCAAAAGCATCTAAAACTAGTATATGATTCATTAACATTTTATTAAAACTCCTTAAAAACCAGAGAAATGACAACTGTTGTGCTTATATAAAGAAGACTGATTTGAATGTAACTGGAATTTGAATTCATTTCCAAAGATGTCAGTACTGCATGAAACAGAAAAGAGTCTTGTTTTGAATAATTAGTAATTATTTCTGATAATGACCATGGCCATGGTTTAAATGGACAATTTAGAAATACCATGATATAATTCAATTATCAGCTCTTTTAACTACCTTCTTTTTAACCCTTGGAAATAAGCTTTTTAACAAAGTGAGATACTGTCTCAAAAAAAAAAAAAAAAAAGCTATTAAGAAGTTAAACAGGGCGGTGCCTGTGTCTCAGTGGGTAGGGCGCCAGCCCCATAAACTGAGGGTGGCAGGTTCAAACACGGCCCTGGCCAAACTGCAACCAAAAAAATAGCCTGGCATTGTGGCGGGCTCCTGCAGTCTCAGCTACTTGGGAGGCCGAGGCAAGAGAATCACCTAAGCCCAGGAGTTGGAGGTTGCTGTGAGCTGTGTGATGCCCTGGCACTCTACCAACGGCGATAAAGTGAGACTCTGTCTCTACCAAAAAAAAAAAAAAGTTAAACAGAAATTTTAACTATATCATTTACATCTCAAATTAAGAGGGAAAGACTTTTATTTAGGTGATTCTATTTTAACTACTTAATTTTAGTTTTCTTCTTTCCTAAAATGATTACTATGTGATTTTTTTTTTTTGGGGGGGAGTAGTCAGTAGTCTTATTTTTGTGCTTATTATTAAATGCAAGATCAGATTTTAGGAATAATTTGTTTCAAGCTTCACCTGATCAGTGTTTGCTTTAGATTTTGGTGTAAATGCAGAAATTAAATTGGTTTATGTGTGAGTAGATCTTTGGTTAGGTGGTTACTTTAATGAATATTCTAGTTTAAAAAAATTGGGTATTTTAAATATTTTTCTTTATTAGTAACACTTGGAGTTATACTTCTAGGAATTTTTACGTTTCAGAGTTCTTCAAAAAGGACTTGATAATTATATGAATTATTGGATAGATTTGTTTGATTTCTTCTTGCTTATTTATTATCTATGTAATTCTAGAAGGTTTTATTACTATGTATATAATACCAGAAGGTTATATAGATTAATATTTGAGTCTTCAATTTTCTTTTGCCCGAATGATGGTCTTAATTGACTACTGTGTGATTTAATAAGAAATTTTAGAATGCTAATATGAGTGGGGAACCTTTTCTATAATTATGCAAGTAGTTTCTTTTTTCATTAGAGAAACTAAAATTTTAACTTAGATTTAGGAACTTAGAGGAGAAAACAAAATTTTAGGTTTTTATAAAAAGGCTGTTCGACAGGAAAAGAGAGACGTAATGTGTAGAGTAGGGAGAGACACATAGAGCCGTGGAGGAAAGGATAGAAAGAGAATGGCTCTGGAAGTTTTGAGGTCAGTCTTAGTCAGAAGTCACACCCTGTTATTTCTTTGGGTTGTGGACTTGGGGTGTTACCACTTGTTATCTGCCACCCTTTGACAGGATGATTAGATGATTGGTTTTTGTTCTTAGCTTTTCAACATCTGGATTCTTTAAACCTTTGCACTTTCAATCTGTATGGGATAATCAGTGTATTTTAGAGTGGGAAAGTTTCCACTGTACTTGGTAGAAGAAGGGGACTGCCAAAGGATTTTTGACTTAGACAGGAGTTTCTGTTTTTTATTTTTTATTTTTTAAGACAGTCTCACTATGTCACCCTTGGTAGAGAACGCGGTGTCACAGGTCACAGCAACCTCAAACTCTTGGGCTTAAGCGATTCTCTTGCCACAGCCTCCTAAGGAGCTGGGACTACAGTCATGTGCCATAATGCCTGGCTATTTTTTTGTTGTGGTTGTCGTTGTTTAGCAGGCCCCTGCTGGATTCAAATCCGCCTTTTTCAGTGTATGTGGCTGGTGCTCTAACCACTGAGTGCGGGCGCTGAGCTGGAGTTTCTGTTTTGTTGTCTTTTTTCCTTTTGCCTATATATTCCTAGCTTTGTAATTCTGTATGTGGCGTAGTAGCTGAGAGGCAAGCTTTGGTGTTGAGAGATCCACGTTCCAGCTCTGTTGCTTTGTGATCTTGGGCAAGTTATTTATGTTATGTGTGTTTCCTGTAAAACTGGGATGATAATAATAGTACCTTCCTCAGTCATTGGATGGGTAAGAGGACAGAGTGAGATAATGCTTTAGCACAGTGTCTGACTTGTTAGCATTCAGCAAATGTTAGTTGCTGCAGTAATAACAAAGAAATATTATAGTATTATTTATTATACTATATTTAGTTAATATAGTTATTATTTCTGTGAGGTTCCTGGTTTTTTGATTACTGAGGCATTTGTGATCTTTGTTCCTAATCATGTCACTATTTTGAATAATGCCTTTATTCAGCAGTGGATATTTACAGAACACCTATTATGCCAGGCATTGATCTAAGTGAATAAAACAAAAAAATTACCTTTCTCTTAAAACTTACTTTCTGGTTGGGGGAGACAAAATTCACAAAATAAAGCAAAATAGATGGATGATCCATTACTTATACAGTTTGTTTGCTAGACTTTGTATGTCTAAGCTTCCATTAAGCTTGCCAGTCTTAACCTTTAAATCTCTGTCTGTTCCTGTTGCTGTACTTGAGGGTGTTTGGAGGCAGGAGGAGCACCCTAAAGGCATAGATTGGCTTCATTGCCTTCAGCTATTAGGTCCATCTTAATTTTAAGGCATCTTAAAGTCTTCATCATTTCCTTGACTGACTTTATAAATTGGCTGTCTTAAAAACTTTCCTTTCAGGCTCTAACACTTCTGTTGTGTTTTTATTGTTCACAGAGATGTTGCTTCTCTCTAGATTTTCACCTTTTGCTCATTTATGTCATTTTCTTAAGAGTGGGGATACTAGAACTCTCTTTTAGGAGATATTTCTTGACTAACTATAGACTTTTCCGTTTGTTATTTTGTATTTCTTACCTTTTATTTATTAACTGACATATTTAATTTGCTTATTTTCTTTTAAAAATGTGTATTTTTCCCAGCTGGGCATTGTGGCGGGAGCTTATAGTCCCAGCTACCTGGGAGGTTGAAGCAAGAGGATTGATTGCTTAAGCGCAAGGTTTGAGGTTGCTGTGAGCTATGATACTAGGGCACTCTATAGAGGATGACAAAGTGAGACTCTGTCTCAAAAAAAAAAAAAAGTATTTTCCTTGTCTCTTCAATTAAATTTGTGAACCTCTTTAGGTCAGGGACCACTCTTCTATTCTGAGCTTGAGTTTTGCTCTTGAAAAAAAGATAATATCTACCTCCCAGGGATGTTGTGAAATTTCAAAGAGATAGTGTTTGAAAAAACATCCTGAGTCAGATCTTTAATAAGTCAAAGTTAACTTTTCTTTGAACTGCTCTAGTTCCTAAAGTTAGTACTATGCATACAGTCAATGCTTAAACAATGCTTATTAATTTATTCTGAATCGAGTTTGGGAAATTTTTTTTTTTTTAGACAGAGTTTCACTATGTTGCCCTTGGTAGAAGTGCTGTGGCGTCACAGCTCACAGCAACCTTAAACTCATGGGCTTAAGCAATTCTCTTGCCTCAGCCTCCCAAGTAGCTGGGACTATAGGTGCCTGCCACAACGCCTGGCTATTTTTTGGTTGCAGTCGTCCTTGTTGTTTGGCAGGCCTGGACTGGATTTGAACTTGCCAGCTCTGGTGTATGTGGCTGGAGCCCTAGCTGCTGAGCTACAGGTGCCAAGCTGAGTTTGGGAACTTTTTAACTTTCACTTATGTGGATAATTTAAGATGATAAAGGCTGAAGCCTTAGTGACAGATGGCATAGCAGTGATTAGGATAAGCAACCCTCATTGTGTGGATTCACATACAGGCTTATCACACTTTCTGGTTGTATGACCTTTGGCAAGTTGTTTAATTTCTCTAACTTTATTTGTAAGATGGAGAAAATAGTACCTACCTACCTCATGATACTGTGTTATTAGGATTAACTAAAGTAACTTGAGAAGTATAAAGCAGTGCCTGGCACATAACAAATAATCAGAGTCCCCAGGAGGACTTTTGGCAGTATATGGAAATGTTTCTGATGGTCATATCTTGGGGGAGGGTAGAGGAGGAAGGGTGCTCTGGTTGGTATCTAGTGGGTAGAAGTCAGGTATAAACAGTGTGTAGGACAGCATCCACCATAATTACCTGGTCCAAAATACCATTATTGCCAAGGTTAGGAAACCCTGCTCTGTAATTAAATTCTCTGTTTCTCATTTGCATTTTTTAATGTAAGGTACTTTGCCAATTAGATTCTGTATTCATTCTGCTAATGGATAAAGATAAGTCACAGGCATGTATAGGCCTCATGTAACATTCATTTTTAAAGACAGATGTAGGAAACTTAAACAAATTTCATGATTTTTTAAGGTTACAGGACAGTTACTTCAGAAATAATCTAAAAGTGCTTATTGCACTTTTTCAGATACTAGTAAAGAGTTCTAGATGGATTTTGCTAATTTAATTGAAAATGGCAAAACTATATGAACGTGTATTGAGAATATAGAGGGCTTATGAGATATGGGTGCCATAATGTATATTCCTAAAGTCAAATGTACGCTAAAGGAAAAAGCAGGTATCAAGGTTAATGGAATGATCTATCTGAGGAAACCTTGGCTCTCTTTCTCTTGTCTTACTTTTTATTACTTACCAAGTTGAAGGCTCTTTAACTTAGGAACTGGTTTTTATATTTGCACCCTCCCACCCCCCAATTTAAAATTGTGCCCTTAACCTTTCCCTGTCCATTTCAGGAGCCTCTTAATTAATATCCTTGCTTCTGTCCTTTCTGTCCATTTTCACCTGAATTGACTCTTCTTGCTGGAGGCCTTTCTAGTCCAGGTCCAATCTCCCATTCAAACCTCCTTTCACTATTTCCTTATTTCTGGAAGAAAATTAAAGCCCTAATCCCATAAGGCTGGAATTAGAATGTACTGACTTTTCTCCAATTTATAATATTAATTGTGTACCATCTTTGGGAGAATTGGATTATATCATCTTTTGTATTGAGTTATAGCATCTTTTGTATTTTGTGGTTCAGATGACTTCCTTTGTATGCAAACACTGGCTGTGTGTCTATGTATATATAGCATGTGTATACTTTAATGTGTGTGTGTGTATGTACATGTAAATTCTTTCATGTATGTTTGTCTCTGTATCTTGCTATTTTCTCTACCTGGAATGTAGGGAAATCTGGGAAACATTTATCTCTTAAAATCCTATGTAAATATTGGACTTTTAGCAAATGTGTCCTGATTAATGTAGGTAGAGCTAGTTATTTTTTCTGGGGCGGGGATACCCAGTATCTTTGTGACATTTACATATGGCACTTAATGTTGTTATTTGAACTTTTCTCTTTTACAAGTCTGTCAGTTCTTTGAAGGTAATAGTCTTGTCTTACTCACCTTTTCAGTTAATACTGATTTCTCCCAAGTGCCTAACATTCCTGCCACATAATGGGCATAGAGAATGTTAACAAATGCAAGAGAAAAAAAGCCCGAAAAAACTGGAAAGCCTTTATATAAAAAAATTTGGGAGAGGGGAGGGAAGAGATAGTGTCTTATTACCATTGTTCTAAATGCCAAGTGTTGTGCTCTTCCCATAGATGTTCAGCAAATATTTATTGAATGAATTAGAAGCAAATCCCAGTAGTTGATAGAGTTTTCATATCAACTTCCCCCCTTCATTTCTAGAAAGCATTTCCTAGAAATAAAATAGCCAAGATATTTTGGAATATCAGATGCCTTAAGTTGACCTTACTCTCCTTGACTTTTGATCTAACAGATACTTTTTGAACAATGCTTCTGGCTGACTTATTTTTCATCCAAAGACCATTCTGGTGTTTTGCTGTTGGAAAGATAAATACGTAGTATCATTCTTACACCACTTAGGAGCACCCATTATGTAAAAGTGTTAAATAAGTCTCCTGGTCTTCTCTGTACATTTGGGCCAGAACAAAGTATGGGTAATGACTGAGGTTGTTAAAGCGTAAGAATGAAAGAGGGCAATTGAAGGTGAAGAAGTTGCCTTGTAGTTCTGTCTTTTGATGATGATTGATGTTTTGCCTCGGAGCTGCTCACAGTTATTCATAAAGAATTAGCAAGAAGGGAAGAGATATGAAAGCAGAATATAGTAATGTATAATAGATTTAGTAATTCATGCTCATCATGGTTACCATTTATTATTTACTATGTGATAGGACTGTGCTAAGGATTTTTATACCCATGATTTGTTCCTCACAGCAGTCCCTAAGAAATAGGTTACACTGTTTTGTGGCAGAGAAACAATTCCAGAGAATTTTCCAAGCACACATAGCCAGGAATTTGAATTCATAGTTTGGTATTCAAATCCAGATCCTTCATGGTTTATGCTTTTTAATTACTATGCATGCTGTCCCTTAAATTTCAATGAAAGAGTTTTGTATTGAAAACAGAAAATTGTTCTTATATGGGAGGGGAAATAAGATTTCGTTTTGTTAGAAGGCAGATTAATAGACTTCTGAAGAAAAAATTCCCAGGTTTATGTTCTTCCATAAAATAATTGTGAAATTTAAGCCTATAGTTTGAATTGATTTGCACTAACTTAAATTTTTTAGTCTTGCTCTTAGTAGTACTGTAAGGACAGTTATCCTGAACAGTAGAAGAAATTTATCTAGGCAAAATCTATCTAAGTGATCAGGGAGCAGAGTGATTTTTATAAATTTTGTTTTTTTCTGAGTATAAAATGTGTTTTGTAGTGATAGTTAAATCTTTTGAAGGAGATTATTCTTGTGTAGGTAATAAGCCTCAGAAATGTATTATTTAGGATTTGAAAACCTATGGTTTGACATCTTTGCAAAGCATTGCAGAAAATTTGAGAATAAAAAACTCATTAGTCTTTTGGGTGTAAATTATTTAAGTCAGTGAGTATCTGTGGAGTATTTTCTTTATTTAGTTTCTTTCTTTTTTTTTTTGTTGTTGAGACAGAGTCTCACTTTGTCACCCTTGATAGATTGCTGTGGCGTCTTTGCTCACAGCAACCTTGAACTCTTGGGCTCAAGTGATCCTCTTTCCTAAGCCTCCCAAGTAGCTTGGAACTATAGGTGCCTGCCACAATGCCTGAAATTTATAGAGATGGGGGTCTCGTTCTTGCTCAGGGTGGTCTTCAGCTCAGGCCCTCAGCCTCCCAGAGTGCTAGGATTACAGGTGTGAGCCACAGTGCCTGGCCTCCTTTATTTAATTTCTTAAACTATTTTTGTTGCTGACTTAGTGTTTGTAATTAAAAAAAAAATCTGTTTTTCTTCTTTACCAATTTTTTTTTTTTTTTGAGACAAGTCTCATTTTGTCACCCTCTATATAGTGCTATGGCGTCATAGCTCACAGCAACCTCCACCTCTTAGACTCAACCGATTCTCTTGCCTCAGCCTCCCAAGTAGCTGGAACTATAGGTGCCGCCACAATGCTCAGGTATTTTTAGAGATGAGGGTTTCACTCTTGTTCAGGCTGGTCTTGAACCTCTGAGCTCAGGGCAATCCACCCGCCTTGGCCTTCCATAGTGCTAGGATTATAGGTGTGAGCCGCTGCACCTGGCTGTTCTTTACCACATTTTATGGAATTATTTCCTACCCAGTTAGTTCGTCGATGTTTTACATTTAATAAATACGCTGAGGACATAGTTTTGACATCTATGTGCTATTATTTAAAATTTTTAATTAGATTTAAAATAGTTTTCATAATTTTATTACTTTTAAAAAGAGCTAAACCTAGATATTGGCTTTTAAAAAAGTTTTGTAAAAGATCTTCCATTTTCTCTTGGTTGTATTTTAAATATTATATTTGTAACTGTAGTTACATACATTTTAACTTGGTAGTATTTGTTACTGTATTTGTTAACTATAGTTATAGTATACATTTTAATTTAGCCATTTTCAGAAATTTTAATTCTATGCTTTTGTACACTTTTATCAAATGTTACATGTAAACACAAAGTGTAAAATGATGAATAATGTTCTGTTAAAGATTAAAAATGCCTAAATCGAACTAAATTCTGGTAAATAAGAATTTAGGGAATGGGGTGGAGGGAATCAGATAAGCACGTTTAGATTTTAGGATTCTAAGTGTTAGGCCTATTAGTATCCTCTGACATCATCTACCATAGGTTGTCTTTCTGAGAAGTGAATGTAAATATGCCATCATTAAAGAAATAACATTGATGTTGACATTTAAATGCTTAAGTGTATGGAGGCACTGTTCTGTGTGCTTTTATATGTATTAACAATTAATATAGTTAGTAACTCATTCAATCTTCACAATAGCCCTCTGAGATATGTTTTATTAATATCCCTATTTTATAGTTAAAAATTTGGCACAGAGAAGTGAAACATGGTCAGGGTCCCACCTTGCTGGGTAGTATGCTGGCAGTTGGCAGTCTGGCTCTAGAACCTAGGTCGTCACCCTCGGTCCTCCCCCCCTTTTTTTTTTTTGAGACAGGGTCTCATTTTGTTGCCCTTGATAGAGTGCCATGGCATCATAGCTCACAGCAATTTCAAACTCATGGGCTCAAGTGATCCTCTTGCCTCAGCCTCCCAAGTAGCTGGGATGATAGGTGCCTGCCACAACGCTTGGCTATTTTTAGAGATGATGTCTTGCTCTGGCTCAGGGTGGTCTCAAACTCCTGAGCTCAGGTGATCCACCCTCCTTGGCCTCCCAGAATACTACGATGAGCAACTGCTCCTGGCTAGAGCCTAGTACCTTAATCACTATCGTGTACTAGCTGTATCATCTATAAATTTATTATAGAACAATGACTGACAAACAACAAGAGCCATGGAAATGCTGGCTGTTTTCAGTGACATTTAGTTATAATTCTGTAAAGTTGGCAAAGCATGCATTATTATTCCTTTTATTTATTTTTATTATTAGACTCCAGACTTTATTCAGATTTGTTTTTCCTTTTTTAAAAATAGTCAATTCACCAACGTTCTTAGAAACTAGATGATTGCCCCAAATTATGTGGCTATACTAGATCTCAAAATTAGCTTTTTTCTCACTCAAGCAACTTCATTTCTTGAGTAGATACGATGGAGGTTTGTGGGGGTTTTTTTGGTGGGGGAAGGGCGCTAAGTCATTGGTTTAGAAAGGCAGAAAAAACCTGACTAAGTTTATGGTATTTGTGTGCCTGGTTGGTGAAAGAAATAAATTCCTAGATGTTATGAAGTTTTTTAACATGTGAAGTTTTGAGAATGGTATTACCCTATCCTTCTAACTTTTGAAATTGAATTTTATTAGTTACAATGATGTAAAGTATTAGACATTGTTTTTTTTTTTGTAGAGACAGAGTCTTACTGTACCGCCTTCGGTAGAGTGCCGTGGCGTCACACGGCTCACAGCAACCTCTAACTCTTGGGCTTACGCGATTCTCTTGCCTCAGCCTCCCGAGTAGCTGGGACTACAGGTGCCCGCCGCAACGCCTGGCTATTTTTTTGTTGCAGTTTGGCCGGGGCTGGGGTTTGAACCCGCCACCCTCGGCATATGGGGCCGGCGCCATACTCACTGAGCCACAGGCGCTGCCCTAGACATTGTTTTGATGATAAAGATTAGCAGCCTTTAAGAGAGATAATATGAACCATATTTTCATATTAAGTAGTCATCCGTACAGTATTAGTTTTCCATTGGTGCATAGCAGGTTGCCACAAATTTAGCTGTTTATCTCGCTTTCTATTGGTCAGGACTCTGGGGATAGTTTAGGAAAGTCTGTCCTCAGGGCCTCACCTCGCTGAAATCAAGGTATCAGCCGGGGCTGCCATGTCTTCTGAGGCTCTGGGATCTCTTCCATGCTCACTGATTATTGACAGAATTCACTTCCTTGTGGTTGTAGGTCTGATGTTCCTGTTTTCTTGTTGGCTGTCAGTAGGGACCTCTTTGAGCTCCTTAGAGGTCCCCCCCTTATGTTATTTACTTTGCATATGACTAAGGAAGAAAAATGTTGCATTAAAATAGCATACAATGCATTATTGCTTGGATATTGCCTTTCTGGAATAAAAAAAAAAAAAGAGGATCGGTGCCCCTAGCTCAGTGGTTAGGATACCAGCCACATACACCAAGGCAGGCAGGTTTGAACCTGGCCCAAGCCTGCTAAACAACAATGACAACTGCAACAACAACAAATAGCCAGGCATTGTGGCAGGCACCTGTAGTCCCAGCTACTTGGGAGGCTGAAACAAGAGAATTGCCTAAGCCCAAGAGTTTGAGGTTGCTGTGAGCTGTGATGCCATAGTACTCTACTGAGGGCAACATAATGAGATTCTGTCTCAAAAAAAAAAATTATATTTATTCTTCCAACCACAAATATTTGTTTCACAAATATCAAATTTATTTCCCACTGTTGTATTTCTATGCTTTTTTACAAACTAATTTTTTGTTTCAATGCTGAATCATAGTATAGTCCTTTAAAGGATATTTAAAATTGAGAAGTAAACTTGATGTATGTGTATCAAAAATGTATAGAATTTTATAAAAGTTACAGGATTCCCAAGACTGAATTAGTAGGTACCATAGGAAATAGGAAATGCTACTTGTGATTGCTGCAAGGCAAATGGCAATTGTGAGGCACCATTGCTTACTTTTTGTTTTATATTCTCAATTTTATTGAGATGTTATTCATATACACTGAACTGTATTCATTTAAAGTATGATTTAATGAATTTTGACAATTGTATTTACCCATGGAACTGTCACCACAATCAAGACATTTCCATCACTCTCAAAAGATTCCTAAGCCCCTAAGTACCTCCTTGTACCCTCTGCTCCAGGCAATCACTGATCTGCTTTTTTCTTAGTATAGTTTGTGTTTTCTAGTATTTTAAATTAGTGAGAAAAAAGAGGAGACCAGATGGAATTTTTTATGTTTTTCTTTAGACTTCTTCATTTTTGGAGACGTATTAGTTTCTTTTTTAGGCATTAGGTTTATTCCTTGATTCTCCTTAAAGCTGTCTAAGCACAATTCTTGGGTGTTCTTGACCTCTAGTTTGCCTGGAATCTAATTCCTTCCAGTATACCCATAGTTGGTTCTCTTAACTACGCATGCAATTATACATGCTAACATGGTTTCTTCATTCACATTTTTCCTTAGTGTTGTTGTAGGGCCATAAACAGAGGTGATTTTCAAATAGAAGTTCTAAGCTCCTAAAATTTTTCTTAGTGTTACTGAGGCTTTTTACCTGTCACTTGGTTAAGATCAATACCCCCCCCACCCCAGCCCTAGAGTCCCAGCGTGTACTTACCTCAGTTTCTCTTTTTAAGAGTTCATACTATAGGGGCTGGTATGGTGGCTCATGCCTGTAATCCTAGCATTCCAGGAGGTCGAAGTGGGTGAACTGCTTGAGTTTGGGAGTTAGAGACTCCTGAGCTAGAGATAGACTCCATCTCTAAAAATAGCCGGGCAGTGTGGCGAGTACCTGTAGTCCCAGCTACTAAGGAGGCTGATGCAAGAGGATTACTTGAGTCCAAGGGTTTGAGGATGCTGTGAGCTATGATGCCATGACACTCTACTGAAGGTGAGGCTACCAAATGAGACTCTGTCTCAAAAAAAAAAAAAAATTCAAATTATAGTGTGAATTTTAGGAAACATAAAAGAATGCCCTTTTAGTCACTTGTTACATTTATTACTTTTATAAATAATAAATATTTATTATTTATCCCAAGCAGCATCGTCCAATAGAATGCAAGCCAGATACCTAAATTTAAACTTTCTAATGGCTACATTAAAAAACAAAAAAGAAATAGTGACATTAATTTTAAAAATATATCTTATTTAACACAGTATATCCAAAATACTATAATTTCTACATGTTGTCAATATAAAAACTATGAAGCTTATTGAGGTAAGGTCTGACAGTTAAGTTTGTGAACTTGCCACAGTGTGCTTGCATTGGCAGCATTGTACAAGCAGCTCGGTGAGGGTTCATAACCTTGGTATATCAGTGTTTCATAGCTGTGTTTGTGTTGATGTGTGATGGTGTCTTGGTGAGTGATGTTCATTATTATTGCATGTTTTTGTGTGGCATCTCGAGAATGCTAGAGCTTGAACTAGAATAATGAACAAACATTAAATTTCTTGTTAAACTTGGCAAGAGTGAAAGTGAAATCAGGGACATGTTTGTCCAAGTTTATGGGGATAATGCCATGAAGAAAATGTGAGTATACAAATGGATTAAATGTTTTTGTGGGGGGTGAGAAAGCATCACTGATGAAGAGAGGTTGGGGTAGCCAAAAACAAGCAAAACTGACAAAAACATTGCAACATTTGTTGATTTGTGTGTCTAAATAATCAGCTGCCTGGGAGAAACATAGCAGACCAAGAAACATTGATTGAAAACAACAGGAAAATCTAAACTGAAAATCTTGGCATGAGAAAGGTGTAAGCAAAAATGGTCCTGAAGAAGCTCACTGATGAACAAAGCAAAGGAGAGTCAAAGTTGCCAGCACCTTATGGAGAGGTGGGATGATGTTCTGGGCCATGTTATCACGTGTTGAAACTTGGGTATACAGAAACAACCCGAAACAAAGCATCAAAGTACATAATGGAAGTCAGCCAGTTCTCCATGACCAAAAAAGTTGTCAGTCCAAATCAAGAGCCAAAATTATGTTAACCTTTTTTGATTTAAGAGGGATTGTTCATTATGGATTTGTACCACCCAGACAAACAGTTTACAAAGTTTACTATTTGTAAGTGCCAAAATGGCTGTGTGAAAAGTTAGACAAAAATGACCTGAACTTTTCACCAATAACTTATGGCTCCTGCATTATGACAGTGCACCAGCTCACAGGGTACTGCACTGTCTGTGAGGGAGTTTTTAGTCAGTAAACAAATAGTTGTATTGGAACACCCTCCCCACTTTCCTGGTCTGGCCCCCAATGACTTTTTTCTTTACATGAAGATAAAGGTAATGTTGAAAGGAAGACATTTAATGACATTCAAGACATCAAGGGTAATGCAATGGCAGCTCTGATGCCCATTCCAGAAAGAGTTCCAAAATTGCTTTGAAAGGGGGTCTAGGTACTGGCATTGGTGCATAGGGGAGTACTTTGAAGGTGATGGAAGTGATATTCAGTAGTGAGGTATGTAGCACTTTTTCTAGGTTGAGTTCTCAAACTTAATTATCAGACCTTGTATTTAAAAATTCTTAATTTAATACTAAATCTTTGAAGTCAGTTTATATTTTAGACTCCTGGAACATGTGTTTTAACTTAGTCACATTTGCAATGTTAGTTATTGGCTTCTATAGCAGACAGTACTACTGGATTATGAAGTGTCTTTTTTTTCTACTAAAGACAAAGCATCTTGACTCCAAATTGGCTTTAACAACTGTTTGATTCTCATAGGTTCTGGCTTTCACAATGGTTTCTATGGTTGAGATAAAAAGATTTTTATTTTTATAAAGGTCAATATATACTTGCATTATAAAAGTAATATTGTTGAAGAGTTAGAAAAATCTGGGTGAACAACTACAAATTTTTCTCATTTCTTTAATGCAGAGATAACCAGTGCTAAAATTTGTATTGAATTTACTCCTTTTGAATGTTTCATTTTAAATCAAAGAGAAAAAAATGCAGTATTCATTTTTTTTTGGTCTTGATTCTTTCCTCTTTCTGTTTCAGATATTTGTTAAATATTATTGACAATCCTTTTACCTTTTTGTCTAAGTTTATGCTTTCTTTTTTCCAGGCTACATCCTCCAACAGGGTCTCTGTAGTGGAGCCCTTTGAACACAATAATCTGAATAGTGTTCCCTAGATTGGGGTGTTAATAATAGAGGTCTTGATAGCTATTATGTATTCATTGCTAAATTAATGTAGTTGCTTCCTATTATTCTGTCTGATATCTTGTACATATCCTCTAGCTTTCTTTTGTTATTGAGATATAATTTACACACTAGAAAATTCACTCTTCTGAAGTATGCAATTCAGGAGTTTTCAGTGTACTCTCAAAGTCATGCATTTATCACTATTATAATAATTCCATACTTTCATTACCCTCTAAAGAAACTTGATGCTCATTAGAAGTCACTTCCCATTTCCCCTTTGTTCAATCCCTTGGCAAACACTAATCTACCTTCTATCTCTGTGGATTTACCGTTCATATGAATCATACAATATATAGCCTTTTGTGGTATTTGGCTTTAATGTAGCATAATGTTTTCTTTTTTCTTTTTTTTTCTAAGGTAGAGTCTCACTTTGTCACCCTGGGTAGAATGCTGTGGCATCATAGCTCACGGCACTCTCAGACTCTTGGGCTTAAGCGATTCTCTTGCCTCAGCCTCCCAAGTAACTGGGACTACAGGCGCCCGCCACAACGCCTGGCTATTTTTTTTTCTTTTAGAGTTGGGGTCTTGTTCTTGCTCAGAGTGGTCTTGAACTCCTAAGTTCAGGCAATCCACCCTCCTCGGCCTCCCAGAGTGCTAGGATTACAGGCATGAGCCACAGCACCTGGCCTTGCATAATGTTTTCAGGGTTCTTTCATGTTGTAGCGTGTATGAATACCTTTATTCTTTTGGGGGGCTGAGTAGGTTTCTTTTGTAGGGAGGTACTACATTTTGTACATCCATTCATCAGGTGACGAACTTTTGGATTATTTCCACTTTTTGAGATCATATTTGTCCTTTAGCATAACTTTTTTTTTTTTTTTTCTTAAGACAGAGTCTCACTATGTCACCCTTGGTAGAGTGCCGTGACATCACAGCTCCCAGCAACCTCAAGCTCTTGGGCTTAAGTGATTCTCTTGCCTCAGCCTCCCAAGTAGCTAACTATAGGTGCCTGCCACAACACCTGGCTATTTTTTTGTTGGAGTTGTCATTGTCTGGGGGGCCAGGCTGAACCCGCCTGCCTTGGTGTATGTGGCTGATGCCCTAACCACTGAGCTACGGGCACTGAGCCCAGCATAACTTTCTTTCTTTTTTTTTTTTATTAAATCATAGCTGTGTACATCAATATGATCATGTGGCACCATACACTTGTTTCATAGAATATTTGACACATTTTCATCTCATTAGTTGACATAGTCCTCCTGGCATTTTCCTAGTTACTTTGTCAAGACATTTACATTCCACATTTGCCAAGGCTCACATGTACCTTTGTAACATAACTTTCTTTTTTTTTTTTTCTTTTTTTTTTTTGTAGAGACAGAGTCTCACTTTATGGCCCTCTGTAGAGTGCCGTGGCCTCACACAGCTCACAGCAACCTCCAACTCCTGGGCTTAAGTGATTCTCCCGCCTCAGCCTCCCGAGTAGCTGGGACCACAGGCGCCTGCCACAACGCCCGGCTATTTTTTGATTGCAGTTTGGCCGGGGCTGGGTTTGAACCCGTCACCCTCGGTATATGGGGCCAGCACCTTACCGACTGAGCCACAGACGCCGCCCAACATAACTTTCTTAATATCATTCTCCACTCTTGTCAGAATTTTCAGTGGCTTCCTTTTGTTCATACAACATAACAGAAAAGTACTTAGTTTGTATTCAGAATTTTACAAAGTATAATCTCAAACTACTTTCCTTTCCATTTTTATTTTCTATTGTGTCCTTTATTGTCTGTGAAATAAATGCTATATCTGAATTATAAATTATATAGGCAATATAGATAAATATGTCGTTTGATCTAATTTTTTTTTTTTTTTTTTTGGCTAGGGCTGGGTTTGAACCCACCACTTCTGGTGTATGGGGCCGGCACCCTACTCCTATGAGCCACAGGCACTGCCCTTGATCTAAATTTTCCAAGGAATACATACATAGTATAGTCTGGAGAATTTGAGAAAGGCAAATGTGGTATCAGAACAAAGTAAGCTGAGTGTGGTGGTTCATACCTACAATCTCAGTGACTGGGGAGGCTGAGATGGGAGGATCACTTGAGGTCTGGACAGTGTGGCAAGACCCCGTCTTCAAAAGATAAAAAATAACCGTGGTGGTGTGTATCTGTAGTCCCAATTACTTGGGGGTGGGGTTCAGGCAGTAGGATTGCTTGAGCCCAAGAGTTCAAGGCTGCATTAAGGTATGATTGTGCCACTTGACTCCAGCTTGGGTAACAGAGTGAGATCTGTCTCTGTAAAAAAACAAAATAGGGTAAAGAAGAAACATTACAGTAAACCCTATATAGTAAAAAAAAAAAAATTTTTTTTTCCTGCATTTGTTCAAATGTGTTTTTCTTTTTGAGACAAAGTCTCACTCTGTTGTCCTGGGTAGAGTGCCATAGTGTCATAGCTCATGGCAATTTCAAACTCTTGGGTGATCCTCTTATTTTAGCTTCCCAAGTAGCTGAGACTATAGACATGTGCCACTGTGCCCAGTTAGTTTTTTTCTAGTTTTAGTAGAGACAGGGTCTTGCTCTTGCTCAGGCTGGTCTTGAACTTCTAAGCTCAAGCAATCCACTGGCCTTGGCCTCCAGAGTGCTGGGATTATGGGTGTGAGCCAGCATACCTGGCCCATTTATTCAAATGTTAAACAGAGAAATACTCATTTTTATATAAAGTAAAAACAGCCTCATTTCTGAATCAACTTTTGATAGATGAGAACTTATGGAAATCATTGATTTTTCTGGTTAACATTGTAGTAGTTTGTTTTTTCTGAGACTTCAGTTTTTTTCTTTAAATCCAGATGGAGTCAGTCTTTTTCTCCTTTTCACATATCTGAAATAGTAAAAATGAAATATTTTTACATATACTTAAAAAAGTATTCCCAGAATGTATTACACATATATACGAGAAAGAAGTACAAACATTGAGTGGTATTTGCTCACATTTTATAGAAAGGAGAGTGTAGTATACATCCTTCCTTTTTTATTCCACATTATATCTTAGAGATCTTTTAATATTAGCTATTGAGAACTTTATTTTTTCCACAATAGAATTGTTTATTCCATGATGAATAGGCCATTGGTTTTTCCAGGGGACAACAACTAGTCCCCTGTTGATGGACATTTAAGTTGTTTCTAGTCCTGTGATAGTACTGCAGCACATAAGTTTGCACATGCATCATTTCATATGTATGCCAATATTTCTGTGTGATAATTTCTGAGAAGTGAAATTGCCAGGTAAATCTATATTAATTGAAGTTTGATTACCCATACTTTTAAGCATAGAAAAAGAGATAAGGAAATATAAATGGGCAAATAGAAACTGGATGATTATTATTTTTTTTTTTTTGCGGTTTTTGGCTGGGGCTGGGTTTGACCCGCCACCTCTGGCATATGGGGCCGGTGCCCTACCCTTTTGAGCCACAGGCGCCACCCAAAACTGGATTTTTATAACAAATTTTGTTTATAGTTGAAAAAATGGATGATCAGAAATTTTAAGTCATTGCCTATGGTCATTGTAATCCACAATGTGTGTGTGTGGGTGTCATATTAACCCAGCTGTCCCTGATTTTAAATAAGATCCTGTCTTTTCTGTTATATCCATACTGCGTTTGATGAACAAAGGAGCGGAAAAGTCATATCAACTTTGTTTTGGTGAGAAATAGTAGAATCCCAGACTTTATTTTGGGGGTTAGTACTTTAAGAAGCTTTGCATTCTGAAGGCTTTCAGTGTGCCTCTCAGTTTTGAAAAGAACCATTTCTGATATTAAAGAGTATCATGAAGTAACAGTAAATAAAACACTCGAGGATAGATTTGAGTGAAGTACTTTGAAAGAGAAACTAGTATACTTAGATATGTAATGTCAAAGGCAGCATTTCAGATTGGTAGGGGAAAAGATGGATAATTTGGTAATTTATGTTCAACAATTTTATAACCATTTGAGGAAATAAAACTCTTGTTCCTTGCTTTATTCTTTACATAAGAAATGTGTTTAAAAATTACAACAAGGGATAACTTAGAAGGGCTTTATAAGGTTAGCTTTTTGTTAAATAGACTAAACTCAGTAAGTTCTGAAGTACATGAATATCTTTTTTTTTTTTTCCTGACAGAGTCTCACTATGTTGTCTTTAGTAGAGTGCTGTGGCATCACAGCTCACAGCAATCTCAAACTCCTGGGTTTAAGTGATTCTCTTGCCTCAGCCTCCCAGTTACCTGGGACTACAGGTGCCTACCATAATGCCTGCCTATTTTTTGTTGTTGTTGTTGTTGCAGTTGTCACTGTTGTTTAGCAGGCCTGGGCTGGGTTCAGACCTGCCAGCCCCAGTGTATGTGGCTGGTGCCCTAATCACTGAGGTATGGGCGCCAAGCCTGAAGTACATGTATATCTTGAATCAGTGATTATACTTTGAGGAATTTAGTACTACTGATATGCTCGCACTTTACTTGAAAGGTGAATCCTTTAGGGATAAAATTTCTTAGTTCTGAGAGGAATTCAGTGATAAAGCTGTATTCTTTTTATAAATTAGTATTTATTGACAAGAGAGCCATTAAACTCATTTTTTATTCTAACTCTTCTACCCAAATGGTGAGATATGTTATAATTTAACTAGTAGACATTTAGGTTGTTCCAGTTTTTTTGGAAGTATAAAAAATGCTGTAGTAAACATCTTTGTGTATGTGCTACTCATTCATAAATGGTGAGAATGTTCCTTAATGGCTAGAGTTAGGAACATCTCTTTTACCTTAATTTCCTCCCTTACACTTTAAGGAGCACAAGAGACCTAGAGACCGCAGTTTAAATCACAGCTCAATTGCCTAAAAGGGTGTGTGACTTCAAACAGCTTCCTGAGCAGAAGGTTCTGCTGATCTGGGCCTTGTAAGCTATTTTATAGAGCAGTGGTTCTCAACCTTCCTAATGCTACTACCCTTTAATACAGTTCCTCATGTTGTGGTGACCCCCAACCATAAATTATTTTCATTGCTACTTCATAACTGTAATTTTGCTACTGTTATGAATTGTAATGTAAATCTGATATGCAGGAGACCCGCAAGGGGTTGCGACCCTCAGGTTGGGAACTGCTGTTATAGAGTAACAAATGGACTATCCATTGTTGACCACTATCAAATTCTTCACTATCCTGTAGGGAGTGTGTGTCAGTAAGGCAGCCCATTGATTGATAGTCCTAGTTTTCCTGGTCCCCCTCCCTCATTGTGATGTCATTATGTCACTATTGGATATAATTACTGATTCAGAAAGGGATATTGCTGCTGCCAATTGAGAACTACTAATGTAAAAATGTTAGTATGATTGTTTATTTGCGATTTTTATTGACTTCACCGTATCCTCCTCCCCTATTTAAGTAGGAAGTCATGATAATTTGTCTAGTAACCTCAATATCTGCTCTAGAACATGTCATTTTGTTTATTGTTACCATGCAAGTCTGGGTCAACAGAAGAATTTTTTTTTTTTTTTTTTTTTGTAGAGACAGTCTCACTGTACCGCCCTTGGGTAGAGTGCCGTGGCGTCACACGGCTCGCAGCAACCTCTAACTCTTGGGCTTACGCGATTCTCTTGCCTCAGCCTCCCGAGCAGCTGAGACTACAGGCGCCCGCCACAACGCCTGGCTATTTTTTTGTTGCAGTTTGGCCAGGGCTGGGTTTGAACCCGCCACCCTCGGCATATGGGGCCGGCTCCCTACTCACTGAGCCACAGGCGCTGCCCAGCAGAAGTATTTTTTTCACAGACACATTAATACTTTGATGTTACATAAAACTATTGTGACTTACCAACTTTGTTTTATTTAATTGAAAAATTTACTTTTCCCCCAGACTTATGAAAAAGATGCCGCCCCCCCCCACTTCCCCCAGTAGTAAAAAGGGTAAATTTCTGAATTAATTTAAGGGTAGAATTTATGAATGCCCTTTATTCATGTTCCTCAAATGTTAACATCTTATGCAATGACAGAACAGTGATCAAAATCAAGAAACTAACATTGATGTAATACTATTATTTAATCTACAGGTTTTATTCAGATTTCATCAGTTGATTCATCATTAATGTCCTTTCTCTGGTCCATAATTGCAATACAGGCTTACTCACATGCTGCAGTTTTAGTTATCATGGCTCATTTCAGCCTCAGCCTCCTAAGTAGTTGAAACTCCAGGTGTGTAACACCATGCCTAGTTAATTTGGCAAATTTTTAAATTTTTTATAGAGATGGGATCTTGCTGTTTTCCCAGCCTGGTCTCCCAGCTTCTCAAGCAGTTCTCCCACTTCAGCCTTCCAAACTATTGGGTTACAGGTATTACTGTGCCTGGCCTAACTTTAATATACTTGGCTTGATACATCCACTATATTACCATTTCAACATATACTATATAAAAAATTCGGTATTTTATTTTGCCTTTGTGTGCCAAGTCTTTGAAATCTAGTAGCTTTTTACTTCTCAATTTGGATAGTAATTTTTCACCAGATACATTTGATCTTCACTTAGATTTGGTAAAACTTGATTGAAAATTAGATTCAATTGTTTCAAAGACACTTAAGGTCTCTGGTATCTGAAATGAGTACCAAAAAAATCATTTTCCTTTTTTTTTTTTTTTTGAGACAGAGTCTTAATATGTCGCACTTGGTCGAGTGCAATTGCATCACAGCTCACAGCAACCTCATACTCTTGGGCTTAAGTGATTCTCTTGCCTCAGCCTCCCAAGTAGCTGTAACTACAGGTGCCTGCCACGGCACCTGGCTATTTTTTGTTGGAGTTGTCATTGCTGTTTAGCATGCCTGGGCCGGGTTCTAACCTGCCAGCCTGGGTGTATGTGGCTGTCGCTGTAACCACTAAGCTACAGTCGTTGAGCCCATTTTCTTTTAATATTTGCATTCAGATTGACAAAACTTGTTCATACAGAATTCACTAAACTTTGGAGCAAAAGCATATCACTTTCAACACTGAGCTCCTCAGGTTAAGCAAATTCACTAACTTTTGGTTCAACTCAGTATCACTAATGTTAAATTCAAAAGGATATTACAAAAGTTGAAAAGCAACTCTAAATTTCTCAATATCAATAAAATGTTCTTTCACTATTTCTTGTCAGTTTTACAGCTACTTTGTGAAATACCTTAATTATAATGAAAATTTATACATGTCGATTTATGTTAGAAAAAAATATAAAATCTTTATTATTGATCTGTAGTACGAAAACTTTAAATCTCAGCATAAATTCCCATATTTGTGTAGCCAGGTTATAAATAAAATTTTCCTTTCTTCTTTGGTGGTTCAAATGAAGCTTGTTCGTATATAGTAAAAATAAGCGAGAAAAAGAATATTGTAATTTTGGGCTTTTATTACCAAGTATTGAAAAGCCTTTTTTTCATACATCAGAGTTAATGTTAGAGTAAATCTTTGTGAAATTATTCTACTACTCAGGCAGTGAGCAGAGAACACAAAATCTTTGAAGGTATTGTCTTCTGTTTTTCAATGTTCTCACAAACTGGCAAGGATTTGTATCATTGGCATGTACATACTGAATGATTTTAATAACTCTGTGGCATTTTTCTTCATACACTGCTTCAGAAAACTGAACACAGCTGTTTTTAGTGTGTATCAGACAGTGCAATAAAGCAGTAAGAAAACAACACTTTCTGCTTTTAAAATTCCTACCATAACTGGAGCTGTCATGGCAGAAACTAGTTTTCTCATATCTATATGAAATTCTTTGAGAGAGTTAAAGGATTAAAAAATATCTGTGCCACTATTTTGATTTTTTTTTTTTTTTTTTGTAGAGACAGAGTCTCACTGTACCGCCCTCGGTAGAGTGCTGTGGCGTCGCACGGCTCACAGCAACCTCTAATTCTTGGGCTTACGCGATTCTCTTGCCTCAGCTTCCCGAGCAGCTGGGACTACAGGCACCCACCACAACGCCCGGCTATTTTTTTTTTTTTTTTTGGTTGCAGTTTGGCCGGGGCTGGGTTTGAACCTGCCACCCTTGGCATATGGGGCCGGCACCCTACTCACTGAGCCACAGGCACCGTCCCTATTTTGATTTTTTAAAAACTACATACTGAAGCTTCCCTTAAATTTGAAAATTCTGGCTCCATGTCCGTAGCGCAATGGTTACGGTGCCAGCCACATGCACCGAGGCTGGTGGGTTTGAGCCCAGCTTCATATAGCTAAACAACAGTCACAACTGCAACAAGAAGATAGCCAGGCGTTGTGGTGGGCGCCTGTAGTCCCAGCTAGTTGGGAGGATGAGGCAAGAGAATCGCTTAAGCCCAAGAGTTTGAGGTTGCTGTGGCCTGTGACAATACAACATTCTACTGAGGGTGACATAGTGAGACTCTGGCTCAAAGAAAAAAAATTTGGAAATTCTTTCAAAGAAAATGTACCTGAAGTTTTTCTTTTCTTTTCTTTCTTTTTTTTTTTTCAGTTTTGGGCTGGGGTTCGGTTTGAACCCACCACCTCTGTTATATGGGGCCCTACTCCTTTGAGCCACAGGTGCTGCCCCCACCTCCCTTTTTTTTAAAGACAAGAGTCTCACTTTTTTGCCCGTGGTAGAATGCTGTGGTGTCATAGCTCACAGCAACCTCAAACTTTTGGGCTCAAGCAATCCTTCTTGCCTCAGCTTCCCAAGTAGCTGGGATTACAGGCACTGGCCACAAGGCCTGGCTATTGTTCTTTA